>NC_134785.1:45650766-45660766 GCF_046742065.1 Oratosquilla oratoria
GAGGAGGAGGAGCAGGGTGGTGGGTGGCAATAGCAACTTGCAGAGTATGTTCGGCATTTCCTCTTCCCCCTCCTCCTCCCCCTCCTCCTCCTCCACGAGCTTCTTCTTCTCTTCCAGTCCCTCTTTATTTTGACCTCTCTCCTTCTGCTTCTTTTTCTTTGTCTTCTCGTAACGGAGCTGGTGTGTAGTGGTGGTTGTGTTAGGAATGATGGAGTAACACGACAGTGGGTTTCAGGTCTTTACTGCAATGAATGGCGACATGTTCAAGCCATTACACATACTGGACGATTGGGTGTTGTCTGAACGCGACGGTAGCTAGGACCCCCTCTGTATACAGAAAAGGGGCGGACTGTTACAGCGAAGGCCCAGGTATTAATTCAAACCAAGGTTTTGCGCGCGCGCGCGCGCGCGTGTGTGTGTGTGTGTGTGTGTGTGTGCGCGTGTGTGTGTGTGTGTGTGTGCGCGTGTGTGTGTGTGTTTGTTTTGAGGATATTAGATTCGTCTTCGGAAAACAAAAGACGTACTGACCAGCTCCCAATGAGGATGGGGAAGAAGAGATTCTGTTGTATTGGGGGAACAATGACATGTAACATGTATTAAGACGTGCTGCCCGGACCAATACGTAAAAATACTCTACACTGCGGTGAGCTATATACCTGTACAACACGAGTTCTTAAAGCGGGATCCGCGGCACTTTGAGAGGGGATCCGTGAGAGCCATTTGGCAACACTGGTGGAATGCCAACCTACAGCGGCCGTCAGGAATCGTCGCGTAAAAAATACTGTTATTACTATGATCTTTGTGTATTGATTATTGCTGTAATTATATTTTTTTGATAACTGTTACCTTGTGTATGTCCCCTTTTTTGTGTTAACCAGCTAAATGTGGGGGTCCTCGGTTTATTTCCTGTCATAAAAGGGGCCTTGCTGTGGATGCACTGTGTCTTGCTGCATTGCTTGTGACCCAGGGCAGTGAGCGAGATACAGAGATGACCCGTCATCCATGAGGATCTAAGATTAGTCAGGGTAGGGAAAGGGTGGTGCGTGGGAGTGGAATGGGTGGGAGTGTGTACGTGCCTTTGACTTGGCTACCTCTCTAATAAGGGGGGAAAAGCTCTTGGTATATATATATATATAGAATAAAAGGGGTTCTTGGTTGAGAGAGGTTTGAGAATCCCAGCCTGTTCTCGAGTACCCGTGGACGGCATGGAAAGACCCACGAAAGGCAATTTTAGGCTGCCGGCGTTGGCGTTTTCGAGAACCACGCTGGACTAAGCTCGCCTTCCGCGCACGCTACACGCCCGCATATTGACAGCAACAACTATTCTTGTATTTTTTTCTGGTTGCCGCCATGCCATTTTCTTCACCAGACGGAACACCCCTCTACCTTTTCGCTGCGTGCTCAGATTCATTTCAGCTGCTGTCAGGCGATTCATTGAATTGAAAATACCTTCCGCAGCGAAATGGTCAAACGTTTATAGTAGATTGGCTAGTGATGTTGCTTAATGTGCGCCTAAGGGAGGAGAAAGTGTTGGAGGACTGGAGGAGCGTTGGTTTAGTTTCGGTTTACGAAGGAAAAGGGAACATACAAGGCATTCAGAAACAGGGGCGGGCATCTCCGCCACTTTTACTGGTTTCAAGTTAAGCACATATGGTGAAAGGCGTAAGTCTCTTCCCTCTCTCTCTCTTCATATATATATATATATATATACATATATATATACATATTATACATATATATATATATACATATATATATATATATATATATACATATATATATACATATATATATATATATATACATATATATATATATATATATACATATATATACATATGTATATATATCTATATCTATATATATATGTATATATATATATATATAAAACTGTGACTACCATCATCGTCCCCTCTCCGCCTACTGTCGCTTCCATCCTGCGAATCAGCAAAATGCAAACATGGTCATTCGCGACACTCCACCAGAGGGGGTGTGCCGGTGGCTTAAACTGCGGCCCCAATGCATCTACCAACGGCCACCACGTTGTCTCGTACGTTAGGCCCTGTTCACACTAGCGGTTTGAACCACGCGGAAACCGCGGCGGTACCGCATAATCAAGGAAAAACTACGCGGTTGTGTGTGAACACCTCCACTGACTTACACTTTAAATGAACCGCCGCGGTTCAAAACGTTAATGTGAGCAGGGCCTAACTTAGCACAGAAAATACGTGTTAATTATCTTAACCGAGTCTTGGGCAATACGGGATAACGCATTGTGACAGCTCGTGAAGCATATCGTTCGAAGTAGATATTGTGAAGGCGATAAGGCGGAAAAGGAAAATGTGCAGGGCAAGTAGTGTAGTAATGGTTTTAAATTCGACAAATGTAGATTCAAGGAGGAAATAGACAAAAACTGGTCTACCAACAGAGTGGTTAGCAAATGGAACAGACTCAGTAACCGTGTAGTGACCATTGAAACAACTGGTTGTTTTATGAGAAGATGAGATAACTTTAGATAGGGATGAATGGTGTTAAGGGAAATAGAACTGCCTATTGTAGGTCTTATGGTCTCTTACAGTCTCCTCCATTCTTATGTTCTTATGACTGCTTACTTCTTTCTCCTTTTGGGTTCTTCATGTCCTCAGCCTTTCCAACCTTCTTCTTGCTATGCTTGTACCACGTCACTCCTGCAAATTTTTCTACGTCGTCCCTCCATCATCTGGTTAGACATTCCCTGCATCGCTTACCACTGGCCTCTATGTAGTCCTTCTGCCGAAGTCGCCCACGGCAAGACCGCCCCGTCATCTGCCTGGGACACAATACAGCTTCATCTCGGCCCAAGCGCAAATTGAGGCGCAGGCGACACATGCGACGCAGCACAGAGCAAAGGCAGACTTCCTGTAGCTGAATTAAAGTGCAGTTTGAACTTCTCTCTCATCTGAAATGCTGAGGTAAAAAGTACATCTAGAAGCGTTTCAGGTGAGAGAAAAGTTCAAACTGTACTCCAATTCAGCAACAGGAAGTCTGTCTTTGCCCTGTGCTGCGTCGCCTGCTTCTCAGTTTGCCATTAGGCTTATTCGTCCCTGAATGCAGCCGCCCACGTCGCTTACTCTTCGGTTCCATCATTTATGGCCCAATGCAAGACTGGTCTATCCCCATGGTGACAGCCTGACGAACTCTTACGCATCACTATACACAGCCGCTCGCCCCTGCTGCGCCTTCTTCACTCACTTCTACGCTCAAGGACAACCACCTTCCAGCCTTATCCTCACCTACGCCCACACCCAGGCCCGCGCCCACACATCCGCCCGTGCCCGGGCGACCCCTTTGCTGTGATACTGATCTGTGGCCATCTGCTGTCAATATCGGAGTGGCGAGATTTATTGCTGTGGTTGAACAGCATTCTTGGGTGCTGTGGTGTGCACCTAGCCATAGTCCAAGTGACCTAACTTGAGCTCTTAGGCGCGGTCGGGGGAGAGCCGCACTGTTTCCGCATCTAGCGATGGCCTGCGCCATGGCGATATAATGTGCGCTAGTGACGTAATCGGAAGCGTGCGAATCTCGCACCCTCCTAGACGCGGGTTCGAGTCTCGCACTTCTCTCAAATTCCTAGCAGAGAGTATGCAGTCTAAGAACATAGGTGACGATATATACTCCTCATCTAGCCAGTGCTTAGTTACAGCACAGTGAACAATTGAAAAGTTTATAACCATTGTCTTGCCCTCAAATTCCAAGCCATTCCTAACACCATACAGTCGCATTATGAATATATATATATATATATATATATATATATATATATATATATATATATATATATATATATATATATATATATATATATTGGGACATTGGGACAATTATGAGAAAAGTGGAAGGAGGAACACAGGTTTTGATCCGGTTATTGAGTTTATTCCTGATCGGATTCGCTTTACAGTAGCTTCTTCAGAGAAAGCTAATGTAAACCGAAACTTGTCAGGAATAAACCCAATAATCGGATCAAAACTCGTGTTTCCCCCTTCCACCTTTCTCATATACATATATGTATATATATACAGTATATATACAGTATATGTATATATATATATATATATATATATATATATATATATATGCATACACACACACACACACACATATATATATATATATATACATGCACAATAGAGAGGGGAGAGAGAGGGGGGAGAGGGAGAGAGGGGGAAGAGGGAGAGAGAGGGAAGAGGGAGAGAGAGGGGGAGAGGGGGAGAGGGGGGAGGGAGAGGGGGAGAGAGAGATATGGGAGAGGAAGAGAGAGGGGGAAGAGGGGGAGAAACAGGGACAGGAAGAGAGGGAAAGAGAGAAAGAGAGTGAGACAGAGAAAGAGAGAAATGAGAAAGAGGGGAGAGAGTGAAAGAGGAGAGATGGGAGAAAGGGGGAGAGAGAAAGAGAAAGAGAGGAGAAGGGGAGAGACAGGGGGAGAGTGAGAGAGAGAGAGACGAGAAAGAGGGGAGAGGGTGAAAGAGGAGACATGGGAGAGATGGGAGAAAGGGGAGAGAGGGAGGCGAGGGGGAGTGAGAAGGGGAGAGGGAGGTGAGGGGGAGTGAGAAGGGGAGAGGGAGGCGAGGGGGAGTGAGAAGGGGAGAGGGAGGGAAGAGTGGAAGAGAGAGAGGGGGAGAAGGGGAGAGAGAGGGAAGAGTGGAAGAGAGAGGGGGGGAGAAGGGGAGAGAGAGGGGGGAGAGGAGGAGAAGGGTAGAGAGAGATGGGGAAAGAAAGAGGGA
Source organism: Oratosquilla oratoria (assembly GCF_046742065.1). Taxonomy (NCBI): domain Eukaryota; kingdom Metazoa; phylum Arthropoda; class Malacostraca; order Stomatopoda; family Squillidae; genus Oratosquilla; species Oratosquilla oratoria. The sequence continues at coordinate 45,655,527 of NC_134785.1, forward strand.
GGGGGGAGAGAGAGAGAGAGAGAGAGAGAGAGAGAGAGAGAGAGAGAGAGAGAGAGAGAGAGAGAGAGAGACGGGGGGGGGGGTTTGGCTGACACCTGATCTCAGATGAAGATAAGTACAATAATGACACCTTCAACAAATTGTTATTGAAAACTGTAATAGGCACCCCTGAAACTGCAATATTACTGTGGGCAGTTACAAGAAAATGGACCCATGAATACCGGAGACCTCTGCCAGGCACAAAAATTAAAAAATCATTTCTCTCTTGAAGAATAAGAAAGAGAGAAAAAAAAATCATGCACGACAGTCGGTCATCAGTTTGTCATGTGCATGACTAAGCACATTTTGGACCTGCATGACAGACACCATCCCTTTTTTCATTATTCCTTCTTGACCCAACACCGAGCGAGATAGGTCTCACAGTCGAGGAAGACACTCAGTTGCAGACTTAGGCAGCTCGCACACACGCAACCAGTTGCATGAAACCGATCGCACGTATTCTTTATTATTATTACTATTACTACAAAGGATTGCAAAGGAAGAGCATGCTGACAGGAGACCTTTTGGTCCATCACTAGGTCCAGTGCGGAAAAAGAGTAAACATATTTTTACTTTCTAGTCCATTGTTTTCAAGGATAGAAGAAATGCAACTGGTTGCGTCGTCGTAAGCAACTGGTTTCATGCAACTGGTTGCGTCGGTATGCATACTGCCTAACGAGTCTTTCTTATTTAAGAGTCACACTTAATTAAACTCAGAACATTGGTTACACCAAGGTGATCCTTGAAGCATAACCTTCCGGCTGTCGCCAAGCAATTCTACTTAGCTAAGGGAGGCGCCCCCTCCCCCCCCCGTCATTACCGATAACCAGCGCTTCTATCCCACCGAAGAGTTCCGTCACAGAAAACAGTATAATAGATTCGGCGAGGGTTGCGTTGTGTTGGTTCAATATCGCGAATTCCCCCTATCAAGAGGCTAGACCGGTGCCACTTAAGGATTTATCACACTGAGCTTTTTTTCCTCCCACATTCTACCTCCAACCTCCATTTCAATAACTTGAATAAGTCCTCTCCACGAACATTTCAACCGTATGTCTAACATTCGTGCAGGTTTAAAATATCTCAGTTCATCATTCAGCTTTGCTATATATGACGGAAAGGTGATTTTACAGTTGGATATTTGAAAAACAAAATATTGTAGCCGAAGCCATTTTTACTCAAACGAAGTCTCAACTGTCGGCACTGGTGAAGCCCGTGGAAGCCCAGTGTGATAACCCCTTTACAGAGGACTTTGTAGCTTCGAATTGAATGAACCATGCCCATGGTCCAACTCTGTGGCAGCAGGGTTCGAACTGCCGTCACCTCGACCTCCGTCGCAAGTAGCGACGCTTTAACACGCTCGGCCAGTGCGTATCCAAAAAAGGAGAGATGGTAAAAGTTAAAAATGATCAGAATTCTCCTCTGAATGGAGATTCCCCCAATCATACAGGACGGCACGGAGAACGTGGAAGTAATGCACTGTAAATGTGGCGGTACATTAGGCATTTCTCGCTAGCATGCTACTTGCTTTTTGCTATTCACTTTGATTTTTTGTATTCAAAGTGAGTAGCATGCTATGGTCTCTTGCTGTTAGGAAGAGTGAATAACTTTCTGGGAAGACCAACGGCAAGTTTTGCTACTCACTTGAGTGTTAAAATGAGCTACCATTCCTGGGGATTATATATGAAATACAAATACAAATGAGCATGGATATTATTGTTTATATGTGAGTTTTCTATTCTCTATCTTTAATAGTCACTATACACTTATTAAAACATTAAAAACAACATAATGTGTATAATTTTTTCAACTACAGCAGTAATAGATTCGTTTGCCGACAGTTTTGTTGTTTTCGCTAGCCAAAAAGTCATCACAAAAACAATCTCCAAGTGAGATGCGCAAGAGTTTGCTCGCTAAAGCAAGTAGCATGCTAGCGAGAATTGGTTAATGTGCCTCGAATTTTAACACGATCGTAGAGGGAATCCCTTAGGCAAAGCTTGATGGTGCAGTTAAGGTAGTGTTTGGATCAACTCAGGGCGATATTCCTAAAGGTACGTTTTGCTTGTTGCGATTATCGCTCAACGATGATCGGTCACGGCTCAATCATGATCGTCAAACGACTGTCTAGAGCACTAATTCTTTGTATTGAATGGGACTGTTTTGCTTCAAGCTGCAAAATACGAGGCTGATAATCATTTTCACCTAAGCTACAACCGACGCGTTTGCCCAAATGTGATGCCAGGAGGGAGGGAGGGAGGGAAGGAGGAGCATGCCAGGCTTCGCCACCTGCCCCATGGGCCTTCGCACCGAGCAAAACGTTCCTTGAAGTGGCTGGGACGGAAGGAGCGGCTGAGGTTGGCTGGGACGGCAGGAAGAATACGGGGGCACTGTGGCTGGGAAGATACACCAGGTGATTGTGGTCAAGGAGGTGGAAGTAGTGGTGGACTAGATACTGGAGAGGGTGGAAAAGGTGGTGACAAAGGTAGCCGCAGCAGTAATGAAAGTGCTGCTGTTGGACAGGTGACTGTAAACAGTGAAGTGCAGGAAGAAAAGGAGGAGGAAGAAAGGAAGAGGAGGAGGAAGAGGAAGCGGAAGAGGAGGAGGAAGGAAGTATACCCATTAGCAATACTTACATCTAAGGTAAAGTCTCGCTTAATTCATGGAAATGGTCAATAGCGTCTCATAAACACCGCCTGAGTGTGATCAGGTCATGGGGGTCAGAACCTGAAATGACAGGACGACCATTTCCCATACCAATACACCGAACCCCTCCACGTACCATATTCTCCCCGGGGGAAAGGGGTTCTCTCTCACCCTGCCCCGCACACAAACACACACACACACACACACACACACACACACACACAAATACAATCATTTACACTCACAACCACATTGCGCGATTCTATTCTTCAAATATAAGCGATAATGGTGGGATTTTTCAGAATATAATATTTCAGTAATCCTGACAACACATGCAGATTGCACATCAAGACTCTGTCTTCCTTGTCCAGCATCGCGTTCTCCTCCTCGAGGGAGAAAATGGCAATGATGAAGAAGACACCAAGGGGAAAGCTACTGACAAAGTACTCACAGTGCTGGAACGGGAGGAGGAGGAGGAGGAGGAGGAATAGGAGTAGGTGGAGGAAGAGGAGGAGGGGGAGGAAGAGGAGGAGGGGGAGGAAAAAAAGGAAGAGGAGTAGGAAGACGAGGAAGAGGAGGAGTAAGAGGAGGAGGAGGAGGAGGAGGAGGAAGGGGAGTAGGTGGAGGAAGAGGATGAAGAGATTGAGGAGACGTGGAAAAGTAGGAAGAGTAGCAGTAATAGGAGGAAGGGGAGGAGGGAGAGAAAAAAAGTGAGAAGAGTAGAAGTAAGAGGAGGAAGGAGAGAAGGAAAAGTAGGAAGAGTAAGAGGAGGAGGAGGAGGAGGAGGAGGAGGAGGAGGAGGAGGAGGAGGAGGAGGAGGAGGAGGAGGAGAAGGAGAAGGAAGAAGAGGAGTCGTTCGATCGTTGTCAGTGCGCCTCGAGGTGTGTTTGATGCAGCAGATGAGGCGCTGCTCCAGACCAGATGACGAAAGCAGACTCACTACAAAAAGGACCGTACCTGAAATGAAAAGAAATGAAAAATTAGACATTCTTGAAGAAATATAAAAAGTTGTATGCTTGTGTACACGAAAGTTAAGTGGTTATGTAAACTCATTAGTTATTTTACACAGAAATTAAACTATTACAAAAAATTGAAAGACATTCTTAAAGAAATACAAAAATTGTACGTTTGTGTCTAGTCAGGGTCTCGATCGGCTGAAGCCTTGTTCAAGATGCGGTCCGACATTCTGGCCAATATGGACTCTTGATGGGCAGGTAAGTCACTGCTGGGAACCGGAGAGTTCAGGATTCGAACCCACAACTAAGCGAATGCAAGACTCGGGTCAAAATGGGGTCGGGATCGATGGCGGTCCCTTTCTGGTCCCGGTCCGACCCCTCAGGTTTATGAATAAAACCGTTAGGCGTTGGTCAGGGCAGAAGCGATGGTGTCCACGGAAGGCCCACGGTGGCCAAGTGGAGAGTAAAGCAGAAGCGCACGCACACGCACGCACGCACGCACACACACACACACACACACACACACACACACACACACACACACACACACACACACTGCTGAGCTCTCTGACTATTCGGTCACATCCTGGTTACGATGAAGACAAATGAAAACGAGGAGAGAGAGAGAGAGGGGGGGGTAGGGAGGGAGAGAGAGGGAGAGAGAGGTAGGGAGGGAGAGGTAGGGAGGGAGAGAGTGGGAGAGGCAGGGTGGAGGGAGAGAGAGAGGGAGAGGAGGAAGGAAGGAGGGAGCGAGTGAGAGAGAGAAGGAAAAAGAGAGGGGGAAGGGAGGGGAAGAGACAGGGAGAGAGGAAGGAAGACGGGAGACAGGGGAAGGGAGGAGGGAGCGAGAGAGGAAGAGAGATAGGGAGGAGGAGATGGGGAGAGGGAGGGAGGGAGAGAGAGAAAGAGAGAAGAGGAGGGGGAGAGGGAGCGAGAGAGGGAGAGAGAGAAAAAGAGAGAGAGAATGAAAACTAGAAACTATTTTATGCATGAATGGTGACGTTGCCCATCTCTAGAGAGCGTGTGTGTGTGTGTGGGGGGGAGGTATTAGGAATGGCCGGGCTGCTTTTGGGGGCAGTCAGTCGGCACCCGGAGTTTGTGGGCGACACGAGTGAGTCAGATGATATAGGATGTTGAGGTGATTGCAGCAATTGCTGGCCCAGGTGGCGATGAAGGTGATGGATGTGGTGGAGAGAGGGAGGGAGGGAGGGGGGAGGGAGGGAGAGGCAGGGAGGGAAAGAGTGAGGGAGAGGCGGTGAGGGAAGGAGGGAGGGAAAGAGAGGGGAGAGAGTAGTGGGAATATGAGAGGCAGAGGGAAAAGAAGAGCGAGAAGGAGAGGGTAAAGGAGAAGGAGAAGGAGGGGGCAGGGAGGAAGGAGGGAGGGACGGGTGGGAGAGAGGGAGAGAGAGAGAGAGAGAGAGAGAGAGAGAGAGAGAGAGAGAGAGAGAGAGAGAGAGAGAGAGAGAGAGAGAGAGAGAGAGAGAGAGAGAGAGAGAATGGATGATGACTTTTTTCGTAGGAGCATCAGGCTCCACAAATTCACTAGTTCCCAGCCAAAGGAGGCTCAGTTCTCCAGTGCCAGAGAGACAACTACCACTACTCCTC
>NC_134785.1:45665766-45708266 GCF_046742065.1 Oratosquilla oratoria
GTTTGGGTCTGGGGCCTCGCGGACCTCGGCTCGAAGCTCGCTCAAAACCGGGTTTTGTGATTTCAATCACATCACTGTCACGAGTGATTTATTCCATAACTATACATATATACACACCTTGAAGCGATTAATTAGAGTACCACGTTTATGCTTCCCTACAGCCTCGTTGACACGGGCCCGTTAGAGCTAGTGACTTGTAAACTACCCTTCTACTTGCACAATGTCAACAGAGAGTTAGTCAATTTGCCTCCAAACTATCCCAGTGTCAACACTTCCTTGCCGGGCAGGATAACTTGTAGCATCTAGCACTAGCGGCTACTAAACTAACCCAGTGTCAACGAGGCTTTTGACGTCGTCGGGTTGTTTCCCTTCCCTCTACACATCCCATGACGTCATAAAAACTACCACAATAGAACCCCCACATCCACCCCCACCCTCCGCCAGAGCGGAGTGACGCGACAATCACACTAAGGCCGCAAAACAAGATGGCTACTAAATCTTTGCCGTGCCATTAATGTCGCCACTAAAGGAGTTATCACACTGGGCTTCCACGGACTTCGCCAGCGCCGACGGTTGAGAGTTCGAGTAAAAACGATTTCGGTTAATTTTTTTTTTTTTTTTTTTTTCAAATCTCCAAATATTATTTTTTCAGTCACATATAACAAAGCTGAATGATAATCCAGGAGACTGCGAACCTATAATGATTTTAGACATTCTGTTGAAATGTTCTTAGTGATGTCTAAATTTCTGTAAGCAGTCATAATCTAGTTATTCAAATGGAGGTTGAAGGTATGATGTTGGAGGAAAAATAGCCCATTGTGATAACCCCTTAACGCTGAACCGGGGCACTATCATCATACAAACCGATTCTTCACGCCCTCCTCCAGCACCACTACCACCATCGCCACCTCCTCCATTTCCTCGAAATGGATTTACCCCAAGATCGTCTTATAAAAGATTCAGCTCACTGTAATAAAGGTTTAAATTTGCTCTCACACTCCTGTTACATAAGTCCATCAATACAAGTGTACCTAAACTTGTCATCATGCTCCCTGCCACCTCATCTTTCAAAGCTCTTGCAATGGGTCATCAATACTTCTTAAAGAAATAATTTTGAAACTGTTCTTCCGTCACCCCATTCTCTTCAACGCGTGCAGTCCTTGATTCTCTCTCTCTATCTCTTTCAATTTACTTGGAAAGAGAAAGAGGTTTTTGGGATTTTTTTTCTTTTTTAAGGAAAGACAGGATAATAAAACACACGGTTAACAGGAACGACATAAGTTATTTGGTTTCTTATTAATAAAATTGTTTTCACCTCTTTCTTTTTTTCTTTCTTATTAATAAAATTGTTTTCACCTCTTTCGCTCTTTTTTATTAATAAAAAAAATTCACCTCTTTCGCTCTTTTTTTCTTATTAATAAAATTGCTTTCACCTCTTTCGCTCTTTTTTTCTTATTAATAAAATTGCTTTCACCTCTTTCGCTCTTTTTTTTTTCTTCTTTCTTTCATGGGACTTCTCACTTTCTCCACCACAAAAGTACATGTACGCTCACACTCGCGCCCTCTCCCTCCCCAACCAGCTCCTCCATATTACCAATTCGTTCTCAAATGTCTCATGTCCTGTTCTCCTCTCCCAATTGCCTTCCATCTATTTCAATTCTCACAATTCTTCTTCTTATTCCCCTTCTTTCTCCACACAGAATTTCGTTCCTCTCTCACCTCGGAAGAAGGTTCTTCTTGTGACTGAGTTCTGTATCTTCATAAGATGTCTTTCCTTGCGAGTCTTCGAATGTTTTGTCCACCACAGTTCCATTCCCCCAACCCCATTTACAAAGCCCTGGTAAGCCATGAAAATCGTGAAGAAACGTATCTTTTTTTAAGGAAACAAAGGCTATGGTATCATGTATGACGGACTTAGTTTTCCGTAGGGGATTGTTGGGTTATCAAATAATCTGGATGAAGAACTAGTACAGTCAAATAACACGGGGCAATCCAAGTCAAACTTGACCAATGGGTATGCAGACAGGATCTTATGAGCACAACTCATGTACTCTATACGACTATGGAAATATAACTAGGTAAATAAACACACACACACACAATTGTACCAGCCCAGCTGCAGGTACTATTTATCATAAAGTGATGATGATGATGATGATGAGGAGGAGGAGGAGGAGGAGGAGGACGATGGTCATAACGATGCTGGTGATGATGACAATGATGATATGATAATGGTGGTGGTAACTGAAGTCATCACCAAAGGTTCCATTTCGAGAAGCAGCTGGTTCCAATAGTAGTACCAAAGACGCCGCCGAATCAGCACTGACTGACAGCAGCTGGGGCCCAACGGAGAAGGAGGAGGAGGAGGATCGTCACTGTCACGTGACACAGACGTAGGCCCTAAATGAACTGTGCCAATGCTACTCTTTTTTTTCATTACATCTCACTTGCACGTACGCCAGAAGGCTTATATTCATTCACACACATACACACACGCACACTTGGACAAAGAAATGGTGAAGAAAATACTAGTCACACTGATAAGGCCAAGACTGGAGTACACAGCGACAATATGGTCACCCAGTACCAAATAGAATATAAAGAAAATTGAGATTCCAGAGAGCAACTTCAAAGATGCCCCCAACACTTTCAAAACTGTCATATGAAGAGAGATTGTCAAAACTAGAATTATCAGCTCTGGAACAAAGAAGAGAAAGAAGTGACTTGTTGACTATACAATAGAACAATGAGAGGTATGGAAGTCCTCGATAGACAAGACTTACTAAATTGGGATAACAAAAATACAAGGGGACATGGAAGCTCAAAAAGGACAATTATGGAAGAGACCTGAAAAAGAACAGCTTTCCCCACAGAGTGGTGGATGTATGGAAAAAAAATATACGAAACAATAGTGTGTGCAAAAACCATACACGGATTTAACAGCAATTTAGACACTGCGAGATACAGAGACGGGAGACTACGAGTGTAGCTTCCCTTCCCGTAAGATACAACTAGGTAAATACGCACGGCTCGATGCTGCAGTGGTGCAGCCCTCGACCGTAAATCTGTTATCAGAGTTCAAATCCCGCCATAGGCTAAAATTTCACACCAACTCTGGTGGACAGAGTTGTGTGTGTGTGTGTGTGTGCGCGTGTGTGTAGGGTCAAAGCATTACCAATAGATCGGGTCACATACGAGCTCTGAGTTCTCATCCGGGAGGGTAATAGCTGTCAATCACGAGTCGAACATGTGATCTAAGACCGTGGTGAATCACACACACACACACACACACACACACACACACACACACACATACATACACACATACACATGAATTACAAAATCAAAGCATGCCGACAGTAGAATGTAGACAGTAGCCCATGAAAAGGTTGGATGTACACATACGTGCGAACGCGCTAGTATACAGATGTGAACCAGCACACGTTGGCCTATAGAGTGCACATCCACACAACATGCACACGTACGAACACACACACACTTCGCCTTCATCCAGAGCCTGGACCAGTGATTCTTACACTTTTTTCTTTCTATTCACTCTTTCATGATTTCTCATAAAAAATCTCCCCAATATATATATATATATATATATATATATATATATATATATATATATATATATAATGATAATAAAAGTAATAAGATAATAACAAAATAGTGATGACAAACCCTTTGCTTTGTTACAAAATTGACAATTAAATTTATCTTACATTTAATAGAATTTTTTCATATATTCAGATTTCTCACATCATACAGAAATAAATAATCTGTAACAGAAGGCCATGCCCGCCCGCCCTCCCGCCCGCCCCTAAATTCTTGTCCTCATGGCTGTCTTGGGGGCCCCCATGGCCCCCAGGTTGAGATGCACCGGCCAAAATTCTAGTGGGCACCACTGTCCACCGTTCATTTGTACGCATTACATTCCATTGCAGTCCATTACAATCCCCTCGTATTTCATCAGAGCCAATCAACTCCACTAGTACAGTAGCGCCCCTTCGGTCGAACAAGTTAGTCTTCTAGTCAACCCGAAGTGGGTGAGTTCGTTGATCTTCACCTATATAGTGACTTTCCTTAACCTTCCTAGTTCAGGTTCACATTTTTTATTGTTATTATTATAGTTACTGTGTTAATAAAAAATTCTCAATTTTGTTTTACGTTTTGTGTGGAAACACACACACACACACATATATATATATACATATATATATATATATATATATATATATATATATATATATATACACATATAGAATAATCTGGGTTGGAAGATATTTATTATTATTATTATTATTATTATTATTATTATCATCACAGTTATTATGTTCCGTTTATAAAAGTTTCTCGATTTTTCGGACGGTTTGTTTGTGGTGAATAAAACATTACAATAAAAATTGGGGTTAGGAAAAAATATATTGTTTACACGGAAAAATCGGAAGGTCAGTGTCGCAGCTCTGGTAGTAACTGTTCAAGTCTTTTATAATCAACATTCTAGGAGTTAAGTTGTATAGTGCGACCAAATCTCATAGAATAAGCCATCGTAGTGACGATGTCAACATTTCTTTATTTGCAACCAAACTTATACAAATCTTTATAACCAGATACTCATTCCTAGTCCTTTTTATACTTTAAACCAATAATAAACCCTTGAGAGTTTTACCAATCAGAATATAGTTAAGGTGGAGGCACACTAGGCATTTCTCACTAGCATGCTACTTGCTTTTGCTACTTCGTTTGAGTAGAAACGACTTTGGTTACGATCTTTAAACAAAATTTCCCAATGTCAAATTATTCTTGCGTCATATAGTGAAAAGCTGAATGGCGAACTAAGAAATTAAGCCTATACGAATGTTAGACACACTGTTGAGATCTTCTTTCGGAAGTCATATTGTAACTGAAGTCGTTTCTACTCAAACGAAGTAGCAAGTAGCATGCTAGTCTAGTGTACTGTAATTTTTATCCAGTTGGACTTCGGGAGGTAACGGGTGCTTGACCACGATACATTCTCGTTCCGAGTTCGAACCTCAGCAGCGGGAGCTAAACTCTTAAGTTAATTGAAAAATAAAAAATGACACTGAACGAAATTATAGTGTCTCTGGTCGGGAGAGTTAAAGTGTCGCTACTTGCGACGAAGGTCGAGGTGATGGAGGTTCGAATTCTGCCACCGGCTAGTTGAACTAATGGCATGGTTCATTCAAGTCCACGCTACAAAGTCCTCTATAAAGGGTACCCTTGCCTCCTGATAGGAAGGAGTTTTGCGACATTAAATCGATTCATCATCATTAGTGTCTTTGAAAGCTTTGATTACCGAAATGTTCAGATATCAATATCTTATGTATAGTTGTTTTTAGAGCTGGAAATGTAGCAAGAGACCTTTGCTATTGACGTACAGATGAGAAAAAGACGAAGGGTAATGCGGTTATCACACTGGGCTTCCACGGGCTTCACCAGCACCGACAGCTGAGAGTTCCTTTGAGTAAAACGACTTCGGTTACAATGTTTCATTTTTCAAATCTCTAAATATCAAATTATCCTTCCGTCATATATAGCAAAGCTGAATGATGAACTAAGAGATTGTAAATCTATACGAATATTAGACATACTGTTGAAATGGTCTTAGAGAAATCTAGATTTCTGTAAGTGAAGTCGTGTTCTAATTATTCAAATGGAGGTCGGAGGTAGGATGAGGGAGGAAAACAGCCCAGTGTGATAATCCCTAAAGGTGGGAGTCATTCACAGGGAGAGGAGGTAAAGGGGGAGTGGTAAGTTATAGGAGGCAGTAGAGGGGAGTGGGGAGGGCTGGGTAGAGTCGGAGGGAGTAAGAGGGAGTCGCAGGGAGTGGAAGGGAGTGGGGTATGTAGTAGTGGGTGAGTTGGAGAGTGGTGAGTAGTTAAGGCATTATCACACTGGGCTCTTTTTCCTCCGACTGTTGAAGCAGTTTTGCAGCCCGTAGTTTTCGGGAAGGAATCTGATATGCTGGAAGAAAATAAATTCTATGTAAATTGTTGAGAAAACAAAATAGTTTGTAATATTGATTTTACGGGGGGGGGGAGTTATGGGGGTGGACGGTACCGTAGATTAAGCGGAGGTTGCAGGAAGAAATAGCCCAGTGTGATAACACCTTTAGATGGAGGGAATGGAGAGTGGTGGGCAGGGAGTGTGGAGGAAGTGATAGTGGTGGTGGAGGGGGGGGGGCAACATAGTCGGAGGGAGTGGAGAGGAGGGGAGGAGGTAGTCGGTGGGAGTGGAGAGGAGTGGGAGGAGGTAGTCGGAGGGAGTGGAGAGGAGGGGAGGAGGTAGTCGGTGGGAGTGGAAAGGAGTGGGAGGAGGTAGTCGGAGGGAGTGGAGAGGAGGGGAAGGGGGCTATCCAGACACGATTCGAAGGGTCACGCTTGGCTAAGCGCGAGGAATGCCCCTCAAAGTCCCACCTTGTACACTCTCCTCAACCCTACACTCACTCACACCCTCCCTCCCTCCCTCCCGCTCGCTTCGTCTCCAGTCTTCTCTTTCTCGGGCTCTTTTTCCTCAGGCTCCTCTTCCCTCCTCTCTTCGTCTCCAGTCTTCTCTTCCTCAGGCTCTTCTTCCCTCCTCTCTTCGTCCCCAGAGTTCCCTTTCTCGGGCTCTTCTTCCTCAGGCTCCTCTTCCGTCCTTCCTTTGTCTCCGGTCTTCCTTTTCTCAAATTCTACAAGCCTTCTTCTCCCTCGTACTCCTCCTTCCTCTCCCTCTCTTCCCCACATACCCTCTCTTCCCGATTTCTTTTCATCCAACTTCCTCCTCGCCTTCCCTTCTCTCTCCTTCAGGTCCATATTTATGCCCTCTTCCCCCCTCTCCTTTCTTGCATTTTTCTCCTATGTCAAACTCTTCACACTTCCTCTTTCTTCATCGTCCGACCCATTTCCTCTTCGTTTTCTCCCCTCCCTCCTCCTCCTCCTCTTCTTGCTACACCACCTCCTCCTCCTCCTCTTTTTGCTCCGCCTACCTCTCCCCCTTCGCTTTCTTCTCCACCTCTCCCCTTTCCTCCTTCTCCTCTTGCTCCGTCTCCTCCCCACTGACACTCCTCCCATTGCCTTTTGTCTCTTCCGTTCTCACGTCATCCCGTTCTTTGATGCTCCCCCGTGCATCTCTGCCTCCTCGTCCGGAGTATCATTATTAACTCCTGATTGCCTCATGAAATCCCAGGTCGCCTAAAGGCGTTATCACACTGGGCTATATTTCCTCCGACTGTTGGAGCAGGTTTTCGGCCTGCAGCTTTCGGGGAGGAACCTGATATGCTGGAGGAAAAAAAAAAATCTTCCAGTATATCAAATTACATTCTACATAAATTGTTGATAAAATAAAATAGTTTGCCACGGTGATTTTACGCCGTCAAAAGTTCTGGAGGTGGGCGGTACCGCCAATTAATCGCATGTTGGAGGAAAAATAGCCCAGTATGATAACCCTGCCTATGTCTCCTTCACCTCGTTACCTCCTGGAGCACTTCATCGCGTTTCAAATGGACTTTTCCCTGTCTAGCCCTTCTATCCCCCATTTTTCTATTTGTATTATTATTTCATATTTCCTTTCCTATTTCCCCCACTCCTCATCTTACAACCTTCTCTTCTTCGCTTCATCGTCCTTGCCCTCGTCCTGCTCCTTCGCCTTATATTCCTCCTCCTCCTTCTCATCGTCCTCGTCCTTCTCCTCCTCCTCTTCATCGTCCTAGCCCTTGTCTTACTCCTTATATTCCTCCTCCTCCTCTGTTTCCTTCTCCTCTTCCTCTCTCCCTTCTGCCTCTCTCCATGGCAGGATCTTCCAAGTACCCTGCCTGAGGCTCCAATGTAGCAGCTAGTGGTCGCTTGCTTGCTTGCAGACCTTCCTAAGCGCCTCTGGAGACCTCCTCTTTGTACTGCAGACTCTGCTCACAACTCCGCCCGCCATTGTTGTGGTTCTGAAACAGCGTGTTCTTCTTTTCCTTCGTCGTTTTCTTCTTTTTAATTCCTCTTCATATTCTTCTTCTTACTCCTCTTCTTTTCCTTCGTCTTCTTCTTCTTCCACTTCTTTTTTCTTTCTTTTTCTTCCTCTTCTCCTTCGTCGTCGTCTTCCTTTTTCTTTTCTCCCTTTTCTTCCTCTTCCCCTTCTTTTCCTCCCACTACCTTTCCTTCCTCTTGTTTTTCTTGTTCTTCTCCTTCTTCTTCTTATTCTTCTTGTTTGTCTTCTCTTTTCTTCGTCTTTGGCGCAACTTGGGGTGGGCACACCCTTGCGCCGCCCCTAAGACCTCCCCTCCCCCCATGTCACTGGGGATTGTGTGTTGGGGGGGGGGGTGGAGCTGACCAAAGCTGGAACCAGGCCAGGGTCCATCTTTTTTTTTATTTCTAACCTTATCACATTCCACTGTATGGAGTTAGCACACCATGGTAACATGCAGACGATAACTTATGTTTGGGGCACCCCTACAGAGAAGAGTCACACATCTTTCGCTTATGTTAGAGCTTAGAATCTCTTCTCGTAAAGGAAGAGGACAAAAATGAATATAGCTTCAAGATGTCATCACATTGGGCTATTTTTACTCCGACTGTTGGAGGAGTTGCAGATCGCAGCTTTCGAGAAGGAATCTGATATGCTGAAGGAAAATCATTTCCTTCCAGCGTATCAAATGGCATCCTATGTGTTTTTGTTAAAGAAACAAAATAGATTGTCATAGTGATGTGACAGCGGAAAAAGTGCTGGAGGTGGGCGGTACTGCCGATGAATCGGAGTGGAGGGTAAGTAGCCCAGTGTGATAACCCCTTTACACCTGTGTGACTATCCTGTGTACGTGTATGTGTACGTGTGTGTGTACGTGTGTGTGTGTGTGTGTGTGTGTGTGTGTGTGTGTGTGTGTACATGTATGTGTACGTGTGTGTAATAAAAAATAATAATAAATAATAAAAGGTTTATTTCAATAGCAGTAGTACAGACAATAATACACTACAAAAGCTGATTAAAAATATAAAACTTACAGTATATACATGGTACAAGTTTACATAGAGTTGATTATGTGCACAATGGATGTGTGTGTGTGTGTGTGTGTGTGTGTGTGTGTGTGTGTGTGTGTGTGTGTGTGTGTGTGTGTGTGTGTGTGTGTGTGTGTGTGTGTGTGTGTGTGTGCGTGTGTTGGGAGAGGGGGGTATGCGAGAACATGTTAGGATGACCTCTCGCACGTTAGGCAAACTAAGGTTATATGTACTCCCTTTGAATACACAGTTTATGTTGGGAAACTTTTGTAATCTGGGCCCGTCCGGGACAGTGGAACGTGCGTTGTTAGGGACTTTTTCATCCCTGTGTAAATTACCTCTGTTCACACACGCAAATACACACACACAGACACACACAGATACACATACACACACAGATACACATACACAAATGCACACACAGACACAGATACACATACACACACACAAGGTTATCACAAGGGATAGACTGCCACCACCATATGGAAACAACAATGCCTTGCACATTATAAACGCATATTCGATTGGGTCTAAGATTTATACAAATTGTATATTGTCAGTGTATCTCAGTTAACTCAATAAACCGTTTATCATTGCCGCCATTTATTCTATTATCTCTATTATATTATTATTATATTATTATTAATATTATTATCATTATAAGGATTCCTCGTCTTCTCTTTTTCGGCATGTGGGGACGAAGGGGGGTCGCAGATTAAATAAACCGGCCTTGCTGTGGATGTGCTGTGTCTTGCTGCATTGCTTCTGACCCAGGGTAGTGGGCGAGATGCAAGGATGACCCGTCATCCAGGAGGCAAGATGAGAGGGAGGGAGGGAGGGAGGGAGGGGCGGTGAATGGGAGTGGAATGGATGGGGATGAAGCGAGTGGAATTATGCCTTATGACTTTAGCCACCTTCCTTGTAAAGGGGCAAAGCCCTTGGTATATGTGTGTATGTATATTGTCAGTGTATTTCTGTATCGTTGTCCGCAAAGAACTTATGGAATTTTTATAGAATGTGGGACTGAAAATTTCATCCGAAATAATGTGTAAGAACACCGATGTCTTACCGAGTTGTAATTATACTCGTCTGTTTCGTTTCAGTTTTAACAATTATAGTAATTAAACAAGACTCAAACATAAAATTTGATATTAGAAGACGATAGAATGTAAAACTTCTAGTGTTGCTGGAATTGGTTGACAGGTAATTGTGAAGATAACGAGGGATTTGTGGATTATAGGAAGGTTCACCGCAATCCATTCACCTGGGGGGGGGGGGGATTAGCCGCCATCAGTTCACCATAGGGAAAGTTCCCCACAGCTGAACATTGACCGTCAGGAAAGTTCAACGCAAAACGTTTTGTAAAGAAAGATATGGTAATGCAAGAGAGAGAGAGAGAGAAAAAAAAAAAAAAAAACGAAATATAATAACATTTTTAAAACAATAATGGCCACATTTTATTCATTCTTCGTGATTATTCTTGTGTTGTGCGTGTATATATATATTTATATATATATATATATTATACATACATACATAATATATATATATAGTATGTTTCAAACCCATGAATATATACTCGTACATGTAGAATCATTATAAAGAAACAATATTTTAGTCATACATTTTAAAATAATGAAAAATAGGAGAAATAACGAAATTTCATATGAATTTAACTAATAATACATAATAAAAGAATGCAAAGTATAATGCCTACAATGTAAGCATTTAAATTTGTGTTAACTATGATCAAGTAATATAATCTTTCCTTCCTTTTTAGGTGCATGCCCACTGACATACTGCTCAATCTTGACCTCCATTAACCACTGCTAATTCTTTATACATTCCAAAAATGTCCAAATATTGGTATGAAAAGATATCATTTGTTCCTCAAAGGCCCTATACCATTCTTCTACATTATTATTAGTCTTTGGTGTGTTATCCAAGGCAGAATTGTAGATATTCCACATTTCACGAGGGAATTTAGGGAGGCAGCGAGGATGACTTCTATCTGGTCTCCCTATCAATGTATCTTCGGAGTATTCAATAACATCTTGAGATTCAGATAGGAAATCTTCATTGTCACGCAGAGCTTTGAGTGCGTCGACTTCTCTTTGCACAAATACCAAAGCCCCCAACATTCGAAAGCTTATATTACTTGTGCTGAGAGAATTCGAAGACTTGTTTTAAATTACAACGAAAATGATTGCATCGTAATTCTAGTATTTAAAATTTTAATGATACTATTTAGCACAAAAATTTAAATGCTTACACTGTCGGTATTATATTTGGCACTCTTATTATGTAGTATTAGATACATTCTAAGGAAATTTATTTCTCTTTTTTGTCATGGTTTTAAAACGTATGGCTAAAATATTGTTTTTTTATCATGATACTTCATATACTGTATATACATTCATGGGTTTGAAATATACAGTATATTACATTAGAATAGGCACTATGAATAAATAAAAGATTGTTATTATTTTTAAAATACTATATTTCGATTCATTATTTTTTCTTGTATTACCATATCTTTCTTTACAAAACGTTTTGCGTTGAACTTTCCTGACGGTCAATATTCACCGGGGGGGGGGGGACTTTCCCTAAGGTGAATTGATGGCGGCGAATACCCCCCCCCCCCGCAGGTGAATGGATGGCGGTGAACCTTCCGTACACGGGACTTCTGATGTCATTACAAAAGTTGCGGCATACTAGCCGAGCACGCTATTTCCTTTTGCTACATCGTTTGAGTAGAAACTACTTCGGTTAGAATCTCAGAACAACGTGTCTAATATTCGTCTAGGTTTAACTCCTCTTACTTCGCCATTCAGCCTATCTCTATATGGACCAAGAGTAATTTGACATTTGGAAATTTAAAGAAGAAAAAATCGCAACCGAAGTCATTTCTACTTAACGAAATAGCAAAAGCAAGTAGCTTGCTAGCAAGAAATGACAAGTGTCCCGTCACCTTGGACACCAGGCAACGGCACCTGAGAACAACACTCTACATAGTGGTCAGAACAGACACTATGTAGGGATGAATCCTTCATTAGAAGTAAAACGTTTCGCTTGTTGAAGCTTTCTAAAGTATATAGACACAGAATACGTCCTCTCAAAGCCATCTATACAACCCGGAATGGACGAGGAAGGGGCATTACGACAGGGCATCCCACGTGGTGACATTTGAAGTCTTTCTAACTACAGGAACTATAAAGAATTAAATGGGGCGCAATATTGAACATACCTGTTTTGTTCTTTAGTGTTTGAAATATAGTGTCTTTTTGTTACTGCGTACCGATCCACATGTCAACTGACCCTTAATGTCAACAACTGCAAAGAGGGATATAGATAATCAAATAGATAAATAAGGAGATAGAGATAGATAAACAGGTATATAGAGAGAGGAAGAGCGATAGAGGGAGGGATAGACGCACACAGAGAGAGAGAGAGAGAGAGAGAGAGAGAGAGAGAGAGAGAGAGAGAGAGAGAGAGAGAGAGAGAGAGAGAGAGAGAGAGAGAGAGAGAGAGAGAGAGAGAGAGAGAGAGAGAGAGAGAGAGAGAGAGAGAGAGAGAGAGAGAGAGAGAGAGAGAGAGAGAGAGAGAGGGGGGGGGGAGGTTGTGAGACAAAGAGAGCTCGCAGGAGGAGGAGGCACAGTGGCAACCCAAATACTCGCAGTCCCCAGTCAGTGAGGCCAGTGACCCTCGTCCAAACAGATATGGCCGTCGACATATTCTTTCTTCTATTTCTCTTCTACCAATTGGGGTCATACGCCACGGAACGCGTTGCTTCAGTCACTTGCCAGCACCAGTCCCTACGGGCCCTCCCAGCAAGCTCCCATGCAGACGCCCACCTTTCTTTCCTTCCGACGCCAAACAACTCTGGACAGGTTTGATCATCTTGTCCCATCCATGAGTTGTGTGGGCGTCCGTCCCCTTCTTGGTCTCCTCCTTCATCGTGGGCCGTCTTCAACCAAGCGCCTGGCGATTCCAAGGAGACTGGGGCTAGAACCCAGGACTCAAGGAGGCACGGAGCTCTTACAGGGCCACTATCTATTGACAAGATCATTGTCAAAGCTTCCTTTATTGACAAATATAACCTCTTCAGTGCTCTCAATACCGACCAGAAACTTCTTGACCCCTTTCTTGCCTGTTTGGTATTAATATGACAAGGTCAGTACTGATATTTCAGTTTTGTCAGTAAATAGCCGTGACTTTAAGGTCCCTCCCAGCCACACATACGCGACTCAAGTGAGTTCGTTTGAGTAGAAACGACTTAGGTTACAATCTTTTAATTTTAGAATCTCTAAATATCAAACTACCTTTGCCTTATATATTGAGAAGTCAAACTTAAAATAATGTTAGACACAGTATGGAATTGTCTAGAATACTGTAAACGAATTCGTTTCGCAGCTTTTCAAATGCAGAACATTTGACGAGAATCTTAAATATTTGACGGAGGCTTTAAGGTCATCCCAATGGAGTAACTTATAGGTTTTGCTCTAGTTTATGCCGCCTGGCGATTTCACTAAAGATAAGGGAGGCCACTGCGCTGATGCAATTGCTAACAGCCAAGAAGACTCCTTCACTAAGGTCTTTGATTTTTTAGAACAAGCCATTAAAAAAAAAAAAAAAAAAAAAAAAAAAAAATTATATATATATATCTTTATATATATATATATATATATATGTATAGACATATATATATATATATATATATATATATATATATATATATATATATATATAACAATAATAAAAAATACATTGAAAATAAACAAAATAATAAAATGAAACAAACATAAAACTGGGTGGGGATGCTACAGAATTTTTGAGAGGATTATAGGGATGCAATTCAACTTGATACGGCAAATAGAACAACAGAATAACATAGTAGAGAAGTTAAACCTATAGGAATGTTAGACACATTGCTGAGATGTTCTTATGGAAGTCTAGAATATTGTAACCGAAGTCGTTTCTATTCAAACTATGTAGCAAAAGCAAGTAGCATGCTAGCCCAGTGTGCCGCCACCTTAACCCTTTAATCCTCCTCTTCCTCCCTTCCATTTCTCAGTGACCCTACTTCTTCTTCTTACTTTTCCTCTTCCTCACTGATCAACCTTCATCACCATTAGCAGTATAATAAGGGACCTCAATGGAAATAAGTCCCTTACTGGGCTTTTTTGGATTATCCCTAGTATATTATCATGACAGTCTGTATTCCTTACATTTACTTAATTCATTTGCTTGAATTGCTTGTAAAATAATTTTATATTGAAATAAATCATTTATCTAAAGGCCGACACCAATGGAGATCCCTATTTGGTTCGGTTTCATCTTGATGAATGAAACAATCCGCCATGGTTCAGACGAACGTCATCAACAGCGGCAATATTGTCACAGATTGATCACAAACCCATACTTTACAAATGCGTACATTCATAAAAATACAGACGCTCACAAGTACGCGGATACTCTCTCTCTCTCTCATCCTCTCTCACTCACACACACACACACACACACACACACACACACACACACACACACGACTCGGTGGCGCAGTTGGTAGAGTCCCTGACTGTCACTACGGCGGTCCGGGTTCGAATCCTGCCCAAGGCTGAAAGAATTTCAGTATCGCTGCGCTTCGAGTCGTTACTCTAACTCTCGTGGGCGGGGAGTTGGGTGTGTGTGTGCGTGTAAGGTCACAGCATTACCCATAGATCGGACCTACGAGCTCTGAGCTCTCTTCCAGGAGGGAAATAGCTGTCGATCACGAGTCCAACACGTGATCCAAAGACCAAGTGAATACACACACGACTCGGTGGCGCGGTTAGTAGAGTCCCTGACTGTCACTACGGCGGTCCGGGTTCGAATCCTGCCCAGGGCTGAAAGAATTTCAGTATCGCTGCGTTTCGAGTCGTTATTCCAACTCTCGTGGGCGGGGAGTTGGGTGTGTGTGTGCGTGTAGGGTCACAGCATTACCTATAGATCGGTCATACGAGCTCTGAGTTCTCTTCCGAGAGGAAAATAGCTGTCGATCACGAGTCCAACACGTGATCCAAGACCATGGTGAATCACACACACACACACAAACATTTTTACGTTTGCGGCACAAAGGCAGTTTTAAAACTCCTCGTCATGATCACTCCGCCAAAGACGTTCTGCTACTTGCCCCTGATGGGGAAGAGGGGGAGGAGGAAGAGGAAGAAACGGCAGAGGAGGACGAGGAAGAGAAGGAAGATGATGAGGAGGGGACGTGAAACAAATGAAGCTTCAGCTGCCCTATATTGAGAATATACTGATATCCCGTATTATTCACCTACCAACGGAAGGTCGTCACGCAAGCACATATGCAAACGTACACACACACACACACGTACACACACACACACACACACACACACACACACACACACACACACACACTCACACTCTACGGTAAGGGGTTTAGTGGGCGTGTGTATGCGCGCGCGAACATATGTGTTTCTGTTTGTGTGTGTGTGTGTGTGTGTGTATTCACTTGGTCTTTGGATCACGTGTTGGACTCGTGATCGACAGCTATTTCCCTCCTGGAAGAGAGCTCAGAGCTCGTAGGTCCGATCTATGGGTAATGCTATGACCTTGCACACACACACACACCCCCAACTCCCCGCCCACGAGAGTTGGAGTAACACCCCTCAGCGCTGCGATACTGATATTATTTCAGCCCCGGGCGAGAGTCGAACCCGGACCTCCGTAGTGGCAGGCCAGAGCTCTAACCACAGCGCCATGAGAGGTGTGTGTGTGTGTGTGTGTGTGTGTGTGTGTGTTTGTGTGTGTACGTGTGTGCGCGCGCGTGCGCACGTATTTGCAAGCATTGCCAGGAACACAATAGGAGTCCTAAACCCCATTTCACGTCTGCAGGTAGCGCACAAGCCGCCCCGACCCCTGAACGGATGGGACGAGGCAATGTCCCCAATCCCCCCACCCCCCACCTGCGCCTGGATACGCCCTTACCCAACCACCATGACGCCCTTATGGCTTGTGGTGGCGTCCCACTCCCCCCCACCTCCCAGCTACCGCCGGAGTACACGTTCATTGCCGCCGCTGATGATCGCGGTTCCAGATGGTAACCCGGTACACTCCGCAGCTAATTAAGTCTGAAGTTGTTCAAATGCCAGGATTTAAACGACCTATTTCTCTCAAAGAAATGTATAACTAATGATTATATATTAATTTCGTGGTACAATTGGGAAAACCTTCACACGAGCCGTGATATTCTGGAACAATGCCAATACAATTTCGTTGATGAGTATTTCTCTCTTTCTCTCGATACACACACACACACACACACACACACACACACACACACACACACACACACACGTGCGCGCACGCACACATAGATCGGTCATACACGAGCTCTCATCCGGTAAGGTAGTAGCTGTCGATCACGAGTCCAACACGTGATCAAAACCATGGTGAATTACACACATATGAAGTTAATCGCTAGTAGCAGCGTCTATCATACATATAATTTCCACAATCGCCCCTGGTGTTAAGCGAGGCCTCGGTTCGAACCCGGGGGCGACTGTCTCAAATCATTTGTATATATACAAATGCCTACACATTTGTTCTTTCAGAATTGTCATACACATACACCCACACCCACGTGCGTCCACCCCCCCACCCCCTCCTTCTTCCGGAGGTCGGTGGATAAGGGGCAGGGTGGTTGGGTAGAGGACTTCGTATAAAACCAAAGAAAGAAAAAGAAAAAACAAAATCTTGTTCAAGTCACAGTACGCTTCATAAATTATCTTCTTTTCAATGAATTACACTATTCATTTACTTATCTATATTTCTATCTAATTAATGTCAGTACAGATTATGAAAGAGATAAATCCCGCTGAGCGAGTTCAGTTGTCGAAAGTGTTGTATAGCTTCAATATATGCTGCTTGTTACATGGCACGTTAAAACGTCAGGAAGCATTAGAGAACTTTATTAACCCTCTTGGAAACGATCATAAATATTGGTCAGATTGATGTAACGGGGGCACAACTTTTGACGTATTGGAACCTTGAATGAAAATCACGTTTTTACGTCAATGGGATTATGACTTTTGACCTTTAAGATCTACAATATTGATAGGGTTCATCCTTGGAATCATCTTTATAAGTTACCATGGTATAGTTATGATTAAAACAAGAGGCCAAAACGTGCGTGACAGCTTTACAACAGACAAACAAACGTCTAACGGAACAAAGTAACATAATTGTCTAAAGTTCTTTCGACAACGAAAAAAAATGTTCGAGTTGTGAGCCTCGGGCAAGTTCGAGTTGTGCGTTCGGCGTCCTTCGTCTCGGCCGTCATTTGTCCGCTTTCTTCCGAAAACCGCGCCAACAACCTGGCCTCCTTAAGGAATTATTTCACTGAGCTATTTTCCCTCCAACCCCCGATTCATCGGCGGTAGCGCCCACCTCCAGAACTTTTTCCGCAGTAGTCACTGTGGCAAACTATTTTGTTTTCTCAACAAAAATACAGTGTCATTTGATGGTGTTGAAGGAATATTATTTTTCTCCAGCATATCAGATTCCTACCTGAATGCTGTGGGCTGTAAATCTGCTCCAACAGTCGGAGGAAAAATAGCCCAGTGTGATGAGGCCTTTAGTTGGCCCATCCACCCCCGGTTCACAAGCATTACCGATCCCAAGCTGCCAAGTTTTAAATTCCCTTCCAGACCACCCCACCATCGTCATCCATTGGGGGCGTCATACGCCGGGGAGTGCTTTGCTTCACTTATACGCTGGCGCCAGTCAGTCCTCACCACGGTCTCTCCGAGTAAACTCCCATGCAGACATCCATCTCACCCCAAACAGCTCTCGACAGGTTAGATTAACTTGCCCCTTCAGCCATGAAATCTGTGGGCGTCCTCTTCATCGACGGTGGTTGTCTCTTGTGGAGACAGGAACCCTGCGAGTTGGATCAGCATCAGGGAAACGGCACAGCCCATACAGCCGGAGTTGAGTCCTGCAGTAGTCTGGCCACGACAGTCCATGTACTAATGAGATTGTAACTTAGCCAAAACCTAGGGGCGGGCAGTGGTGTTCCTAATAGTGATAGGACGATAAAAAAAAAAAAAAATAAAAAAAAAAAAAACCGATACGAGTCCCGATACTGCTCTAAACTTCCATTTCCGTTGAATAATTAATAAGTGTACTTTATTCAAAGTATTTATTCCCAGACCAACTGCAGGACACGAGCTTGTACAGAAATCGGAAGTTTACAGCAGTATCGGGATTCGTATCAAAATGGAAAGTTTAGAGCAATATCGGAAGTTTAGAGCAGTATCGGGACTCGTATCGGAAGTTTAGAGCAGTATCGGGACTCGTATCGGAAGTTTAGAGCAGTATCGGGACTCGTATTGGAATCGGAAATTTAGAGCAGTATCGGGACTCGTATTGGAATCGGGAGTTTAGAGCAGTATCGGGACTCGTATCAGAAGTTTAGAGTAGTATCGGGACTCGTACCGGAATCGGAAATTTTGAGCAGTATCGGGACTCGTATTGCAATCTGAAATCTAGAGCAGTATCGGGACTCGTGTCGGAATCGGAAATTTGGAGCAGGATCGGGATTCGTACAAGAATCGGAAGTTTAGAGGAAAATCAGGACTCGTATCGGAATCGGAAGTTAAGAGAAGTATCGAGACTGGTATTATAATCGTTAAAAAAAATTGTATCGTCCCATCAATAGTTCCGGGGCCGTAGACTCGTTACCAGTCGTCACTCTCCAATTACAAGCGAAGAAAATTCGAAAAAATAATTCACGGCTCTGTTACGCGTTAAAACCTCATCAAGGGGGTTCAGCCTGACTCTCCGAAGCTTAAATCAATGATTGGGCACGCAGGAGCCCATCGGCGGGGCTTCGAACCGCATAACACTGATTAGTTACATATGAACGCCATACTACGTGTACTAAACGTCTTAAGTGGCGGCACACTAGGCTAGCATGCTACTTGCTTTTTTTACTTCGTTGAAGTAGAGACGACTCCGGTTAAAGTACTCTAGATTTCCGTTAGAACACCTCAACAATGTGTCTAACATTCCTATAGGTTTATATTTTCTTAGTTCGTCATTCAGCTCCTCACTACATGACGCAAGAGTAATTTGACATTAGGAAATCTGAAAAAAAAAACCCGTAACCGAAGTAATTTCTACTCAAACGAAATGGCAAAAGCAAGTAGCATGCTTGCGGGAATCGGCCCAGTGTGCCGGCATCTTTAATCGGGTCCTACACGATCAATATCATTACGTAATATTTCGTATTGTAAAATATCACTGACAGTGTAGGGATGATATTAAAGATGCACACGTGTATGATCTGTACATCTGATGTCTTCAATATATTGTGTCATTCTCTATTACCATCCCTACACCGCCAATAATATTGTACAATACGGAATATTTCACAATAATATTGATCGTGTACAGGTCGCTTTACGATTGGTGCGAAATTAATTTTCTTTTTCTTTTTCTTTCTTTCAGAAATAATACTACATATTACACTACATGTCTTTCAATGTTTGTAAAAACTATAAATTCCTTTTATCTTTATTACTTTTACCACTGTTTTCACAATTTGCATTATACTTGTAAAATAGTTTCCCAAAACCTTTTTAAGATATCGCCGAGAAATATCTAACACTGTAACTAAGAACTATTTGATATTCATCATCAAAGTTAACAATGGTCAAAGAAGGAAACCTGGGCACCGGCTCCTCCACGCTGTGCCTCAGAGAGCGAAATTCAGACACAAGGTCATTGTGCCAAGGGACAAAGAGGAGGTCTTGGGCACTGGGTGTCCCACGCAGTGTCTGAGATGGGTTAAAGACAAAGAGACGGACAGTGGGCCAGACACCATAAGCAACAGAAGGTGGAGGAGCATCTTGAAGTGCGCCTGACGCAGACAAGATGTTCCTGGCTGAGGAGAGCGCGAAAGATCCGAGGAGCCGGAGGAAGCCTGGCTTCCCTCACTTCCCTACCCCCCACCCCCCATTATAGACGCCCCCACCCACTCCCAACCCCCCCCCCTCTCTCGTTAAAGCTCGACCCCCTGCAGGTCTAGACTACTTAAAAGCAGGAAAATTCGATTATGTTTATACAATGTCTGCTTGTTTTTCTCAAACGGAGACACAGACAGACAGACAGACACACACACATACACACACACACACAGAAAGAGAGAGAGAAAGGGAGAGAGAAGGGGGTAGATGGGCAAGGTGTTCTATAAATTCTGTCCTGCAACTATGGATGCCTACGGGAACTTTACGGTGGACTTTGGCATCCGGCTCACGACCTGCATGAGGGAAGAGGGAGAAGGGAGCCGCCGGGGTGGCGGGGCGAGAGGCGTCCCCCTCCTTGACCTATGACGACACGCCTCCAAGGGTCGACCCGTGCGAGACACTAGGTAAAGCAGATGGCGCCAACTGGCTCCCGAAGGCTCCCAGATGGTGTTGGCGGCCATTCCAAAACAAAGGCGAGTGAGACGAACAGCTGGCGAAATATGTACAACTCTGACGTGTATACACACACACACACACACACACACACGTGTGTAGTTCAACCTTTATGGTCGACTGCAGGACCGGCCTATCCCCTGTATTGCAGCATGTCAAGTGGTTTTGGTATGTGTTGGAATGGCTGTGGTTGTGAATGAAGTCTGAAATCACTGTAATCAGCTCGACCATACTGATTAGGATGTGTGTGTGTGTGTGTGTGTGTGTGTGTGTGTGTGTGTGTATTACTTCTGACAAGAATAAAACACCAAAAACATTTGGTGCTTTGCTGTATTCCTGACGTTTCAATCCTGCTAAATAAAAGTTGAAGGTAGTATGTTAGAGGAAAAATAGCGCAGTGTGATAACCCCTTCAGGAGGACAGCAGACTGGAGGGATCATAGAAGATGAAAGCGGACAGCATTAAGGGAACCAAATGAACAAATGAATCAGAGAGTCAGCAGGGCAAGAGTCGTAGTAATGGATTTGGATTGGACAAATTTAGATTTAAGAAGGAAATAGGCAAGAACTGGTTTACCTACAGAGTGGCTAACGAATGAAATAGACTTAGTAACTATGTGGTGAACGCTGAGACTATTGGTTGCTTTGAGAGGTTAGATAACTTTACGAATGGGAATAATTGGTGATAATGGACATGGAAATACCTAGTGTAGGCCTTATGGTCACTTGCGGTCTCCTTCATTCTTATGTTCTTCTGTTCAAGCAAACCCCCAATACCTCCTCAGGATGTGATATACATTCCATGCAACTGACAGCGACAACACATACGACATACGACACCTCTGACTCAGACCAACCAATGTAAGACAACATCTGTGGCTGCAAGGAATGAACAGCAACTCATAAGCTCATCCACTTCGAGGAAACTATCCAATCCGGAAAAGATTAAGTGTGTAACAACATACACTATGTACATATTATATACACACATACACACACACACGTCTAACGGGTGATGGATCTTTTGAGTGATGTCATATCAGCTAGTTCCAGATCCGAAATAACATATTCTGAGAGCAGCGCGACATTATGGTGGTTGCCCAAGACATTAAGTAAACTGGTTTATGGCATTAAATTCAGAGAAAGAGAGAAAGAGAGAGAAAGAGAGAGAGAGAGAGAGAGAGAGAGAGAAAGAGAGAGAGAGAGAGAGAGAGAGAGGTATCAAACGGAAGCACATGACAGCGCATAAGAAAATCTGAAGACCACAGAATCCAGGAATATGAAAGATAAACAGGTTGAGCAGATCGTGGGAGAGGACGAGGAGGAAGAGTAAAAGGAAATGATGATGATGATGATGATGATGATGATGATGATGACGATGATGATTATGATGATGATGAGGAGGAGGCGGCATAGGAGAAGAGAGAAGGAAAGGAGAAAAAAGTAGACGGAAGAAGAATATTAAAAGGAGGAGATAGGGAATAGACCTTGTAACCATGTAGTGAGCGCTGAAAATATCATTTTTTTTTTAAAGTAGGTTAGGTAACTTTATGGATGGGGATGATAGGTGGTAATGGAGAATGAACTACCAAGCGGTCTCTTGCAATCTCCTTCATTCTTATGTTCTTAAGGAAGAGGACAAAGGTATGATGGGGAATGAAGAACAAGAGCAGAAAGAAGAAGAGGAGGAGGAGGAGGAGGAGGAGGAAAGTATGGAAGAGATGGGCAAGGAAGAGGAAGAGTGAAAAGAAAGAAGGTGTGAGACCGCGAAGTGAGTGAGCGAAAGTAAAACAAGGAGAGCGAGACAAAGAGGGAGGCCATGCAAGGGGGCCATGCAGCAACGGGCGTAGGACTCCTGTCGCTGTTGGAGAGACCCTCTGGTGGAGAGTCTGTCGATGTCGGAAAGGCACGCTGGTGGAGATTCAGCCTTAGTTGAAGAGACTGCTGTCGTTGGAGACACTGTCGATGTCGAAAAGACTCGTTTGTGGAGACTCAGACTAAGATGAGGAGACTATACTGTCGATGGAAAGACGGTCGCTGTCGGAGAATTGCTGATGGAGACTGCCTACGATGAAGAGACTCTTGTTGGTGGGGAGAAATGGGAAAGAAGAGAAGGAAGGAGAGAAGACAAGAGGGACGTAACATGACTTGGCAGTGGCTGCTGGACTATCGCTGTCGGAAAGACTGGCTTGAGACTGTCCATGACAATGGTTCTTAACCTGGGACCATGGACAACCCCCAAGGAAGCCATTACAGGAATTTAAGGGGGGGAGGGGGGCTGATGTTATAAATTATACATTTCTGTATAATGTAGTCTCGTGACGCAAGTTAAGCATATCACAAAAACCCATCAAATATAATATAATTATGATTGTTAACTTTGTAATAAAGCAAAGGGTTTCTCTTTATCGACATTTCATCAATATATATATATATATTTGGGGGGGGGGCGGGACGGGGTGATTTGGGAGAAAAATGAAAGTAAAGCCACATGAATGTTGAGAATTCACGAAGGGGGATTAATGGAGTGGAAAATGTTGAGAACCAATGGCTTATAATGTTGGTGGAGAGACCTGGTATAGAAGAGAAGGAAGGAAGGAAGGAGAAGAGACAGGAGGTACGTATGAAGTCCTGACAGTGGCTGGTGGAGTACTAATACCGTTTCATACCAAGTTAAGCTAGTCAGTTAACCAGCTTCAGTGTCCGGGACATTCTTTTACCTTCCATCCCCAGCGTTTCAAAATGGTTTCCACATATGTGATTTATAAAGATAATCAACCCACCATTGCTATGTCTAAGAATCCAAAGTTTAATGGAAGGCCAAAGGATATCTAAAAACTCACCATCCAAGTCCCACGATGTGGAACATGAGAAACCCCTGGCTGGTAGAGCATTTTTTTTTTTTTTTTTCTATATAAAGGCCGATGTTTGGGTTGTCTCCCCGCCTGGCCAGGGATGCAGGGAACCAATGCAGGAAACCTGCAGCGGGTCCCAGGAATCGATATCACGATCACTTGATCGTGAGTTCGATACAGTATCCACTAGGCTACCACTAGGCTACCAAGCTACTACACTTCCCATGTCGCAGCGACCTGCCGTTCAGTTTCATATCCTCCTTCCTGGATACTTTTGGTGTTACAATTTCATTTCCATTAATTTGGAGCCACCAAAACACCTTCCACTCCAGTCCGCTCTCTCGCCCGGCTTGTCCCCTTCCTTTCAGCGTTATTCCGTGCACTGATCTCTCCATTCCTCTCAATGCCTAAACCCCTGTCGACTCAAGCGAGTTCGTTTGAGTAGAAACGACTTAGGTTACAATCTTTTATTTTTCGATTCTCCAAATTTCATCTTACCTTTGTGTCATATATTGAGAAGCTGAATGTGCCTATACGGTACAAATATTAGACACATCGTTGTATTGTTTTGAGGGAAGTCTAGAATATTCTAAGCGAAGTCGTTATCCAGCTTTTCAAATTCCCAACATTTGATGAAAATCTTGAACTTGTGACGGGGGTTTTAGTCAATTTCCAATTTTCAAATCCGTAGATCATAACTTGGATTATGATGATTGTAAACTTTGTTTTTAATACACACGAAGAACCTTTTATCCTTTCCTTATGTTTCCTAAACAGTTTCAAACCAACCGTGATGTCTTTTGTTTATATATTCTTAATTATTGTTAATCAATTTCTGCATCTTCCCTAGTGTCGATCTAGTTACATACCCTCCTTAATTCGACATATACACATCTGCCATCGGTGCATAAAACACTCAAAACTGAAAGGCAAGTCCATCAGTTCTTTGTTCCATATAGGTGGTGTCACACTAAACATTTCTCGCTAGCATGTTACTTGCTTTTGCTACTTTGAGTAGAAACGACTTCGGTTACGATCTTTTCTTTTTTCAAATTTCCAAATGTCAAATTACTCTTGCGTCATATAGTGAGAAACTGAATGACGAATTAAATAGAAATCAAACCTATACGCATGTGAGACATGTTGTTGGGATGATGTTATGAAAACCTAGAATATCATAACCGAAGTCGTTTCTACTCAAACGAAGTAGCAAAAGCAAGTAGCATGCTAGCCAAGTGTGCCGCCACCAAGTAGGTGGTGCGTGCGAGCGTGCTTCAAACGTCCCTTGAGACTTTTGGGTGTGTCCCAGCAAGGACACGTTGCACAAGTTCCAGGGGCTCTGTGTGTGTGTATGTATGTGTGTGTTGGTGTGTGTGTGTGTGTGTGTGTGTGTGTGTGTGTGTGTGTGTGTGTGTGTGTGTGTGTGTGTGTGTGCTAAGAAACTGCAAACAACTCAATGGACTCTCATACATTCAATACATAAAGACTAATATTGTTACATTGACTTAATCAGTTATATTGATTTATATCATACTGACTTGAAAATTCATAATAGTGAATATATCCCGCATTTCGGACATCAGTCAAAGATTCTGTAGACTTCTCTAGGATCTTCCGTATCAAGCTGACGTGGTCAGTGTTTTTTGTATTGGAAATATCGGAAATACTTCATATTGAAAATATTGGAAACTGCAAATAGTATTAATAGTCACTATGTACGGGTCACTTCACAAGTTTAAACTTCCCCCACTTTTTATCTATTTATTATTATCATTTTTATTATCATTATTATCATTATTATTGTTCATTCATCTTATCATTATTTTACTTATTTGTCTATTTATTTTTATTCATCTTATTTTATTAGTTGCGTTTTTTGTTTTTTAATAACACTTGCACGACGAATCCCTTGGGACGCCAACTGCTGACCTCAACTCCGATGACCTTTCCTGACCTAAGAGAACAAAAACTCCTTAATCTTCCAACACAGCGACATACCTCCTGAACCACGACGCAATCCCTAATAAATATCCCTTAAAAGTGCTCACTGGTAGCAGCAACCTACTACATATAACTAACTTTTCATTTTCCTACAGACTTCTCTTCCCCTCCCACAAAAATCGATCCCGAGAGAGCGAGGGCGTCTGTCCTAGGTTGGTGCAAGAGGAGGAGGAAGAGGAGAAACGGGAGAAGGAATGGAGGGAAAAAAGGAAGAGGAACAGGAGAAAAAGGATGAGATAGGGAAGAGAAAGAGGAGAAAACGGATGAGATAGGGAAGAGGAAGAGGAGAAAAAGGATGAGATGGGGAAGAGGAGGAAAAGGAGGAAGACAAGGGGGATGTGCAAGAGGAAGAAGAGAATGAAAATTACAAGGAGGAAGGAGTCTACGCTTTAAAACTTATGTCCAGGTTAAGAAATGAACCCCAAATAGAATATCCTCAATAATACCCTGCTCAAATTAGCGGTCCAATTACAATGCAAGGCAATGGAAGCATTCACACACAACCGAGCAGTTTTTCCTCGACTATGCAGTGCCGCCGCGGTTTCCGCGCGGATCAAACTGCTAGTGTGAACAGGGCCTAAAACCAGTTATCCTGAAGCACAGAAAGGATGCATGAAAGACGTCCCCGCCGGCTGCGACCAGTGACACACGTTTTTATTCAGCAAAGAGGGAGAGATGGGATGCGCTGCGGTTTCCATCGTTCTCGTATTCTGTCCATCAACTGAGTACACCTGTTCTAACAATGGCCAGAATAAAAACGTTAAGAAATCGTGACTGGATGTATGCCACTACACACGACAGTGCCAACGAGAAAAAAAAAAAATATATATATATATATATATATATATATACACAAGCCGCGGGCCTCGCCCTCCCCGGATTCACCGGGGGCTTGGCTGCGCAAACAGCGGCCTACGGCCGCAGCTTTCCGAGCTCTAATCCCTCGTTTTCCCCTTCGGCCTCGGGGCGGAACCCCAACACGGGATCCCCAGCACGAAGCAGAACGCGAAGAAGAACGCGAGGAAGAAGAACGCGAAGAAGAACACGAAGTAGAATGCGAAGAAGAACGCAAGGAAGAAAAACGCGAGGAAGAAGAACGTGAAGAAGAACGCGAAGAAGAATGCGAAGAAGAACGCGAAGAAAACGCGAGGAAGAACGCGAAGAAGAAGAACGCGAAGAAGAAGAAGAAGAAGAAGAACGCGAAGAAGAAGAAGAAGAAGAAGAAGAAGAAGAATACCACCTGACCCCGACTTACCCAAGCGCTTTTTCAAGAATATTTTTAGGACAAAGTGTTACCGTAATACCACCTGTCCCCGACTTCCACAGCGTTTTTTAGAAGAATATTTTTATTTAGACTTAGATATATATATATATATATATATATATATATATATATATATATATATATATATATTCGACAAGAGAAAAGACAAATGTATGGAAAGAGTGGTGTAGGTAAAGTCCAGGAAGGAGCAGAAGTATTTTATTCTCTAACGTTTCGACAGAGTATTCTTAAGAAGACTCTGTCGAAACGTTAGAGAATAAAGTACTTCTGATCCTTCCTGGACTTTACCTACACCACTCTTTCCATACACAACCATTCAGTGTTGTACACACACACACACACACAATATATATATATATATATATATATTTATGTATATATATATATATATATATATATATATGAGAAGCTAAGATATGAGAGAGGAAAGGGTGGTCGATGGGAGTGGAATGAGTGGGAGTGAAATGGATGGGAATGGGTACATACCTTTTGAATTGGCTACCTCTCTTATATGGGGGAAATAGATAAATATATATATATATATTATATATATATATATATACATAATATTTATATAATATATATATATATATATTATATATATATATACACACACATACACACACACACACACACACACACACAAGGGTGGGGCAATTGAGAAAAGCATATCCAAAGTGCCCAGTAACTGCTGTCATGGACGACTGGATTACAGTGAGCCTTCCATGGTAAACGGGACTGTGCTCAAAAGGCTGAAAACACCTCTGTGGGTGATGGCCGCCGAAAGGTGTGGTCAGTTTAAACACCAAGAAAGAGAGAGGTCGAGCCAAACAAAGACCTTTCCACACTTCATCGCGATTCCTTGAAGTTGCGGCACAACAGCCTCTCTTTCCTGTCAATACGTTTCAGATAAGAAATTATTTTGTCGGGGAGGAAATAGGGAATCGAAAGAAAAGCGAAAAAGACAAGGAGGAGGATGAAGAGTATGAGGAGGAAAGCGAGCCGCGCCAACAAAGACGCCGCGGTCTGCAGCCAAGTACCTCGGGAATCTCTCCCAGGAGGCCCCAATGGGTTGCCAGGTGCCAGGCGGGAAGGAGGGCCCTCCGGGTTACTCCACAGGGCCCCAGTGGGTTGCCAGGAAAGGGTGGGGGCGGGCGTTCGGAGAGCCAGGTGAACCTCAGGGTCCTTCAGGATGTCCACGGAAACGAGGGTGACACCCACCAAAGAGAGCGGCGCTGCATGAGGAGGAGAAAGAGTAGGTGAAGGAGGAAGAGGAGGAGATGAAGGAGGAAAAGGTGAAGAAATAAAAGGAAAGGAGAAGGAAGAGGGAGAGTAGGAGGAGGAGGAGATAGGGAAGGACGAAGAGGAAAAGGAAAAGAATGAGGAGGAAGTACTGTACAAGAAGAGGAGAGTGAACAATACAAGAACGAAGAGGAGACGGAGGAGAAAACGGAGGAGAATAAAAAAGGACGGAAGGAAGAAAGAGGAGTATGCGGAGGAGTAGAAGGAAGAGCAGGAGGGAAGAAAGTGCAGTAGAAGGAAAAGATAAATCAAAAGATAAAAATAATGTACTGGGAGACGTCAGCTATCTCGTGTGGGATTAACCACAAACGACGAGGGCAAGAGATGTCGGTCAGGGTAGGGGGTGGAAGGAGCGAGCATGGGAGGAGGAGGAGGAGGAGGAGGAGGAGGAGGAAGAAGAGGGGGAGGGGGAGGAAGAGGAGCAAAAGGAGGAGCACAATAGGGGATCAGGAGGAGAAAGAGGGAGAGACTCAGGGGAGTAAAAGGAGGAGGGAGAGAATGAGGCGGCGAAGGAAGAGACGGGGTAGAATGAGGGGGGTAAGAGAAGGAGGAAGAGGAGGAGCTGAACGCGAAGAAAGAGGAGGGCGAGAATGAAGAGGAGGAGGAGGAGGAGGAGGAGGAGGAGGAGGAGAAGCAGGAGGAGGAGGAGAAGCAGGGGGAAGAGGAGAAGAGAAAAAGTGAGAGAGACCACTTCAGGTATGAGGAAGGATGGAATAGGAGAGATGGAGGCAGAGTGGTAGCGAGGCAGAAAGATGACGAAGAAGGAAAGACAAGACAGGAGAAGAATGTAATGAATGAGACAAGAAAAAAGAGCGAAAGAGAGAGGGAGCGGGGGATAGA
Source organism: Oratosquilla oratoria (assembly GCF_046742065.1). Lineage (NCBI taxonomy): Eukaryota > Metazoa > Arthropoda > Malacostraca > Stomatopoda > Squillidae > Oratosquilla > Oratosquilla oratoria. The sequence continues at coordinate 45,694,528 of NC_134785.1, forward strand.
AAGAGAAAGAGAAAGAGAGGGGGAGAAGTTTTTGTAAGGAAAAGCAAGAGGTGCGAAGGGGGTTGGAGGGGTGATTGAGATGTAATTACTTAGCAAAATAGAGAAACGGGACACCTTAGAAAGATAGCCTTGGTAAGTAAAACAAAGGGTAAGAAGGTGAGAAGCGTACGCCAGGAGGCGGTGAGTAGCTGCAGCTAAAGCCATCACCTTTGCCCTATGTATATGCCATTTGGGGGACTGTTGGAACAGGTAACTAACAGTCACTCCTGGGAATTTGTGAGGAGTGCGGGATTCGAACCCAAGACTAAGCGCGACCAGTACGGTTTAGATTACGCCACCAACGAGTGACCCTGAATCAGTCGAGGAGGCAGGCAGACATCAGGAGGGAAGGTAGACGGGACAGATGTCCTCCAGCTCCACAAAGAAGAAGAAGGAGAGTGGGATGACAACAACGACGACGACGACGATGATTATGGTGGTGGTAGTAGTCATGGTGACAGTGGTGGTGAGGAAGAGCATGGTGGTGAAAAAGTATGAGGAGGAGGAGGAAGAGGAAAATTTGTATTTCACCGTCTATAATTAACCAGTGGTTCTATCGTTGAAGATAGCATTGCGCCTTGAGACGGAGCTGAAGGAAAAACAGGAGGTGGGAGGAGGAGGAGTGGAGGAGGAGGTGCAGCTGGTTGTTAGGTACAGTACAACGCGACGGACGCCAACCCAGCAACACGCCCGCATTTTGATTGTGTGTGCATGTGTGTGTGTGTGTGTGTGTGTGTGTGTGTGTGTGTGTGTGTGTGTGTGTGTGTGTGTGTGTGTGTGTGTGGAGTGTGTGTGAGTGGAGTGAGTGAGTGTGTGTGTGTGTGTGTGTGTGTGTGTGTGTGTGTGTGTGTGTGTGTGTGTGTGTGTGTGTGTGTGTGTGTGTGTGTGTGTGTGTGTGTGTGTGTGTGTGTGTGTGTGTGTGTGTGTGTGTGTGTGTGTGTGTGTGTGTGTGTGTGTGCGCGCGAGCGTGCGCGTGTGTGAGATTCACCATGGTCTTGCACCACGTGTTGAACTCGTGATCGACAGCTATTACCCTCCAGGATGTGAAATCACAGCTCATATATCCCCGATCTCTGGCTAATGCTATGACTTTACACACACACGCACGCACGCACGCACGCACACGCACGCACGCACACGCACACACACACACGCACACACGACTCGGTGGCGCGGTTGGTAGAGTCTCAGACTGTCAGCACGGGGGTGACGGCGGTACCTGGTTCGAATCCTGCCCAAGGCTGAAATTATTTCAGTATCGCTGCGCTTCGAGTCGTTACTCCAACTCTCGTGGGCGGGGAGTTGGGGGTGTGTGTGTGCGTGTAAGCTCATAGAATTACCCATAGATCGGTCATACGAGCTCTGAGCTCTCTTCCGGGAGGGAAATAGCTGTCGATCATGAGTCCAACACGTGATCCAAAAGACCAAGGTGAATACACACACACACACGCACAACTCCCTGCTTACGAGAGAATGCCTGCCGGACCGCAGTGCAGTGATACTGAAATTATTTCAACACTGGGCAGGAATTGAACAAAGACCGCTGGAGTAGCAGTCGCGAACGCTACTACTGCGCCGTCGAGCCATGTGTATGTGTGTACTTTACACAGCTGACGGTCGGTAGCTGCATGGTCCACCGCCCTGCTTGCTCGGCCGCTTGCCTGCTGGCATAATCAAGCTGAAGTTTGGAGAGAGAGCGAGAGAGAGAGAGAGAGAGAGAGAGAGAGAGAGAGAGAGAGAGAGAGAGAGAGAGAGAGAGAGAGAGAGAGAGAGAGAGAGAGAGAGAGAGAGAGAGAGAGAGAGAGAGAGAGAGAGAGAGAGAGAGAGAGAGAGAGAGAGAGAGAGGAGAGAGAGAGCGAGCCAGTGCGTCAACCCCGTGGCACTGGGGAAAAAAAGATAGCCAGGCGTAAAAATGGAGGAGCTGGACGCTGCGATACGTGGACGTAATAAACTTCGCACGAAACCAATCACATCCGAAGGCTCTAGTGACATCGAGAATAAAAGTGGCGGCACACTAGGTTAACATGCTACATGCTTTTCCTTCTTCTTTGGAATACTTCGGTCATAATCTTCTAGACTTCCGTAAGAACACCTCGACAATGTGTCCAACAGTCGTATTTTAGGTTCAGCTTCACTTAGGTCGTCATTCAGCTCCTCACTCCAAGACGCAAAAGTCATTTGACATTTGGAAACTTGAAAAACAGAAGACCGTGACCGAAGTGGTTTCTACTCAAACGAAGTAGCAAAAGCAAGCAGCATGCTAGCGAGAAAAGCCTAGTGTACCGCAACCCCCCCCCAAAAAAAAATATATATACATATGTATATATATATATATATATATATATGTGTGTGTGTGTGTGTGTGTGTGTGTGTGTGTGTACTTAGGACGCAGGTTTTCACTGATACACACTTTGTTAAATACAACAGCATTCTCACAGTTGTTAATTTTCTTTCTAATGTTTTCAATTTTTCTAATAATTGGTCTCGTTTCCGGAGGATGGGCAAATACAAGCCGGCCATAGTCTTCCATTTTAATTGACGTTTCGACTACATGGAGTCATCTTCAGAAAGTTACAAATAAGTCCAACACAGTTTACACGGTTACATGCTAAACAATGGCAGAAAAGTACAGAGAGCTTGGGATTATATACTGGCTAAGGGAGAGGGGGTGGGGGTCGGCACGTTGACCGCCGGAAGAGAGGAGGGTGTTTAGAGGAAAGGAGAGAGTATGGGTACAATTCGGGTCATCTCATTGGTGACGTGCGGAGGGGAAAGAAGGGGCTCGGGAGATGGGATTTTGTCCTAGAACAAGCAATGAAAAGAGATATACTGGAAATCATATTGGATTAAATATTGATGGCAGGGGCTTGTTCCCTTATGAGGATAGCTTCCAACATTTTCGATTCCTTTAGTTTGTTGCATTGTCTGACTACCCTGGTATTATTGACGATGGTCTCCCTATCAATTTCCGCCTGATGGTGTTGATGGTGGAGTCGGATTGCCCCCTGTTGTAAATGGAGAGAAGAGCACCGAGGCGGGAAAATCCAAGTTGGCTGAGCTGCTAGAGAGCTGACCGAGTTGCTAGATGTTAAATAATAATGACATGATGCCTGACAGAGGCGGGGAAAACAAAAAGTTCAGAGCTATTAGCCTTGATTTCAATGGGAGCGCTCTATACTTTTTTGCGGATATATATATATATATATATATATATATATATATATATATATATATATATATATATATATATATATATATACGTCACAAACACTACCCTATCGGGATGGCTAGGACAGTGACCCCTACAGAGGATTTGTAGCGTGGAATTTAATGAACCATGTACTTGGTTCAACTCGCCGGTGGCAGGTTTTGAATCGCCGCCCCCTCAACCTCCATCGCAAGTAGCAACGCTCTAGCCCGTATGTATGCGTGTATATATATGCATAATGCACGTGCGCACACACACACAACTAAGTAAATACAGCGGTCTCCCTTACAAGAAAAGCGGGGCCCTACGAGCATAGCTCTCTTCCCGTAAATTTACTATAGAGATGACTTATTAAAGTGGGATAGAAGAAAAAACAGAGGACACGAAAAGAAACTTAAAAAGGATAGTTACAGAACTAGGTAAATACACACAACTAGTTTTCCTATATATCAACTATCCTCTTAACTATGTTCTCTCATTGTATTCCATTGTATCCACCACAGGTGAAGTACTCACAACACTAACCAATATATTCCCTGCGCGCCCACGTGTACTGTATGTGTATGTGTGTGTGTGTGTGTGTGTGTGTGTGTGTGTGTGTGTGTGTGTGTGTGTGTGTGTGTGTGTGTTCACCATGGTCTTGGATCACGTGCTGGTCACGTGATCGATGACTATTATCTTCCCGCATGGGAGCTCAGAGCTCATATAAGACCGATCTATGGGTAATGTTGTGACCTTACACACACACACACACACACACACACACACACACACACACACACACACACACACACACACACAAACACACACACACACCCAACTCCCTGCCCACGAGAGTTGAAGTGCGGGCTCGCAGCGCAACGATACTGAAATAATTTCAGTCCTGGGCTGGATTCGAACTCGGACCGTGTGTGTGTGTGTGAGTGTGTGTGTGTGTGTGTGTGTGTGTGTGTGTGTGTGTGTGTGTGCGCGCGTGTGTACAAGGAGGTAGCGGCGCTCGACCAAGCACACAGACCGTCAGCGCATCAAGATGGAATGCAGTGAATACACATGGCAGGCACGAACAAGGAATACCCTGAACACCTAAAACACGGGACGTAAACTGACCCCCTCCCGCCCACCAAAGGAATGGTCTAAAAAAAAACACGAAATGGGAAGTGAGAAACCTCTGTCATTTACGGCAAGCCAATATATATATATATATATATATTTTTATATATATATATATATATATATATATATATATATATATATATATATATATATTTTTTTTTTTTTATATTTTTTTTTTTTTTTTTTTTTTTTCCTTCTTCATTTGGCCGATGCTTGGGTTACCTCCCCGCCTGGCCAGAGCTGTCGGGAACCAACCTAGCAGGTCCCACAAATCGAACTCACAACCACCTGATCATGAGTTCGACACGGTATCCAGTAGGCTACCGTGCGGTCCTGAGGTCACAAAACTTTTCTTTTTCACATCGGACCAGAGAACCATTTTGTTCAATGGAATACAAAAAATAAAGAGAGCCAATACACAAAACGCAAAGGGCACAAACGATAAAAACAAACGCCGGATCGGGCCCGCGGGCCGTAGTTTGATGACCCCTGGAACATATAGCAGCGGACTTAGTTAACCTGGAAGGCGTGGGCATCAATTCAAAATGTCACTGAGATACACGATATTGGAAAAAAAGTAACTCAACATGGGTCGCATACCCTTAAGATGATTTCATAATTTTACTTCCAAATAGATTTTTATTAAAATTACGAGCTTCAGTTTTGCTCTTTTACTTTGCCTCCCGTCTGACAATTTCATTCGTCTCCAGTTACCCCTTACGCATTGGGTGATACTTTTCCTTTCAATCCTATTTTCGCCAATCGATTTCATTCACCTATGAAGCACTGGAACCTTTAGCAAGAGGGGAATGACTGTTGAACAAGGAAGGGAGAAGGCAGGGGGTTGGGGGGTGAGGAATGGCTGGATATGGATGATACTTTGACGCAGCCGAAAAGGCCCTTGACTTGGTAGAACGAACAACATTAATAAACTAATAATAACCTGAACTCCCGCGTGTAACAATAAGTAGAGTTAGGCGATTAGACCATCTGGGTCCAGCGAGCCACATCGCATTTCCGAATGGGCCGCGATCCTAGAAGCACGGAAGCACAGAAGCCTCATCATCGCCAACACGCTAAACACCGGCGCCCGGCCGAGCGTTCAAGGAATGCCGATGCACAAACACATCAACCGGCCTGCCCTGCGTACATGGAATGCAATAAGGATACAAACTTGCGTACACAGCAAACCGTGTGTGTGTGTGTGTGTGTGTGTGTGTGTGTGTGTGTGTGTGTGTGTGTGTGTGTGTGTGTGTGTGTGTGTGTGTGTGTGTGTGTGTGTGTGTGTGTGTGTACGTTTGTGTGTGTGTGTGTGTATGTACGTTTGTGTGCACATACCCTTCCCCTATCGGAATGCGTGACGAGAGGTTGCAGACCCATCTAAGGTTCCCCGGCGTGCACACGCACGCACACACACATACACACTTACACAAACAAACTATATAAACACACACGTGTTCAGACTCCTATGCATGGGCGCACATAAACACACAATGATCGCCATGCGGGGGGGTTCGTACAATAACGAAGCACACGCACGTATACACACATATATACAATTGGTTAGATCTATTCAGCAATGTTTCGATGAAACTGACAGCGAGCAAAGTATTCCAAAGTGTCTTGCACCTATATTTTTGTACGTATACACACACACACACACATGCACGCACGCATCGCAGCAGACACCTGATATTGTCGTGGGCCGAGGTAATTTCACAGAATTAGGTGTTAATTTTTCAACACTTCCTTTTCAAGATAACACTCATTGTCTTCATAGCAGACATCACTGACTCGGCCTTCTTGGGAGCTGAGCAGTGTCGTGTCCAACGAAGAGAGCTCGTACATTCCTCCACCTCGACTTTCTTGCGATTCCAACGTCTGCCTGCCTGCCATCTCAAAACTATGTGACCTCTCGTCACCTCTCCTGAACGGTCGTGACCCTTCGGGGATGCCATCCTCTCTCCCTGCCCCCCGCAGGCACTGCTGGGAAAGCTCACATCAGTGTTCTGCCGAGTTAAAGGCCTTCTCGTAATCTACGAAAGCCAAAGAGGTATATTGTATTCTGTCATTTTCTCGATGACTTGGTTCATTGTCTGGAAATGGTTTACAGCCGAATCAGCTTCTCAATACTGCCTGTTCTCTTGGTTAGTTAACATGTAAAACTTTACTTAGTCTATTAGTAAGGATCATGCAAAACGACTTGCCTCGGTTGTTATCCTTCGCTACTTTTCGGTACGCATAGGGGTTTATAACTGGCCATCGCGTTGAGATATTATTCAGATACTTAATTATACATGTGCTCTATCATTGTTGTTGTTCCCTAAACTGTCTGGCCGAGCAGTCCCGCCTCCCTGAGGGCTTGGCTCGAATAGGGTTTTTCCACAAATCCCTTACAGAGTATATACTATGTTGTTGGCGTGCATGATTGTGTACAATGCGTTCTTCCATAATGTGCTGACAAGTATGGGATAGTGTGTTACATCCTGGACAGTTTCTGTGATGCGGCTTTCTTATACAAATTATTCATGTTTTGTTACAATATGATATTCATGTTTAGCCTTTATTATTCAGCCTATCCCCACGACTGAGTGATGAGAGAAGTCTCGAAGTCGTGATTTTACTTTTTATAAATACTTGATGAATTTCGAAGAATTTCTTACCTTCTCTGTAAATTTATTCAGAAAGATTGAAAATAAAACCAAGAAGATTGAAAATGCGTTACTCAATGTCAGTTCCAACGAAGCACGCACATATATACAGGCATGATAGTGGAAAAAAAAAAAAAAAAAAAAAAAAAAAAAAAAAAAAACCACTTTGGCTGGGGGTCCTGGGGCAGAGCCCCCGGTGGGGGTCAGGGGGCCGGGGGCCCCTTAGGCTGAGTCCCTCAGGGGCTGAATCGCTAGTAAACAAAACGCATGCAAGCTGTTCCGTTGATGTTGCTATCGATATCATTCGGCCAAAATAAAATCTACCCCAGTCATCACTGCTATACGTACACGTGCGCAGCACACCACGCAATGCTACACAAAACGAATCACTTGTGGGCCAGCAGCACAAAATAAACCGCTTACACACAAGTATAGCCGACATGCGAATCGCCCAAAACTTCACGTTAACCAAAAATTATTCGACCACAACAAACATCTTTTTAACCGGATCGTTTATTACAATCGAATATTAAAGACAAAAAATCGATATCATTGTCAGGAAAAGAAAAAAATCGAAAGAATATCATGCCTGTATATAATGAACTGACAGGCACCGTTCTCTCAGTGTGTGTGTGTGTGTGTGTGTGTGTGTGTGTGTGTGTGTGTGTGTGTGTGTGTGTGTGTGTGTGTGTGTGTGTGTGTGTGTGTGTGTGTGTGTGTGTGTGTGTGTGTGTGTGTGTGTGTGTGTGTGTGTGTGTGTGTGTGTGTGTGTGTGTGTGTGTGTGTGTGTGTGTGAGAGAGAGAGAGAGAGAGAGAGAGAGAGAATTCCTGTCTTGCTGCGTGCGTGAACATGTTTATGCGCCTATGCGAGCGTGTAAAGTATTTGTGCATGTGCATACTTCCAGACATGTAGAGAATCTGCTTGCCGGAGGCGTCCACGTCGGAGGATAGTTGGATGACCAACAGAGACGCTGCGAAACAGTCAACAAATGAGGTTAAAGAGGTTGAGGGAGCTATGGGTGCGATGGGGTGAGTTTGGAAAACGATGAGGTAAATATTATGGGGCTTGGGACAACGCAACCCTTGGGAGACTGAACATTGCAGAACAGGGAACAGTGAAATCACTTTAGGACTGTAAATAACATCGTCTAACCTATGTATCGTAAATAAGCTTTATTTCTGAACAGCAAATAGCACAGTTTTATTTATGTAAGTAACTGAGGAAGGCTGACCAGAAGATATGGGGTGGGAGGAAATTAAGAGAAGTTTGCAGGCAGTCCGTGGCAAATTTGGGAACAGCAGTGAAGTTGGAGTGGTTGATGATGGTGGAAACAGTAAAACTGGATAGGATGGATGATACACGGATAGTAGCGCATTGTATTTCGTCCCTGAACTCATTTCTATCCTGGTACGTTTTACTGTTCAACGATGATCATCAAACGATTGTCTAGACTACTCATTCTTTGGTTTTGAATGATGGGGCTGTTTTGCTTCGAGCTGCAAAATATGAAGCTGATCATTTTAACCGAACCCACAACCAACGCGTTTATCCAAATATGATGCCTGGAGTTGGACAGGGCATGTAACCAAAAACTAGGATAGCAGACAGACGCCGCGAGATGACAACAGTGTAGAGACCTTTGTTCAGCAGTGGATTCCGAATGACTGATGGCTGATCCTAATTACATACACACATATAGATAAGGATTTTCTTACATGAAAGTGTATCGGTGTAACAGTTTTTGTGGTTTTAATTGCACAGTTGTATCAAAGAGTAGCGACAGGCTTTCATGCGGCGACTGTCTGCAGAACTGTGTTGCCCGGACGCACCATCGACGAGCCGGCGACATCACCGAGACGGTTCCGTTCTGCCCTGAGGACGCGTCTCCAACGCCGATGGCGGCGACGTCGATGGTGACGCGGCCGGACCGCGCGGAACTCGGTCCGACCTGAGGGAGCCTGCAGGCACACCAACACATGAACGTGCTTCGCGGTTTGACTTGATACACCCGCAAGCACGTGTGTCTTAGTGCACGTACACGAAATTGACGTTTCTTTTTAGATATGCGGGCGGACCCACAACCTCCAGAAAAACCCAACAACCGAAGCTGGGTTACTCCCACCGCTTCAGTACATGGCAACCTCTCCACACCCACTCGAAAACTTGCACAGCAAATAAGTAAATAATAATAATGAATACAAATAAACAAATGAATAAACATACAAAACAAAGCAATCCCTTCGAGGTATATTAAACCTTCATCTATTCATAATCACTCTTCAATCACACCTACATCTCGCCTTCTCCCTTCCATGCTCAACGGCCATTCCTCTTGCACCCAATGCCACTTTCACCCTCATCCGCCCATTCCATTATCGGTAACCCCTCTAATTAACTCCCTGACTCCTTCACAGTTAACATATCCCTGAAATATTCCATTAATCTCCCCCTTAACGATTTCATTTCCCTTTATCCATATGCACCCTTTACCTTTTCTTCTCTACTTGACTACAACTCCTAAGCCTCGTTTACACGGGGCAAGTGGAGAGAAGTCAAGTGTGCAATTTACTTGAACCGGAGAGGAAAGGGAGCAAGTACATGTTCACACCGGCTAAGTCAGAGTCAAGTGGCCAGTGTGAACATGTGTTCGTTCGCTTTTGCAGTTCAAGTAACTTACACACTTTACTTGGCTCTTAACCTGCTCCGTGTGAGCGAGGCTTTAGGAGGAGTACGTTGCGCAAAAGGAGGATGAAGAGTTCCTGGTGTTATGGATTGTGATTCACGGCCTCTTCTATTCCTGAGGACAATCTTAATACGCCGCCATAGATCGGAGGAGGAGGAGGAGGAGGAGGAGGAGACGAGGAACAGAAGAATAAGTGGAGCAATTACCTGTAAGAACATATGAAGGAAAGAGACTGCATGTGACCATGAGGCCTACACTATGCAGTTCCATGTCCATCATCACCCGACATCCCCATCCATAAAGTTGTCTAACCTTTTCTTTAAACGACCGATGGTTTCAGCGCTCACTAAGTCTATTCCATTCGTTGACCACTTTACTTGTAAACCAGTTCTTGCCTATTTCCTTCTTAAACTAAATTTGTCCCAATTAAGTCCTGTGGGGACTAGAGGAAAATCAGATAGACAAAGATGGGGAGGAAGAGGAAGACGAGGAGGAAGAGGGAGGAGGAGGAAGAGGAGGAGGAGGAGGAGAACAGGAGGAAGATGAAGAGGAGGGTAGAAGGAGGAGGAGGAAGAGGAGGAGAAGAAGAACAGGAGGAGGAAGAAGAGGAGGAAGAGGGAGGAGGAAGAGGAGGAAGAGAAGAACAAGAGGAAGAGGAGGAGGAAGAAGAGGAGGAAGAGGAGGAGGAAGAAGAGGAGGAAGAGGAGGAGAAGAGTAGGAAGAGGAGAAGGAAGAGCAGAAGGAGGAGGAGGAGGGAGGAAAAGGAGGGAGGAAGAGGAGGAAAAGGAGGAGGGAGGAAAATGAGGAGGAAGAGAAGAGTAGGAAGAGGAGGAGAAAGAGGGGGAAGAGCAGGAGGAGGGAGGAGGAGGAGGAGGAGGAGGAGGAGGAAGGAGGAGGAGGAGGAGAAGAGGGGGAAGAAGAGAAGAAGCATGGAGAGGAGGAGGACGAGGAGTAAGAAAAGGGAGAGAGGTAGGAGGAGGAGCAGGAGGAGGTGAAGGAGGGGTAGGAGGAGCAGTAGAAGAAGTAAGAGTAGGAATAGGAGCAAAAAGGAAGAATAGGAGGAATAAAGGGAATGTAACAGGAGTAAGAATAACAGGCGGAGCGGACGAAGAGTAGAAAAACGGATGAGAATGTGGGAGAAGAGAAAGAGCAGAAGGAAGAGGGGAAGTTGTTGGAGAAACAGGAGAACAGGAGGAGAAGGAAGAGAAGGACAAGGAGATGTAGGAGTACGAACAGAAATATGAGGAGTGAGAGGCAGCGAAAGGAGGAGAAGGAGAAGGTAGGAAGAGGAGGAGGTAAGAAAGGGAGGAGGATGTAGTATGAGGAGGAGGTAGAAAGAGGAAAAGGTAGCAAGAGGAAGCTGAAGAGGAGGAGGAGGAGGAGGAGGCGGAGGTGGAGGAGGCGGAAAAGGAGGAGGGGGAATAAGGGGAAGAGGAAGAAGAGAAAGAGGGATAGGGAGAAGAGGAAGAAGAGGAGGGGGAGGAGGAGGAGGTAGGCGGAGGCGTGTGTTCCGCGCGGATGGTTCAAGTGATGGTGTTTTTCCTGCCCCGTTGACCCCACAGCCACCGCCAGCCGACCCAAGCCCCTCCCTCTCTTCCACCCTCCCTACCTCGCCTGCAGTGTCCGGCCCTGGACTCCTTCGCTCCACCTGTCTCTCTGCCTGTCTGTCTGTCTATCTGCCTGTCTCTCCCTCTTCGGCCAACTTGGCACCCCCACCCTCTCTCTCTCTATCTATCTGCTGCCATACCATTGACCTTCGGTCCACTTGTCACGAAATGTCTGTTCTCTGTATATCTCCCATAACCATCTGAATTTCTCCTTCCCCCTTCCTCCCCATACGACAAACCATCCCACCAGCTGGCAGTTCTAAGAATCAAACAAATAAATACTTAAATAAACGGTATAATGGAGTGAAATGCTCTTTACGTGACGTCGCCTGCAGTCAAGTAGCAACCCTTCGTACTTTTATTCCAGGGGCACCTTCCTCTATGAATTGCTGCTCATTTCTTCAGATACATATTCCCCTTTGATCCTTAACTGCCAAGAGGCTCCTCTAAACTGAATTAAATACTTTAGTGTTAACCACTACCTTTAGGTTCCAGTGTTCAAGTCACGTCTCCTTCCTCTATGGATTGCTATTCATTTTTCTACAGACACATGCCCCAACCCCCTTGACCTTAACTGCCAGAAAACCCCTCTAAAATTCGTTTAGTGTTAAACATTAACCTTTAGAGGTGCCAAATTCGCCCCAATATACACCGAAGAGTTTATTCAATCACTGGTCTCGAACCAACGGCCGCCAGAACGCCGATCAAGAGCTGTATCCATCACCCTATCAGTGACCCTTCCCCCGTCTCCGCCTTGCCATTACCATTACATACATTCTTCTTTCCATTCTTGATCCTCCCTTTCCTAACTAAACCATCTCGAGAGACTTTCCACCAAAGGATACACTCTCGAGGGCTTCCTCAGCCTCGGACATAATATTGCCTTTGAAGGAGTGCCAGTCAGAACCCATGTCGAAGAAGAAGAAGAAGAAGAAGAAGAAGAAGAAGAAGAAGAAGAAGAAGAAGAAGAAGAAGAAGAAGAAGAAGAAGAAGAAGAAGAAGAAGAAGAAGAAGAAGAAGAAGAAGAAGAAGAAGAAGAAGAAGAAGAAGAAGAAGAAGAAGAAGAAGAAGAAGAAGAAGAAGAAGAAGAAGAAGAAAAGAGAGAGGGTTACAGGAGAACCCTCTGTGGTTCTAAAGGGTTACAGCTAAGCCTGTGTTTTTTCCTTCAGCAAACCGCGCTTCCAAGTGTTTTCGCTGTCGCTCAACAAGCCCTAAAACCACGAGAAACAACTCGTTAACTCGGTTGGTACTTCTTCCCCCTATCCTTCTTCTTCACTCACTCCCTTCCTCATTCCAATCATTCCTCATTTCCCTCCCTCATTCCATCCACCCCTCCTTCCCTCTCTTCCAACCCTTGTGCACATTCTAGATCGTCACAGGATACCTTGAGGCCAGGAGAGTCCCTAGCATGCCTAGAGAAACGGGGGTAATAACCTTAAGGGCCTGTTCACATTAGTGGTTTGAACCGTGGCGATTCAATTACAATGTAAGTCAATGGAGGCGTTCACATTCAACTGCGCTTTTTTTCCTTGACTATGCGGTTCCGTCGCGGTTTCCGCGCTGTTCAAACCACTAGTGTGGACAGGGCCTAAAGGAGAAGAAACGAAAGCTACTCAGAACCTCCAACAATAGTGAGCCTAGTTGATGTAACATGCGTCCACGTCATCAGTGAAGAGGAAAAAGACGAAGAAGAACAAAAAGAACAATGTTCTCTGTCGGTTGTTTGACAAGGTTAGATAGCTTTATGGATGCGGATGATAGGTGGTAATGAACATGGAACTGCCTAGCGTAGGTCTCTTGCCCTCTCCTATCTTATGTTCTGCGACATCAGTCAATGAGGGAATTCGACTCGGGGTGTACTGGGGCACGGCGTTACATCCGAAGGACAATATACCATGACCTCCTGGTTGCTACTAAATCTGACGTCTAAAGCTTCTATCACACATACACAACTCAAGTGAGTTCGTGTAAGTAGAAACGACTTGGTTACAATTTTCTATTCTTCGTATCTCCAAATGTCAAATCACCTTTGAGTCATACATTGAAAAGCTGAATGAGAAGTTCAATCTATACTAATATCAGACACATTGTTGAATTACTTGGGAATTCTAGAATACTGTAAGCGAAGTAGTCTCCCAGCTTTTCAAATTCACAGCATTTGACAAGAATCTTGAATGTGTGACGGGGGCTTAATATGCTCGAAACAAACTCACACACAGACACACACACACACACACACGGTCAAGCAATGTTTCTCGGCCGCCATGCTTCGAGTCTTGCCTCCTCTCCCTTTATCCATATAGCTGTTCCTTTTTCCTTTTTCATCTACCTTTTCAACCATTCCTCGACCTTCCTTTCTCCTTGATACGACGCTGTCACCTTCCTTCTTGCCAATTCATCACCACGTAGAAGGCCGCGCAGTAGTCCAGTGGATAGA
>NC_134785.1:45713266-45805766 GCF_046742065.1 Oratosquilla oratoria
TCCACTCCCACTCCACTCAGACCTTAACACGCAAAAACTCTCTTTCATCCCACACAGGATGAAAAGTTGAATGAATGGCATAGCAGCTAGGGGCGGGTGGAAAGGGAGGGAGTGGGGTTGATGGCCGAAAATAATATGTGCATCATTATTTCAACATGTGATTCACCATGGTCTTCAATTACGTGTTGGACTCATGATCGATAGCTATTACCCTCCCGGATGAGAGCTCAGAGCTTATATATGAACGATCTATGGATAATGCTGTGACCTTACATACACACACAACTCCCCGCCCATGAGACTTGGAGTACCGGCTCGCAACGCAACGGTACAGAATTTATTTCAGCGCTAGGCAGGATTCGAACTCTGGGTGCTGGCGTAGCAGTTGCGTGTGTGTGTGTGTGTGTGTGTGTGTGTGTGTGTGTGTGTGTGTGTGTGTGTGTGCGTGCGTGCAGGGGCATGAGAAAACACGTGAATGTACGTGTGATGACAATATCTTCGCTGAATGCAACTGAAATGATCAGACTCAGACATAATAAAAGAGAATATGACTTACTACCTTCGCTACTACTTTCTACACACACACGTATGTATATATATACATATACGTATATATATATATATATATATATATATATATATATAATGTGTGTGTATTTACCTAGTTGTATTTACCTAGTTGTATTTTGCGGGAAGGGGAGCTATGCTCGTGTTGTCCCGCCTTTGTATCTTGCAGTGTCTAGTTTGTTTTTAAACTCATGAATGGTTTTTGCGCATACTATTTCATTGTCCAGTTTGTTCCAAGTGTCCAAAACTCTATGAGGAAAACTGTTTTTCTTCAGTTCTCTTCTATAGCTATGTTTTTTTATTTTCTTTCCATGTCCTCTTGTGTTTCTTTTGTCCCAGTTAAGTAAGTTCTCACTATCGAGTACCTCTGTGCCTTTCATGATTCTGTAGATGGTCAATAGGTCACCTCTCTCTCTTCTTTGCTCCAGTGTCGGTAACTCCAGTTTAGCCAATCTCTCTTTGTATGATAGGTTTGCAAGTGCAGGTGCCATTTTTGTAGCTGCTCTTTGGATTCTTTCTATTTTCTTTATATTCTTTTTGGTACTGGGGGACCACAATGTCGCTGCATACTCTAATCTAGGCCTTATCAATGTAACCAATATTTTTTTCATCATGTCTTCGTCCAAGTATGTAAACGCCACTTTTATTGATCTTAGCAAATTGTAAGTCTCCCCGACAATTTTGTTAATCTGTATATCATAGGACAAGTCGTTCGTGATAATTACTCCCAAATCTTTTTCGGATCCTACTTTCTTTACTTCTTTGGTTCCAATTGTATATTTTCCTGATATTCTGTTTTTGCTTTTTCCAAACTCCATTATGCTACACTTCTTAGTATTAAAGTCCACTTCCCATTTCTGACTCCAGTTCCATACCCTATTTAGGTCTTCTTGCAGTGCTTCACAGTCCTCATCAGTTTCTATTTTCCTTAGCAGTTTGGCGTGTGTGTGTGTGTGTGTGTGTGTGTGTGTGTGTGTGTGTGTGTGTGTGTGTGTGTGTGTGTGTGTGTGTGTGTGTGTGTGTGTGTGTGTGTGTGTGTGTGTGTGTGTGTGTGTGTGTGTGTGTGTGTGTGTGTGTGTGTGTGTGTGTGTGTTGTGTGTGTGTGTGTGTGTGTGTGTGTGTGTGTGTGTGTGTGTGTGTGTGTGTGTGTGTGTGTGTGTGTGTGTGTGTGTGTGTGTGTGTGTGTGTGTGTGTGTGTGTGTGTGTGTGTGTGTGTGTGTGTGTGTGTGTGTGTGTGTGTGTGTGTGTGTGTGTGTGTGTGTGTGTGTGTGTGTGTGTGTGTGTGTGTGTGTGTGTGTGTGTGTATACTGGAAACCGTCTTGTTGGCAAAGTGTACCGTCGTCCTGGTAGTGACCCTTTGGACCCAAAATTCACACACGGTACTGTAAAACATCCTGATTCACTGATGGTTTGGGGTGCTTTTGACTACCATGGTGTGGGATTATTAGTGATACTACCAAAAAATGTAACTGAATGCAGACCGATATTTTGAGCTACTTAATGATCATTTTGAGGACTGTTTTATTCAGTGAAAAACAGATGTTTTCACGTAAGATGGTGAACCATGCCACACTGCTAAACTCATTAAAGAATGGTTTGCATTGTGTGATGTGGGGTATATAAAAGATTGGCCAGATAAATTACGTGATCGCGACATTTCATCAATCTCCAAGCTGGAAGTAGCCATCAGGGATATTTGGAAGACTATGGACCTTGTGTGGCTTCAGAATCTTGCAGCATCTGTTCCGAAACGTCTCCAAGAATGTATCAAGAGAAAGGGATGTCCAACAAAGTACTATAGAGCTGGTAAGTACCTGACAATGTAGGTAACTTGAGGAAATTTATTATTTTTACTCTGGCGCCTAAGTTTTTGTCCCCCACTGTACATATATGAAAGACGGGTGGTGCAGTTAAGGAACTGGGGAAACTTTCGTCGGGAAATGTGTGTCTATATATATATATATATATATATATATATATATATATATATATAGACAATACTGAATGGGTCTCAGTGAACAGATTTACATTTATCAACCACAATTCTAGCGCAGGTTCGAGCCCTTGGCTGTACCAGGTTTCAATTACTACATGTATGCCTCCTCGAGTGTCTCAGTGTTGATGGCTTACAATTAAAGTGAATTGTGGTTGATAAATATGTATATATATATATATATATATATATATGTATATATATATATATACATACATATATTATATATAATATATATTACCTGCTGACTGCCACGATGGTAAAGAGCCATAAAAACCATAATAAACGATAACAAAGTCTGCCCTGTCTCCTCAGTCACTGCAAGAATTTCCAACTTGCATCTTCCACACCATTTCCAGCCCGCCAGCACCACCATCTCGTCTTTACTCACCACCACCATCACATCACCACATTGAAGTGTTATCACACTGGGCTATTTTTACTCCGACATTTGGAGCAGTTGTAGTTTTCGGGAAGGAATCTGATATGCTAGAGGAAAATGATTTTCTAAAAGGATATCAAATGGCATTCTATGTAAATTGTTGAGAAAACAAAACGGTTTGCCATTCGTGATTTCACGGCGGAAAAAGTGCTGGAGGTTATCTGTACCGCCGATTAATTGAGGGGTTGTAGGAAAATTCGCCCAGTAAAATAACACCTTTAGACTTCCTCCCAAAAACCGAAAATCCTCACCAGCACAGCTTTGGCCACTGTGCTCCTCTTCACGCATGTACCTGTAGAGTGAACAAGCACAAGGCGAATCTCCATGGTCTGTTGCGATTTGTCACGAAATAATTTACATCCTCTACCTAACCCACCCCCATCCCCTCCCTCCAACATCCCGTCTTGCTATATCCCTCCGAAAACCTCGACTTTGACGACGCTCACCTTCGGAGTCCTGGCTGCGCAGGACATGAAGATGTTTTCCCATTTCTGGTGAGGTCACAAGAGAGTGGCCTTCTATTTCATTCTCTAGGAAGCGAATGTCATCCAGGATGTCATCACAACATTGGCCACAACTCAGCGAAAAAAAATCACTAACCATTATCCCCGGCGTCTTACCTGGAAAATAAGAAAGAAAAATATTAAAAACCATTGTCAAGGATACATACATACACACATATATACTAGTATATACACACACAGACAGACATATATATATATATATATATATATATATATATATATATATATATATATATATTGATAGCAAAATTACCCGCGCGTTGCAGCGGGCAAATGATGATCATTTTAATTTTGATAGAATTAGAGGAGAAAAGTTACACGTATCAATATAACTCAATGGAAAAGGTAACAAATACAATGTTAAGAAAAAAATAAATTCGAGGAGGGAGACGCCCTTTAGAAATAAAATGTACTCGTCCATAAGAGAAGAATATAACCCTTTTATTATCTTTGAACTTGAATATATTACCGCCAGCGAAGAAGTAAAATAAAAATAACAAACATTTCAACATTTGGTAAAATTATACAATCATTTTACATTTACATGCTTTCTCCTTACATAGGTTATCATAGTTTGTGGCAACATTAACTTCACAAATATAAATAATATTTATGAACACATACAATGGTTTGTTTTATCATGGTAATTTTTCTCACAAAATGCCAATCGTGTTCAGGGGACACTACAGTAGTGGCGTGTTACCCCACCATACCCCTTTAACCCTTAACCCTAGCCAAAATAATATTTTTTTTTAAATGAAATATAGTTATCCAAGTACCTGGAGTGATAAGGTATCAGAATATATATGGTTATGGGGGTCTATGTCCCAAATCCTAGGAGGAGTTCGTGAACAAACAAACAGAAGCTACTACTTTATTATAGTAGATAAATACTTCCAAGCTCAGGCCCTTCCCTTACTCAGGCTTCATTCCTCTTTCCATTTCGGCGTCATCGCCGTCACCTACCACAAAGTACTCCATCTTCCTTCGGAGGAGCAGGAGAGTGGAAGAGCAGGAGGGAGGAGGAAGAAGAGAAGGAGCAGGAGGGAGAAGGATGATGAGGAAAAGGAAGTGGGAGGAGGAAGAAGATGAGAATGAGCATGAGGGGGAGAAGGAAGAGGAAGAATAGAGAAAGTAGGGTGAAGGGGAGGGGAAGGGGAGAAGGAGGGGAAAGGGGGAGGAGTAGGAGGGGAGAGGAAGAGGGGGAGGTTGGAGAAGGGGAAGGGGAAGGAGGAGGGGAAGGAGGAGGGGAAGGGGGGGGAGAGGGGAGGAGGAGTGGAGGGGAGGAGTGGAGGGGAGAGAAGGGGAGGGGAGGAGGAGGGGAGAAGGAGGAAGAACAGGAGGAGGAAGAGGAGGAGGAGGGTGGAAGAGGAAGGAGAGGAGGAGGAAAGTTCTTTCAGGATTGCTGTCGGCGGAAAGGGGTTATCACACATCTTACCTCCAACCTCCATATCAGTAACTAGAATAGGACTTCACCAACAGAAATCTAGACTTCTCCAAGAACATTTCAACATTATGTCTAACATTCGAATAGATTTACAGTCTTTACGTTCTTCATTCAGCTTTGCTACATACAATGGAAAGATTTGGAGATTTGAAAAATAAAATATTGTAACCGAAGTCATTTTTACTCAAACGAACTCTTAACTGTCGGCGCTGGTCCTTGAGGGAAACAAAGATGGCCGAAGCATTGACCAACTGCCTAAAGGGGTTATCACACTAGCGTGTTTTTCCTCCAACCTCCGATTAATAGGCGCTACCGCTCACCTCCAGCACTTATTCCGCAGACTGTTGGAGCAGATTTGCAGCCCGCCCCTTTCAGGAAGGAATCTAATATGCTGGAGGAAAACAATTTTCCTCCAGCATATCAAATGACATTCTATGTAAATTGTTGAGAAAACAAAAGTTTGCCATAATGATTTCACGACGGGAAAAGTTCTGGAGGTAGGCGGTACCGCCGATGAATTGGAGGTTGGAGGAAAAATAGCCCAGTGTGATGACGCCTGAAAGAGGCCGCGAGGTATACCAACTGCCTGACCTATTACTATGAAGACCTGATCGTGCCAACGAGGCACACGGCGATGGCGAGGAGGTGCCCCCACCACCCCACCTCGTACCCATCACCTGCTTGGATCCAAGGGTGAGCATCACCTGCTCCACCTGCGATCAAAAGGGCAGCTGCTCAAGGGCTTGTAGGCTGGGCCCACGATCTTCCTCGTCTCTCTATCCATCTCTTTCCACCTCTCTCTAAGGGCTGGTAAACTACAGGACATAAGAACAAGGACGGTCCTACTCATTCTTGCTCTTTCCCTTTCTTCCCCCATCTTCTCTCTTTCTCCGCCATAACAACAACAATGGTCCCTCTCTTTCTTTCACTCTCTTCCCCCACCTTCTCTCTTTCTCTAAGCAATGGTAAACTAAAGGCTTAAAAACATGATCCCTCTCTCTCTCTCTTTCACTCTCTCTCCCCTTCTCTCTCTCTCTCTCTGTCTCTCTAAATGCTGGAAAACTACAACCCATAACAAAACAATGAGGAAGGTATTAATATTATATACATATATGTGTGTGTGTGTGTGTGTGTGTGTGTGTGTGTGTGTGTGTGTGTGTGTGTGTGTGTGTGTGTGTGTGTGTGTGTGTGTGTGTGTGTGTACTTTTTTAAAGGAAAGAGCTCTACGGTAAGGAAAATGAGGAGGGAGAGGAAAGAGAGAAGACGGAGGTGAAAAATGTGTAAGGGGGGGAGGCGGAGCAGGAGGAGAAGTTATGTTGTAGAGCCAGGGGAATACAGAAGGTGTGGTCCAGAATAAGGAACGAGGAGGAGGAAGAGGAGGATCAGGAGGAGGGGGAGGAGGAGGAGGGGAGGAGGGGAGGAAGAGGAGGAGAGGAGGAAGAGGAGGAGAGGAGGAAGAGGAGGAGGATGGGTGTTGTAGAGCGTGGGGAATATAGAATATGTGGTCCAGAATGAAAAGCGAGGAGGAGGAAGAGGAGAAGGAGGAGGAAAAGGAGGAAGAGGAGAGCGCGCGAGGAAGAAGGACAAGTTCGGAGAGGTTGTGGAAAGTGGTGCGAATGAGGTAGAGGTGAGGGTGAGGGGATGAAGATGAAATGGGGTGAATGGGGGGTGGGGGTGGGGGGCACACCTGTGGCATTTCCTGTTCCAGGCCTTCCCGTCCTGCTACCCCACACCCCGCCCCGGCCCCTAAATGCACGCAAGCGGGCCCAAGTGTAGGTCTTGTGGTCTCTTGCAGTCTCCTTCATTCTTATGTTAAGTTTTGGGCACGGAAGCCTTCGGGTGTCGCATACGACTAATAGTAACGACGTCACCGATCGGCTAAGAGCGAAGACGTCATTGGGAATAGGTAATGACGTCCAGGGTCTCAAACTCCGTCCCAAGATAATTCGTATTGAGCCGCCGAATGTGAACATCCTCAGAAAGAGAAAGAGAAAGAGAAAGAGAAAGAGAGAGAGAGAGAGAGAGAGAGAGAGAGAGAGAGAGAGAGAGAGAGAGAGAGAGAGAGAGAGAGAGAGAGAGAGAGAGAGAGAGAGAGAGAGAGAGAGAGAGAAAGAGAGAGAGAGAGAGAGAGAGAGAGAGAGAGAGAGAGAAAGAGAGAGAGAGAGAGAGAGTCTCTCTGTAGGAGGAAGGGGGCAAGAAGCTGCGCAGAGAATATATGTTGTCAGTACAATTTCATTGAGCAATCACGCAGTTTTGCCACGTATCTTCCAGTCTCTCTCTCTCTCTACCTGTCAAGACATCTCTGAAGGTAATGTGCTCGTTCCTCCTCCTTTTTTTCACAGTCCCTTTTCTTTCCAACTGTTGAAGCATACCTACACCCTCAACAATTATGATAATGTCTCTATCCACCTCTCAGTCCCCTAATTTCTCATCCCTCTCCCTCTCTCTCTCTCTCCCCCTCGGTCGTGTTTAGTTTTGTGGTCTTAGTGATGGGAATAAGGAGCTGGAGGAGGAAGCGGGGAGACGAGAGGAAGGAGGAGTGGAAGAGGGAGGAGAGAAGAGAGAAAAGAGAGGAGAGAGAGGAGGAAGAGGAGGAGGAGGAGAAAGAGGAGGAGGAGATACAGCATCAGCAGCAGCAATAGGAAGAGGAACAGGAAGTGGAATAGGAAAAGAAGGAAGTAGAGCACAGGCAAATACGCGAAAAATAAGTGAATTTGTTTGTAGCGTCGACAAACTGGCATATTTTTTATGTGAACCCCGCGCAAGACTTACAAGAATCTATACTCCTTCATGAATACTTCAATAGTATGTCGAACATTTGTACAGCTTTACAATCTCTTAGGTCATCATTCAGCTTTACTATATATAATGGAAAGTTAATCTGATATTTGGAGATTTGAAGAAAAAAAAATATTGTAACTGAAGTCTTTTTACTCAAATGAACTTTCAAATTTCTGCGCTGATGAAGCCCGTGGAAGCCCAGTATGAAAAGCCCTTCTAGATGTTCTAGCTTCTTGTATCCCCATACGATTTTATATAAATATTTCTCTGTTTTTTTCTGACTGACACCTGGTGCTTTTGTTTAGCTTAGGGATGGACTTAAAGGAGAGAAAGAGAAAGAAAGAGAGAAAGAGAGAGAGAGAGAGAGAGAGAGAGAGAGAGAGAGAGAGAGAGAGAGAGAGAGACACCGCGGTCTGGCCCGGGTTGAATAAAATGTGAATAAAATCGTTTAGCGGCCAGGCTATCAAATCCAAAATATACCGATCCTTTCTGATGAGGCTATGTCTGCTGATCCCAAGTGTAAATATAGAATCAATCGGTCGATAAATCAACCAATCATTACAGAATTAACCCATGGCTATTTACAAACATTGCACTGAGGTTATAGTACAAGGAAAAAAATCATCTTTACTGGCATAACACACGATCCTCGCTGGGAAACTATTGCTTTATTCTATTTTTTTTTTCCACACAGTATTGGTATTAACGTCACCAATCACCATAATGAACCACCTGTACCTCATAGCACTATCTCTGATAAAAAGAGACATACCTAAAATATCATTACGTAACCATCATCTACCCTTCATCACCACAAACATCAATAATATCATAATCCAGAGCACCTACGTCACTAACTGGTGTACAGCCTCGGCGTGTGCCTCGTTGACACGGGGCTAGTTTAGTAGCCGCTGTTGCTAGCGATTTATAAAACTACCCTTCGACTTGCCAATGTCAACGTAAAGTTAGTTAACTGACCTCCAAACTACCCTAGTGCCAACACTTACTTGCCGGATAAGTTAACTTGCAGCAACTAGCACTAGCGACTACTAAACTACCCCCATGTCAACGAAGTTTTATTTCCTCATTGCTCAGTAGAACCTACACGCCATTCATGAACCGTCCTCAATGAATATTCATCACTTCAGCATTCCCTCTACCTCAGCCCTCTAAAGATAAACAACCCTTCTGCTCCGCACGTTTACTCCATTCCGTCGACTTTAACTGTCGTCTTCGCACCGCACGCTTCTTCCATTTTGTCGACTTTAGGCACGCTTTTGTACCGTGTTTGCTCCATTTCCTTGACTTTAAACGACTTTTTTGTACCGCACGCTTGCTCCATTCCGTCGACATGAAACCAGAATTTTTTTTCACTCTTTCACGAACAACTAAATCCTTTTGTGTACTTTCTCAATGACACTCGCTAATCCCGCCCCACACCCCCAACGACAACAACTCGGTTCTTTTGCATCTGGGGTCCCTCATTTCTTTAGGGTCCCTTTATGGGCCATGTTTTCTTTGTGTTGGATCCCTCGATGCCGACGTCGCGTTACCTAGAGACTCCATGCCCTATTCAAAAAGAGAGAGAGAGAGAGAGAGAAGGAGAGAGAGAGAGAGAGAGAGAGAGAGAGAGAGAGAGAGAGAGAGAGAGAGAGAGAGAGAGAGAGAGAGAGAGAGAGAGAGAGAGAGAGAGAGAGAGAGAGAGGGGGGGAGAGAAAGAGAGAGAGAGGGGGGAGAGAGAGAGAGAGAGGGGGGAGAGGGGGAGGGAAGAAGAGGAGGGAGGGCGGGGGAGTGGGGGAGAGAGGGGAGAGGAGAGAGGGGAGAGGAGAGAGGGGAGAGGAGAGAGGGGAGAGGAGAGAGGGAAGAGGAAGGAGGGAGGAGGAAGGGAGGGGGAGAGGAGAGAGGGAAGAGGAGGAGGGAGGGCGGGGGAGTGGGGAGAGAGGGGGAGAGAGGAGAGAGGGAAGAAGAGGGAGAGAGAGAGAGCGGGAGAAAGGGGGAGAGAATGAGAGAGGGAGAGAGGGGAGAGAGAGAGAGAGAGAGAGAGAGAGGTGGAGGAGAGAGAGGGAGAGAGTGGAAGAAGGGAGGAGAGCGGGAGAGGAGGAGGAGGAGGAGGAGGAGGAGGAGGAGCGAGGGAGAGAGAGAGACTCCACGCCCTACTCTTAAAAAAATGAGGAGAGGTGAGAATTGGATGTGTGTGAAATAAGGAGTGAGGGAGAGTAGGGGAGGGGAGGGTAGAGATGGAGGTAGAAAGGGTATTTCTTTAATAATAACACAAAGTTACAAAGAAGGGGTAAAAGAGGAAAGATGGAAATGAATGACAAAATGAGATGAGGGGAGGGGAATGGAGGGGAGGGAGTAGAGGGGAGGGAGTAGAGGGGAATAGAGGGGAGTAGGGTGAAAGGGAGGCAGATTAGGTACAAGAGCTCGTCTACATTATCACTGGATACGTATGGTGTTCGTTCATGGTGACGGGGAATGGTCCTGAGGAATACTTGCCGAACGAGATGTCGACACAATTAAGACGTTATCACACTGGGCTATTTTTCCTCCGACTGTTGGAGCAGATTTTCAGTCGACAGCTTTCGGAAAGGTATCTGATATGTTGGGAGGAAAATAATTTTTCTCCGACATATCCGATGACACTATGTATTTTTGTTGAGAAAATAAAATAGTTTGTCATAGTGGTTTTACGGCGGAAAAATTTGTGGAAGTGGAGTGTCGCCGATTATTATCGGAGACTGGAGGAAAAACAACCCAATGTAATAACCCCTTTAATTCCCACATACGGAACCGCAATGCGAGGCAAACTACGATGCAAGAGAAAAGTAGGGGCTACGCGCGCGCGCACACACACACACACAAACACACACACACATATATACACACATGGCGCGGGTGTTGACGGTGGGCGACTGCATTGTTGTGTGTTCTGGCTGCGGGAGATGTAATGGGGGAAAACAAGGACAAGTGTGGAGTGTTTGAGTCAAAACACTGTTGATGCAGAACCATTTCTCCAAGGGAAATAGAGACTATCTACCTGTTTCTCTGCGCGCTTGCCTATCTGCCTGTCTCTCTGCCCGCGTCTTCCTCTCTGTCTGCCTGTCTGCAGTCTGCTTGTCCATATGGAGCACCCGTATGTCTACACAGGCGTCATTATTGTTGTAAAGTGTCATTTGATATGTGGTTGATAGTTTGAGGCAGCCCAAAGGTAATTCTTTCTTATCTTTTTCTGCATGAAGGAACGGAGGAGGGGTGTCGCCGATTAAGCAAAGCGGCCTTGCTGCGGATGTACTGTGTCTTGCTACATTGCTTCTAACTCAGGGCAGTGGGAGGGATACGGGGATGACCCGTCATCCATGAGGAGCTAAGATGAGAAGGAGGTAGGAAAGGGTGGTGGAGGTGTGTGTGTGTGCGTGCCTTTGACTTGGCTACCTTCCTTGTAATGGGGAAAAAGCTCTTGATATATAGTTAGATTGACCTAAGACGGCGGGCAGGTTGCGTTGCTGCTAATGCATCTCCCGAATCCCTCTGCCCTTCACCCCACATGATGATACTAGAGCAACTCGCGCACCGACGCAACCCGTTGCTTGAAAGCAGTTGCTTACGACGACGCAACCAGTTGCATTGCTTTTATCCCTGAAGGCGGCATCGCACCGAATGTCATATTATGAAGAAGACCCGTATACTAGCCAGTAAAAAAGATATATGATAATAGAAAAAAAATATTAATAATAATGAAAACATATGCGTGCGATCTGTTTCATTCAACTGGTTGCGTTGTTGAACGAGCTGCATAACAAGTACAACATTACGTTATCATTACTATTATCACAACTTCAGCATCGCTCATAATCCGGGTCATCATTATCAAGTTACGGAAACGGTAAAATGGGGATGAACAAAATCGCCTGGGGGCACACTAGGAATTTCTCGCTAACATGCTACTTGCTTTTCCCACTTTGAGTAGAAACGACTTCGGTTACGATCTTTGTTTTTTCAAGTTTCCAAATGTAAAATGAATCTTTGTGCATCACAGAGGGAGAAGCTGAATGACAAACTAAGAAAAGTTAAACTTTTACGAATGTTAGTCACATTGTTGAGATGTTCTTACCGAAGTCCAGAATATTGTAACCGAAGTCGTTCCTACTCAAACGAAGTAGCAAAAGCAAGTAGCATGCTAGCTTAGTGTGCCGCCATTTTCGGAGTCCTAGTTTTATATATATATATATATATATATATATATATATATATATATATATATACTGTATATATATACTGTATATATATATATATATATATATATACTGTATATATATATATATATATATATATATATATATATATATATATATATATATATATATATATATGGTTTGCGGGACTGGTGCCCGCCCGGACCTCAACCACGCAGTTGTCCCAGAACAATTCATATATGAACGCAAAGGACGGTGTCCTCCACGGTATGCCACTACAGTGACGATATTCGAAGGAAGCTGATTTAGTATCCTCAGGAACGAGATGAACAGCGATCGGGGGACATAACTCTAACAACGGATGCCCTTCCTAACCTCTGCGCCGTGGCCAAGATTCGAACAAATGACCGAAATCCCAACACGGTTACCAGACACGCGATGTACCATCGAGCTACGGCCTGGTACGAGGCCCGGCAACGAGAGTCGGCCTCCGCTTGCGTCCCAGGCAGCGACGAATGGCAGGATCGTGGCTCACGAGGGAGCGAAAGAGAGTGAGGGGAAAGAGAGGGAAGTAGAGAGAGAAGGAGAGGAAGTGAGGGAGAGAGGGGGCAGGGAGAGAAAGAGTGGGGTGAGGGAGAATGAAGGACAGAGGGAAGGAGGGAGGGAGGGTGGCAGAGCGAGAGAGAGAAAGAGGAAGGCAAATAGAAAGAGAGAGTGAGAGAGAGAGAGGGTCACTACGAACACCAAGAAGACTGGTATCTCTACAAACTACTACCACCACCATTGACAAGACTACAACTCCTCCCATCACTAACACCATCATCATCGTCACCGAGATGGTAAATATCACCACCGCCACTAATACCACCCCATCACTAAAACAATCAACACTAATAACACCCCCATCACTAAAACAAACGCCACCACCATTATCATCATCAACATACCACCAGCTTTAAAAAATAATCAGACTCATTATCACCTACAACAATGTAATAGTTGGTGCCACTGCACAATCTTGTTCAGCGCCCGTCTTCCCGAGCAAGCCAGGGCGCTGGGACCTGGGCTTGGGAACTCTCAGCCCTGCAAGTATGCAGGCAGGGAGGTGTAGTCTGCTGTCCCTAGAAGCCAGCCACCCTCATATCAATGTCACCATCATCACCGCTTGATCGTAGGTGCACAATGATGCTCTACTTTACCACAATTACGTGCTTGACTTATGGTTGCAAGTGAGGAGGTAGAGCGGTGAAGGGCTAGTATCTAATGGGGTTATCACACCGGGCTATTCTTCCTTCCATACCTCCAACTTCCATTTGAGTAACTAGAATAGACTTCGCTCACAGAAATCTAAACTTCTCCAAGAACATTTCAACAATATGTCTAACATTCCTATAGACAATCTCTTGTTCATCATTCAGCTTTGCTATATACGACGGAAAGTTAATTAGACATTTGGAGATTTGGAAACTAAAATATTGTAACCGATGTCGTTTTCACTCAAACGAACTATCAACTATCGGCGCTGGCGAAGTCCGTGAAAGACCAGTGTGATAACCACTTATCATTCCCCACGTCCCACGTCTTGAATGATAACAGTAAGGATACTGTGGCAAGGGGGAGGGGGGTTATCTTCCAGTCTCTGACTTCTGTCTCATATAGAGACGACGTGGATAGTATGTGTGTGTGTGTGTGTGTGTGTGTGTGTGTGTGTGTGTGTGTGTGTGTGTGTGTGTGTGTGTATGTGTGTGTGTGTGTAATAATAATAATAATAATAATAATCGGCTTATTGAGTTAGCAGCGATAGAGTGATTCACGGACAATATACACTTTGAGCTAATTTTAGGACTGAGCTAAATCAAGTTGAGAATGTACACTATGGACGGAATAGTGGTGTGTGTGTGTGTGTGTGTGTGTGTGTGTGTGTGTGTGTGTGTGTGTGTGTGTGTGTGTGTGCGTGTGTGTGTGTGCACGCGCGCGCGTGACGGGGTGAGGGTGTCTTATGTACTTATTGCAATGACAGCACCCGATCCATTTTCGTGAAGGACGTAACTGACTTCGTTCTGGCTAAAGGTGGCAGCACACTAGGCTAGCACGCTACTTGCTTTTGCTACTTCATTTGAGTAGAAACAATTTCAGTAACAATACTCCAGACTTCCGTATGAACATCTCAACACTGTTTAATTTTTCTTATTCGTCATTCAGCTTCTCATTATATGACACAAGAGCAATTTGACATTAGGAAATTTGAAAAACAAAAGATCGCAACCGAAGTCGTTTCTCTTCCAAAGAAATAGCAAAAGCAAATAGCATGCTAGCGAGAAATTCATAGTTTGCAGCTACCTTAGGTGGCGTCATCGGAAGCATGCTGGCCTCGCATTCGTCTAGTTGTGAGTTCGAACACCACACACCTCTTCAATGTCCAGCTCCAACAGTTAAAGGTTTGGCCACAGCTACGCGCCTCCTGGTGTAGGGTTCTCACATTTCTATTCTGACTAACCACATCACACTGGGCTATTTTTCCTCCGACTGTTGGAGCAGATTTGCAGCCAGCAGCTTCCGGAAAAAATACAATATGCTGGAGGAAAACAAATTTCCTCCAGCATATCAAATGACATTCTAGGTCTTTTTGTTGAAAAACAAAAAAGTTTGCCATAGTGATTTTACGGCGGAAAAAAGTTCTGGAGATGGGCGGTACCGCCGATTAATCGTAGGTTGGTGGAAAAATACTCGGTGCTATTACCCCTTTAGATTTGATGAATTTATTCATCTGAGTGGGTGGACTCGGGGTCTGAACATGGTCTTATCGGGACCCCAGTTGGTACTGTGTTCACCCTTTAAAGGGATTATCACACTGGGCTATTTTTCCTCCCACATCCTACCCCCAACCTCCATCTGAATTGTTTAAGGGGACCCCCCCGCCCCCAGATTTAAGAAAAATTCGATTTTTTTTTATTGCATAAATACATAGTAGGAATCTTGCTCTAGATGCTGGTAAAGTGTTTTTATCGTACCGCCATTTTTAAAGGGTTTAAAGGGCCTACCCTCCCTCCCCCCGCCAGCCACATGCTGCGCACGACCATTGTTTACATACGTTTTGACCATATTTTACCCTATTTTTTGCGTTTGATACACTCATAAAGTTTTCTCTTACGTCCGGCATGCACGTGAGTATGTGGTGTGAGGAAGTTCAGCCTGCACGACTGGCAGTGGCCTGAGTCTTACAAAGTAAAGGACATGTACACATTAGCTTGCCGCATTCACTAATTTGCCGTGTGAAATTCGCATCTATTTTTCAGTGAAGAGATACTTGAAGATATTAGCCATGCCTAAGCTATCCAAACAAAAGGCACACTTGCAGAAGATAAGAACGTCTACATTAGCAACTCAAAGGGAGAAAGAAAGAACCCCAGCATCAACTTTGTTATCACCACCTCCGCCACCACCACTAGTACTCCCTCCAGCAGCTCTCTCCCTTCCATCTACATCCACATCCTCAGCACCTGATCCTCTGTCCTCTACACCTATATCATACAAGTTGTCTCTACGCAAACAACTGTTTGCTAACAAGTGGCTACAAGGATGCCTCCTTGTTGCAACACCTTGGGTTTAGAGTCTCAAACCTCACAGTGATGTCCCTGATGCAGCAAGAGCCTGTTCCAACACCAGAAAGGAAACCCAAGAAAAGAAAGAGAGTTGAATCCCAGCAATCAGACTACCTTGCTGGGTCATTCTAGACCAAGAACTCAAACTTTGCGACAAAGAGTGAGGTGGCGGCTTATGAGACCCTCACTTTGAGTGAATAATATCCTACACTGTAGGAGGGTACAAAGTGCCTGAGTTACTTGAAAGATGCAAAATCATCATGAAAATACAATGGAACCTGTTTTCAATGGGTCTTAGGAGGTCCAATGTAAAATTTAGTCAAACTAAGGAAAAAAAAAACTTTAACACTCATTTCTGAAAAATGTAAGTTTTTGATTCTCAAAGTCTATCTCCTCCCTCAATTTTCAACCGATTTTTGCATATGAGGTCTCTATTAATAGCTAGATAAATGACAAAAAATAAAAGAGAGTTTTTTTGCATATGTTAAATAATTTGTTTTTAATAACGTGTCAAAGTCAAAATTTTGCTTTTTTTCGATAATTTTTTTTATATTTTTTTTTCCTCGGCGTTAAACAAAGATATTAAAAAAGCTCTCTATTTTGTTTTTTTATATATGTAGAAGATTCTTTTGCTGTAAAATGAAAGACATCGAATAAAAATTGTAAGAGGAGATAGGATTTGAAAGAAGCCCAAAAATACGGTATTTTTCACGTTTTTTATTAAAAAATAAAAAACTACTCGTCAGATCTGAATAAAACTCATGCTGTGAAGGTTTCCTCAGACCTAGATATCACACAGAAAAAATCAGCAAGATCCTTCAGAAAAAAAGATTTTGGGCGGGGGGTCCCCTTAAATAAGGCTTCACTTACAGAAACCTAGACTTCTCTAAGAACATTTCAACAGTATGTCTAACATTCGTAGACGTTAGATCCCTCAATTCATCACTCAGCTTTACAACATATGACGGAAAAATAATTTGATATATGGAGATTTGAAAAATTAAATATTGTACGTAACCGAAGTCGTTTTTACTCAAACGAAATCTGAACTGTCGTCGCTGGTGAAGCCCATGGAAGCCCAGTGTGATAATGCCTATTTAACATTCAGCTGGAGTCAGAGTCACCGTGGTTAAGATATTTCATGGATTTTCGGCCAATTTCTTTCAGGAACTAAGCGCATCACGTGGAAGGATCTTAGAACACATGCAAGGACGAAGCCACTCCTTCGAAGTCTTCGAAAATTCACTGCGGATGAGTCTCGGATGCTCCAACCATTGGACCACCCAAACTCCCTAGACTGGCTGGCGGCCGAGCCGGCTCCGGTAAGGAGAGATGGCGGTCGCTTTAAGTAAACAAACCGGCTTTAGGAGTCTGGTATGCCCGAGTTTATGAGTTCCTGTTTGCAGGTGCCTCGAGGCAGGCTCAGCTCCTTAGGGGTTTCAGAATCTGTCACCTCTGTAGATCCCCAGGAGGCCACAGGACTTAAGATGGCGGCACACTAGACTACCATGCTACAGGCATTTGCTTCTTCGTTTGAGTAGAAACGACTTCGGTTACAATATTCTAGACTTTCGTTAAAACATCTTAATGTGTCTAACATTCACACGTATAGCTTTAACTTCTCTTAGTCATTCAGCTTCTCACTATATGACGCAAGAGTATCTGGAAATTTGAAGAAGACATATATCGTAACAGAAGTCGTTTCTACTCAAACGAAGTAGCAAAAGCAAGTAGCATGCTAGCGAGAAATGCCTAGTGTGCCGCCACCTTTAGTTCATCTGAGGTGAATTTCTCTGAAGTTTCAGAAGCTGCCGTATCACGAGACTTCTCCCCCCCACCCCCCAACTATTCCTCCAAGGGTGCCATAGGGGCCTTTGGAATTCATCTGCAGTAGGTTCCTCTGGGCCTCCAGAGGCTGGCACCCCATAAGAATCCTTCGCGAAGCCATGGAGGGGGGGAGGGGTCCTTGGGGTTTACCTGGAGTCCCTCTTCGGCTAACTGGGGAGTCCATCACCCTGTCTCGGACCTAAAGGCAGTTTTTTTTTTTTTTTAGTGTGTGTGTAGGGGGGACAGTAAGTTTTTTCTTTCTTTATCTCGTGGAAAATCATTATTTTCTCATGACATCGTACCCAATCACGTCACCCACTTTAAAGAGAGGAGAGGGGGAGCATCTCAAAGAAAGTATAGACAAATATCGCCCAATGTCCTCAAAAGGATCCTCTGGACGTCCTTGGGGCAATAGCAAGACCAACAGTTCCTTCGCTCAGCTTGGTCGAGCTTGGGACGAAATGGCCGACGCAGCACTAGCACCAGCAAACACGCAGATCTCGCAAGCCATCATGTGGGGTGCATGACCTTAGGCGCAGGGCGAGAAGGAAGAGGAGAAGGAGAAAGAAGAGAGAGAGGAGGACGAGAAAGAAGAGGAAGAGGAGGAGGAGAAGGAGGAGAAGGGAGAAAGAAGAGGAAGAGGAGGAGAAGGAGGAGAAAGAAGAGGAAGAGGATGAGAAGGAGGAAGAAGAGGACGATAAGAAGGAGAAGGAGGAGGAGACAGAGACGAAAGAGGAAGAGGAGAGGGAGAAAGAAGAGGAAGAAGTGGAGAAGGAGAAAGAAGAGGAAGAGGAGAAGGAAAAAGAAGAGGAAGAGGAGAAAGAAGAGGAAGAGGAGAAGGAGAAAGAAGAGAAGGGGAGAAGGAGAAGGAGAAAGAAAAGGAGAGGGAGAAAGAAGAGGAAGAGGTGGAGAAGGAGGAGAGGGAGAAAGAAGAGTAAGAGGTGGAGAAGGAGAAGGAGAAAGAAGAGGAATAGGAGGAGGAGGAGGAGGAGGAGAAAGAGGAGGAAAAGGAGGAGGAGCGAAGAAAGAAGAGGAAGAGGTGGAGAGTGAAGAGAGGAGAAGAGGTAAAAAGTGTAGGAGAACACGGAAAATAACACGTGAAAAGGGGCTGCAATTGCGAAGAGGAAAAGAAAGAAGAGGAAGAGATGGAAACAGAAGGGAGGGTGGAAGAAGTAAAAAGAACTGACGGTGAAAATGATGGACAGTGGTTGTAGTAGTGGCAGATACTCATGGAGGTGGCAACACTCAGCACAACAACTAACACTGCGGACATGAAGCTAAAAGGGTTATCACTCTGGGCTATTTTTTCTCCTACATCCAACCTCCATCCTCCGTTTAAATAACTAGAATATGACTTCGCTTACACAAATCTAGACTTAAGAACATTTCAACATTATGTCTAACATTCGTATAGGTTTACAATCTTTTAGTTCATCAATCAGCTTTCTTAAATATTACGGAATTTGATATTTGGAGATTTGAAAAATGGACTATTGTAACCAAAGTCGTTTTTAATCAAACGAATTCTCAACTGTCGGCACTGGTGAAGCCGGTGGAAGCCCAATGTGACTAAGCCTTCACCCGGGAATATGTCTATCGTGTTTCTGGGGGGCATTTAATGTGGTTCCGTATACAGAAGCTAGCTATTTGGACCGGTTGGATAGGCTTGGGGTGCTGACGGGTGGGCTGACTGCCTGTCTGCCTGCTTGCCTGTCCTTGCCAACCTTCGGTCGTAGGGGGACATCATGGTCGGTGTCCTCTCTGGGCTAGTGGGGTCATCGGAAGCGTGCTGGTTTTGCATCTTCCTAGTCGCGGGTTCGAATCCTACACTTCTCTCCGAGTCCCAGCAGTGACTGTTACCTGCCCCTACAATCCAAGCGCACAGGGAAAAGGTGACGGCTCCGGCCGTAGCTGCTCAGCGCCTCCTGGTGTAGGGTCCTAATTCATATAAGGTAAATTCCAAAACATGAATCTTTATATACAAACAGTACTACAACAACAACAACAATAACAAATTATTTTATTCAGCCGAACCTACACCCCCGAACCTAGGGCGAATCGAAAGGGTCACGCAAGCAACAGGTGCTGCATTCTCTCTCTCTCTCTCTCTCTCTCTCTCTCTCTCTCTCTCTCTTTGAGGTCTGCGGGGCTATCACACGCCCGCCCCGATCTCGTTGACACGTCCTAGAAGATAACACTTGATAACAGAAGACTCCGCAGTGGGGAAAGAGCCCACAATCGGAACCCGACATTGAGCGAGGCGACGGCGGAGACGGATACTGACGAAGAGGGTGAAGGAGGCGGGAGGTCGGAGACAAACAGTGTGGTATGTGATGGAGAAGCTGGGCTGGTTTTGAGAAGCAGGATGGGCTCCCACCCTCCCTCCCTCCCTCCCTCCCGTCTGTCCACCCAAGGTCATGCAGACGATGCACCAGCGGTAGGCGGTCTCCTCCTCCCTCCTCTCCATTCTCCCCTCCCTCTACTCTTCCTCCTTCCTCTTCCTCTCCCCCTCCCCCTCTCCATTCTCCCCCTCCCTCTACTCTTCCTCCTTCCTCTCCCCCTCCCTCCTCTCTTCCTTCTTCCTCTCCCCCTCTCTTCTCTTCCTCCTCCACGCTTCCCCTCCATCCAATCTCCCCTCCCTCCATTCTTCCTTCTACTCTTCCTCCTTCCTCTCCCTCTCCCTCCTCTACCCTCCCCTCCCTCCTCTACCCTCCCCTCTTCCTCCTTCCTCTTCCCTCCCTCCACCACCCCCACCAACAGCCCAAACCCTTTCAGCAAACGTCACAAAAGTCAACATCTCTGCTCGTGATTGAGGTGCGCGTGGCTGATGACGGCGGCGGCGGCGGCAGAATCGGCGTTGGTGACCGTCGGGGTGGCGGAGGAGGTAGGTGTCGGCACGGACAGCTACACTGGTGGCAGCGGTGGTGGACAGAGACGGAGTCAGGAGGAAAAGGATTCAGAGGAGGAGGAGGAGGAGGAGGAGGAGGGGTAGGGAAACGAGGAGGCGGAAAGGGAGTGGGAGGTGGAGGAGGGAAAATAGGATGAGGATAAGAAAGAGGAGGGAGAGAATGAGATGGAGAAGGAGGGGGTGGGAAAGGAGGAGAATGAGATGGAACAGGAGGAGAGGGAAAGGAGGAGGAGGAAGAGAAGGGAGGAGGAGAAGGACGAGAAGGAAGATGAGGAGGGGGGAGGAGGAGGAGTAGGAGGAGTAGGAGGAGGAGGCACCGGCAGCTTTATCTGCTCCACCTGTCAATCCCCTTGCCAACAATACAATTCAAAACCGGACCTCCTTATACTGTGTATCTTATTCTGACTGCCGCCTGGCGATTTTATTCGCCTGAGGGACATCATGACCTCCCTAAGGAAGCAGCTCTACCTCCCTGGTACACACAACTCCCTCTTTCCCTCCTCCTCCTCCTACCTTTCCTCCCCCACTAGTCCGATTCCGTCCTTAGGTGGCGGCACACTAGGCTACCATGCTACTTGGTTTTGCTATTTAGTTTGAGCAGAAAAGACTTCAGTTACAATATATTAGACTTCTGTAAGAACATCGCAACAATGCGTCTGACATTCGTATTTTAGGTTTAACTTCTCTTAGTTCGTCCTTCAGCTTCTCCTTATGACACACGACTATATGACTCACTATATGACCTTTCGAAATATGAAAAACAAAAAGATCATAACCAAAGTAAAATTTATTCAAACGAAGTAGCAAAAGCAAGTAGCATGCTAACGAGAAATCCCCAGTGTGCCGCCACCTTTCTTTTCAGTGCCGAGTGGTCGTACCGCAAGGTCACTCACGGTTATGGACAGTCAACACCTTCGGCACGTATGGACGGCCATCACTGTGTTCACGAAAACAACACACAAGGGAAAGACTGCCACCATCATATGCGAATAACAAATGCACATTATGCATTTGAATTACACTTTATTTAGATTAATTACATTTAAAGGAATTGCATACCGTCAGTGTATCTCTCTATCGCTGATAACTTAATAAACCGTTTATTACTATTATACTTTCATCGTTATCATAATTACACACACCCAGGATAACCTGGATGAGGATAGAATCCAGTCGGACAGAAATAAGTCGAATATGACTGACTGATGGAGATCGAAACGGGATCCCACATTCCTCTTCCCCTGTGTTACATTTTGGTAAACACGAACTCACACGCACGCACACACACATACATACAAGCGCACATACGTACACACAAGCGCACATAAACACACACACACAAAGCACACATAACAAACACACACACACAATAATCCGGCAGTGCATGTCCAACACTGAATTTGGCGCGAATCTGGCTGCTTATCAGTAGACAGGGTGAGGGAGGGGGGGGGGATGGAGGAGTGGGGGGGGGGGAACTTGCCGCCCGTGCTGGGTGACTTTCGGGGCTTTAAACTGCGCCTTTGTTACCCAGTCGCTTCCCCACTCCAACTGTTTTTACCTTCTCCTCCTTCACCACCTCCTTCTCCTCCTCCTCTCTTCTCTTCTCCACCTCCGCGTTTCGCACTCTTCACCGTCTGCTCCTATCACAAGCTCTCCTCCAGAAGACTTAGCAGGTGTAGCTTGTGAAGATGACGAAGGTGATCGACTGACTACGAGGACAAAGCAAACGAAAGTCGAAGGGAGGCAACGACGAAGACGGCCATGAGGCATTGACGGGGCGGGAGAAAAGCGCGGGAAGTGCCATGATTGGCCGAACAGAGACGGACGCCCATTGGCTGGCCTCGTGCCAATAACGTCACCTGCCACTGGGTCATCGAACACAGAGCACTCGTCGGCCCGCTGGCCATGGGCCGTGAGGGTGGATGGACAGATCATGTAAGGTGCGCGCGGGGGTGGGGGGTGGGGGGTTAAGTTGGGGGAACTGCGGGGCATGGGAAAAGGGCA
The DNA here is from genome assembly GCF_046742065.1 of Oratosquilla oratoria. NCBI lineage: Eukaryota > Metazoa > Arthropoda > Malacostraca > Stomatopoda > Squillidae > Oratosquilla > Oratosquilla oratoria. The sequence goes on from NC_134785.1 coordinate 45,735,555, forward strand.
CAGAAGGAATGCCAAAATACTCTTTGCTTTGTACCAATGTTTTAGTGTTTTCGCCTCGGACTTGGTGATTCAAAGGAGATCAACAGCACACCATTAATTTCAAGGTAGCGGCAAACTAGGCCAGCATGCTATTTGCTTTGGCTACTTCATTTGAGTTGAGACGACTTCCGTAAGAACATCAACAATGCGTCATTCGTATAGTTCTAACTTCTCTTAGTTCGTCATTCAGCTTCTCACTGTATGACGCAAGAGTAATTTGAAATTAAGAAATAGCAAAAGCAAGAAGCATGCTAGCTAGAAATGCCTAGTGTGCCGCCACCTTTATTCAGCTGTGACTCCCCACCACTCGCCTCAAACGAAGTGTCTGGCAACATAAACCTGTACAAACCGAAAAAAAGTCGAAAGATATCTCATCGGTAGTGTTATAGTGAAGAAATTATAACACTGAAACTCCCTATAAGATTTCATCTTCACAGTAAAGGCATTATCACACTGGGCCATTTTTCCTCCAACATTCATCGGAGGTACCGCCCACCACAACTTTTCCGCTGGAAAATCACCGAGGCAAACTATTTTGTTTTAGTTTTGTTTTTCAAGAAAAATATATAGAATGCTATGCGATATGCTGGAGGAAAATTATTATCTCCAGCATATATTCTTTCCCGAAAGCTGCGGGTTGCAAATCTACTCCAACAGTCGGAGGAAAAATAGCCCAGTGTGATAACGCCTTAAGGGGTGAGGGAGGGAGGGAGGGAGGGGCAGGATGAAGGATAAACACATGAGGCAAATTTGCAATCCGTTGGATGTGATTTTTATGTGTCTCCCTACTGTAGATATAGGGTAATGTCAGGAGGGTAAGGGGGGGGGGTAAAAGGAGGGGGGGGTATACGATCTGGGTGCCACGATGGAGGGAGAAGGGAGGGGAATATACGAGCTGGGCGCCACGATGGAGGGAGAGGGAATGGGAGATATACGAGCTGGGTGCCACGATGGAGGGAGAGGGGAGGGGAGTGGAGGGGCTATCTATGGATACTAACCCCATCACCTCACCGTGGTGACGCACTCTTATTAATTTGGTTCTGGCTAAAGAAAGACATACGTGTGGATTCTCAAAATGTTCATGACAGAGATACATTCTTTTCTTTTCTTTTTTTCATTTTTTCTATTAACTTTCTTTCTTCCTTGTCTCTTTTTCTTGGATGGAGTGTAGGATGTGCATGCTAAACTTCCTCGGCAGGGAGAGATCAAAGAGAAAAAGAAAGAAGACAAATATGACAATGATAATAAATGATGACGAGGAGGAGGAGGAGGAGGAGGAGGAGGTGGAGGAGGGAAGTGAAACCAGCAATGCTGTCTAGGTGCAGTGCAAGAGAATGGGGGTACGGGAGTTTTACCACACTTGACTCTTGATGATTTCCTAGGCCAAGCTTCATTTCACAACTGATGCGCAGACTTGATTACTTGATGTATTTGCCTAATTTTAGCATACAGAAGAGCATATCTTGGGGTCCAATTTTTGTGTGTGTGTGTGTGTGTGTGTGTGTGTGTGTGTGTGTGTGTGTGTGTGTGTGTGTGTGTGTGTGTGTGTGTGTGTGTGTGTGTGTGTGTGTGTGTGTGTGTGTGTGTGTGTGTGTGTGTGTGTGTGTGTGTGTAGACTTAAGAATATGCGCACGTTCATATCAGAACTTATCGTAATTACTGTACTAGCAAAATTTTGATTCTTTCTTTATTTGTTAACTAATTTTGAATACAGAAAGGTCTTTGAAGTATGACGGGAATGTGTGAATATGGCATAGACCACTCGCTTATGTAACGCTGTCTCTTAACACTAAATAAAATCGTCTGGCATCCACTAACTACAAGATCTTGGTCAGTACTCCCTCTCAACCTCCCCCTCCCCTCTCCCTCTCCCTCTCCCCTTCTCTTCCTCCTACTCCTCCGCCTGCTTCTTCTTCTCTTGCTTCTCCCCCGCCCTCCCCTCTTCCTCCTACTCCTCCTCACCATACTCCCTCTACTCCTCCTCCTGTTCCACCTCCTCTTGCTTCTTATCCTGCTCCTCCTCATCTTGTTTTTCCTTCTCCTGCTCCCTCCCGCCTTCCTCTTCATCCTACTCCTCCTCCTCCTCCTCGTCCCACCTCCCGTCTTCCTCTTCATCCTAATCCTACTCCTGCCTCTCTCCCTATTCCTCCTCTTGGTTCTCCTCCTCCTCCTGCTTCTCCTCTTGCTCTTCCTCCTCCTCCTCCTCGTCCTACTTCCCTCCCCTCCCCCCTTAAAAGGAAATGACTTCAACACTGAACTGATTATCTGGAATCTACTGACTACCACTAGTCTCTGGTCTGCCCCACCCCCATCCTCCATTAAGAGCTGTTGTAGGCCCCTAAAGGTGGCGGCACACTAGGGCATTTCTCGCTAGCATACTACTTGCTTTTGCAATTTCATTTGTGTAGAAACGACTTCGGTTACGATCTTTTATTTTTCAAATTTCCATTTGTCAAATCATTATTGCGTCATAGAGTGAGAAGCTGAATGCCGAACTAAGAAAAGTTAAACCTATACTGATGTCAGACACTGTTGAGATGTTCTTAGGGAAGTCTAGAATACTGTAACCGAAGTCGTTTCTACTTAAACGAAGTAGCAAAAGCAAGTAGCATGCTAGCCTAGTGTGACGCCACTTTAAGGGGGCAGCAGGACTCGGGGTTCAGAACTAATGCCATTGAGACGATACCATGATGGTGCGGGTGTGGTCATGGGAGATTCATGGCTAGGAAAGACAAAAAGACAGTTTCGTCCATAACATGACCGGCTGAAGAAGAAGAAAAGGAGGAAGAAAGAACATGATTTTATAGTCTTAAATATGAATCTTGTAACTGTTGCATGCATTTGCCTTCAGCCTCGCTGACACGGGGCTAGTTTGGTAGTCGCTAGTGCTACATGCTGCAAGTTAACTTCCCCTTCAAGTAACTGTTCACACTAGGATAGTTTGGAGGCAAGCTTACTCACTTTCCGTTGACATTGGGCAAGTAGACGGGTCGTTCACAAGTCGCTAGCATTAGCTGCTACTAAACTAGTTAACGAATTTTTACAATTAAATCTGTCTCATTTACAAACGGAATTTTGGAAGATACCGCTGTGACTGAAATTTTGTGACGGTAGAGACAGGTATGCAGGGGTGGACCATATTCTACGGTGGAGGGTAGAAAGGAATTTGTGGAGGATGGAGGCGAGTGTGTGGATGTAAGACCATACTCGGGATGGGGAATAGGAGGAACACTGTGGAGGGATTCTTGAAAGAGTTCCAGTGATGATGCATTAGAGAACAAAGAGGGAGGGAAGGAAGGAAGAAGTGAAGGAGGAGGAGGATGTTAAAGAAGGGCAACAGCGCGGAGAGGATGAGGCTGAGGTACAGTGGCAATGTGGAGGGAATTGTGGAGGTATGGAGGGAGAGAAGTTGGTCTGAGTGGTGTTTGCGTGGAGGGCCTGGCCTTGGACCTTCCCTTTCCCGGGGGCCCGGACGTGGCTGCTGTCCTCGGTAGCTGAAGCCCCTTTTCATTCGGGCCGCCTTCTTGGCTATTAGAGACTCCTTCCAGCTAGTCTTCGGCACCAGAGGCCTTCGATGGTCATCGCGACTCTTCGGGAGACGAGAACTTCTCGCGCGACGGCCTCTGGCAACGCGAAATCTTCGACAAAGAGTCTCTTCTGCTTCGTCACGCCCTTCGCTGGCGCCTTCGGCAGAAGAAGGTGAAGAGCCTACGCCAGGAGCCTCGTGGACTGCTGGGAATCGGAGAGGAGCGCCGGATGGTCTACATGCATTAGTGCCACTGGTTTTAAGAGGTGGTTGATTATTGTCCTATGTCTACTGCCGCTTAACGTTCCTTCCCACATTTCCAACATAACTTGGCAAAAAGTTGTCTATTTTTTTCAGGGTCTTATAGATCCCCTAGGTACAGGTACAGTGTGCCTCTATTTCCACTTTGCTTTTATTTATCTGTGTGAGTGTGTATGTGTGTGTGTGTGTGTGTTCCCGCATTCCTTTTGTCCTTCCTTCATCCTCTTTATTATTTTTCTTCCATTTTTCTTCCTTACTTCCTGACCTCCCCACCTCCCTCTCTCTCTCTCTCTCTTGCTCTTCCCGAGGCACACACTTTACCTTCATCTTCTTTGTTTGTTGTAAGAACTTCTAGAATTACGGGTCGCCATCACCTGCGTCAGTCCTGAGAAGAATCACACTCTTCGTCTGTACTAAACTAATGTCATCAGTCGTTGACACCGTTTTCATGCACTACCCTCCACACAACTTCCGTTACTTGTCGTTCTGCTTCAGGGGTTATCACACTGGGTTATTTTTCCTCCCACATACAACATCTATTTGAATGACTACAATAGGACTTCGCTTACAGAAACCTAGACTTCTCTAAGAACGTTTCAACAGTATGTCTAACATTCGTAGAGGTTTACAATCTCTTAGTTCATCACTCAGGTTTGCTATGTATGACGGAAAGATGTTTTGATATTTGGAGATCTGAAAAATGAAAGATTGCAACCGAAATCGTTTTTATTCAAACGAAATATCAACTGTCGACCCAAGTGAAGCCCGTGGAAGCCCAGTGTGATAACCCCTCGCCGTTCACACTGGGCTATTTTTCTCCAGCTGTTGGAACAGATTTGCATGTAGCAGCTTTCGAGAAGGAATCTAATATGCTGGAGGAAAATAATTTTCCTCCAGCATATCAAATGACATTCTATGTAAATTGTTGAGAAAACAAAATAGTTTGCCTAATAGTGATTTCACGGCGGAAAAAAAAAAAGCCGGAAGTGGGCGATACCGCCGATTAATTGAAAGTTGGGGGAAAAATATCCCGGTGTGATAACCCCTTGAGGACGAGATCTTAATTAGGGAGTTTCTGTGACATAATTTCTTTACTACAATATTACCGATGTCTTATCTTCTGACTTAATTTGCTTTCAAAATCGTGTCTGTACCGATGACCTTTTCCCCGCTTAAGGTACGTTTTGCTCGGTGCGATTATCGCTCAACGATGATCGTTCATGGTTCAATGATGACCGTCAAGCGATTGTCTAGAACACTTGTTCATTTATTTTTGAATGATGGGGCTGCTTTGCCTCGAGCTGCAAAGTACGAGGATGCCCATTTTTAACCAAATCTGCCAACGCGTTCCACTAGATATGATGTCAGGTGTGAGAAGCGTCACGCGACATTGGCTGTGGTAGGTTAACAAATAATCGCACTGAGCAAAACGTACCTGGGATGGGCGAGTCACAGCAAGCACATGTCACTGCACTTTTTTTTTTTTTTTTTTTTTTTTTAAATCCTGGGGAAGGGACCGACCCCCCTCCCTCGCCCCCGCCTCAACCAAATGGTCACCTGCTTACAGGGCTTCAAGGAACAGGTGAATTCAGGGTAACCGATAAATAATAATAAATATTTCAATGCCTATGTGAACGTATATGTAAACATTCAACACCTAATACCCCCACGACATGCACGCACATTTTCTGCATGAACTAGGCTCCAATATTGTACAGTCGGCTCTAGAGGTTCTTATAAGACGAGATATGAACGTATACGCATTAATAACACGATAAGAACCTCGGAAATAAAGCACCCGTGTACACAACACGATTGGGGAGGAGATGATAACTTAGAGGTATGTATTTAGTACTTGTGCTCTCTCGCCTATGTATTTCAAATGCAGTGCTGGTCACGTACAGAAACACAATGAGGGGCTGTCTCTCCCCGAATAAGAAACACATATATATTTTTTTCTTAACAAACAATGTATGGTGAAGCTGATGAGCTGCGGGGTTACATGACTTGAGTCGTCCCAAGTTGCCTTGTGTTATGAGTAACTCTTATCTCTTTGTATCTCTCTTCTGAAAAGGATCACTGTTTGAGGTAATAATATACGTAACTTAGAGGACTTCTGTTTGTCCTCATCTTCGACTGTGGGTTTTCGGTTAAATTCTTTGCATGTTCACGTTTAAGGTATTTTGTCTAAGGGCAAATCATGCCATATAATGTGTCAACGAATAACGAGATATTGGTCCTGTGTGCAGAGAACGATACGAGTCAAGCCCTCAAGGGTGCCCAAGAACTAGAGTGAGCTTTAAAGAAGCTTGGGGAGAATTCAGAAGTGTTAACTCGAAGTCTCGAGTCAAGTCTTAAGTTAAGAAGTCTTAACTCTGGTTATACCACAGTGGAGGTTTGAGCAACATCGTAAGAGCAGTCACAGATCCTCAAAAAAGACTCAGAAATGAGACAAATAAGCAAACCACTAAAAAACAAAGTAAAATAGATAAATACATTAATCCGCCTTTTCTCCTAGTGCTGACAGCACTGATGTCCTATTTTGTTGCAGGAGAGAGAGAGAGAGAGAGAGAGAGAGAGAGAGAGAGAGAGAGAGAGAGAGAGAGAGAGAGAGAGAGAGAGAGAGAGAGAGAGAGAGAGAGAGAGAGAGAGAGAGAGAGAGAGAGAGAGAGAGAGAGAGAGAGAGAGAGAAAATCTACGGGAAAAGACGCCTACCGGACTGAATGTCGGCCAATGTCCTTTCAGATACATTTCGCTCACCGCCTTGTTTGAAAACAAAGACCATGTTTTGGCTCCACCGAATTCTTATGCGTTTTCGAGATTCTGACGTCACCAGTTCTACATCTCCCGTGGAAGGCAAAAACGGACGTTGTTGCTGGTCAGGTAGCTGCTGTGAGCCTCCTTCTTACTTTTCCTCCAGCACATCAAATGACATTCTATGTATTTTTGTTGAGTAAACAAAATAGTTTGCCATAGTGATTTTACGGTGGAAAAGGTTCTGGAGGTGGGCGGTACCGCCGATCAATCGGAGGTCGGAGGAAAAATAGCCCAGTGTGAGGACCCTAGTGAAGGGCCAGAGGCCACGCTGCTTCTGTCCTGATACATCCGGTCTCTCTCCTCTCCTCTCCTCGCCCCGGCCCATCCCGTCCCGATCCTCTATGTCGTATTGCTGAGTTATGACTTCACCTGTGTCACATATATAAAAATGTATTTCATCTGTCAGCCCAAGCGCAAAGCGAGATGCAAGCGACACAGGCGAAGCAGCACCGAGCAAAGGCAGATTATCTGTTGCTGAATTGAAGTACAGTTGTTTGAACTTCTCTCTCACTTGAAATGCTTCTACTTCAGCAACAGGAAGTCTCCCTTTACTCTGTGCTGCGTCGCCTGTGTCGCCTGCGTCTCAGTTTGCGCTTAGGCTCATAGGTGACGTTCCATCGATCCCCATAATCAAGAACTTTAGTGACACCTTTACGGTCACACAGTATGATTGGAGAATCATCTGCACTTAAAGAAGAATCTCCTCTCCAAGGATACTCCAGAAGTTGCTGTGACCATCACTATACTCTGATCTTTCAGTAATGGACACAGGAAAACCAGATTTAAATTCAACCAATTTGGTTTAACGTCACAACCCCCTCCCTCTATCAGGAAGCTAGGACGGTGTCCCTTACAGAGGATTTTGTAGCGTGGAACAAACATGCCTTTAGTTTAATTCGCTGGAGGCAGGGTTCGAACCTTCATCACCTCGGCCTTCGCCGCAAGTAGCGACGTTCTAACCCGCTTGGGCAGCTGGCATCCTAGAACCAGGTTTTAACTGTTATACATTCTAGGGTGTTCAGAGAGCAAAGTGGTGTGGGAGGGAAGGCTGACTCCAGTCATCGTGAGAGCTCGAAGACCCCTCTGGAGAATGACCTGCAACTACCTTCGATGACCCCCACGTCCTTCGCCGGGGGACGGGATGAGGTGAGGAGAGGACGTGGACACCGTGGCTTCGCTGCCCAGATGCTCGACCACGTCGACACCGTAATTGGCAGTGGGGGTGGGAAGGGGAAGAGAGGGGGATGAGGGTGGGTAGTGGGTGGGGAGGAGGTGAAGAGAGGGGGGTGAGGGTGGGGAGAAGGTGAAGAGGGGGTGGGAAGAAAAGGGTCGGGAGAGGGTGGGAAGTGGGATAGGGTGGGAGTGGTGTGGTGGTGGAATGATAGTGAAAGAGATCGGAAGGAGAGGGTGAAAAGAGTGGGTGACCGGACGTTTGGACTACGGACGTTTCGGTTATAGGCCTGGAACCTTGAACGTTTGGGCCGCCTGGGTGACAATAGGTGGACATTTGGACCTCGGAAAAAAAAATTAAATCTTTGTTATATCTATTTTTTTTTCTATCTTTTTATAGTAACAAGAGGATAAATATAGAAAAGGAAAAGGCGAAGAGAGGAAGGAGTACCAGCAAGGAGATAATGGATAAGGGTTGGGAGAAGATGAGGAAGGGCACAAGGGAGGATGGGGAGGGTCAGGGAGAGAGAGTGGTGACTGCTCAGTTGATAAGTGTCATCTTTCTGAGCTGTGATGCATGGCGCTTTGACGAAGTGGTGTGATGTGGTGTGACGCAGAAGAGGTGGGCATCATAACCACGGCAAAGAGTCCGACACGGAGAAGTGGTGGTGGTGGTAGTGGTGACGGAAGTGATGGTGGTGGAAGTGGAACTGGTGGACGTGGAGGTGGTAGTGGTAGAAATGATGGTGTTGGGCGTGGAGGTGGAACTGGTGGTAATGAAAGTGGAGGTGGAGGTGGTGGAAGTAGTGGTGGGCATTACATTGTTGTGAACAAATGCTCACAGTGGGTTTAAAGAATGCGCTTATCATTATCGCCGCCGGGGCTTGAGCCTTGGGCTGTCGGAAGAGAAAGAGAGAAAGAGAGAGAAAGAGAGAGAGAGAGAGAGAGAGAGAGAGAGAGAGAGAGAGAGAGAGAGAGAGAGAGAGAGAGAGAGAGAGAGAGAGAGAGAGAGAGAGAGAGAGAGAGAGAGAGGGAAGATGGGAAAGTGGGGGAAAAGAGGGGAGAGTGAGAGAGAGGGGGGAATAGAGGGAAAGCGAGAGGGGAAAGAAGAAGGGGGGAGAGAGAAGAGAGAAAGAGAGAGAGGGGAAAGAAGAAGGGGGAAGAGAGAAGAGAGAAAGAGAGAGAGGGGAAAGAAGAAGGGGGAGAGAGAAGAGAGAGAGGGGAGGGGGAAGAGAGAGGAAAGAAGAGGGAAGAGAGGGGAAGAGAAAAAGAGGGGGAGAGGGGAAAAAGGGGGGAAGAAGGGGGAAAAAGAGAGGGTAAGAGAAAAGGGGAAGAAAGAGAGGTACAACGGTTTATGGTCACCGTTAAGACAGGCAAGTCCTGCAATGGACCATTAAGACAGAACTCGCATAATGTGTGCGCGCGCGTGCATGCATGCGTGTGTGTAAGCACTCGCTCGCGCTTAATTCATCACGGTCTTGGACCACGTGTTGGACTCGTGATCGGTAGCTATTACCCCTTCCGGATGAGAGCTCAGAGCTTTTATATGACCCGATATATGGGTAATACTGTGACCACATATACACACACATACTCCTTGCCCACCAGAGCTGAGTTATTGGTTTACAGTGTTCTGATACTTTTCAGCTCTGGGTGGGGACCGAACTCAGCTGAATTTTCGTGTCGAGCGCTGTACTTTACAACAGCAACCCGAGATGTACGTATGTGTGCGTGCGTGCGTGTGTGTATGTGTGTGTGTGTGTGTGTGTGTGTGTGTGTGTGTGTGTGTGTGTGTGTGTGTGTGTGTGTGTGTGTGTGTGTGTGTGTGTGTGTGTGTGTTTGTATGGGCGTGCACGCGAGCATTAAACAGTGACCTACTTTATATCTACTGTCCTGACTAAACGAAATCATCGCAATGAACCGGTTGACCGCTTCCTTATAAACAAAACCAGCTGTACAAAAGTAAAAGGATCCTGTGACTCCACGCCAGCTGTCCATCTACAAGAGTCGAGGACGCAGCTGACTGGATTCAGCAGAACCTTCTCTGCCGCTGAAGAAGGTGGCTCCCAAGCAGCTGTTATCAACAGGCAGCTGATGGGGGATAATCCCCAAAACATTGCGACGCAAGATAACAGTTCATGTCGGAAAACGAGATGTTGATGAAAAGATGCAGCTGCCGATTCTTGGTCTCTAGAGAAACCTCTCGGATAGAGAGTCCACCTCTCTCACACACACAGCTAAGGTCATGCACCTCTTCCTTGTTCTTGATGCAATTATACCAGAGTAAAGTCTTCAAGTTTATTGTCTCCTGTGGTAATTTTGCATATATATGTATGTGTGTATATATATATATATATATAAATATATATATATATATATATATAAATATATATATATATAAATATATATATATTTGTATCAATATTAGTATAAATTTTTGCATTAGCATTAGTATTTCTTCAGCAATAAAAAGCACAATACCTTTGGAAACAATACTGCACATGGAAGTGATAAAGAAGAGACTTAAGGAAGGTTGCAAAACCAAGTGATACTAGTTGTTCAAAGTGATCTTAATTTTTCCCCCCTAGTGGAGATACTGTAAGTCTCCAACCATTAAAGAGTAATACATGACTCTGGTCAGTAGGGATGTCACATATAGCATACAGCCATTATCTATATGGGGTATATACATACATAATTACACACACACATATTTCCGACAGTCGCCCCTGGATTCGAACCGAGACCTATCTTTATGCCGAGCCGTCACCTTACTAACTGAGCCGGAGCAGCTACAAAAGAACTCAAACTTGGAGTTAACCCAAGTCCTTGTGTAGCTCCTATGGCTCAATTTGTTAAGGTGATGGCTTGAGATCAAGCTAGGTCTCGCTTCGATTACCAGGCGACTGTCGGAAATTATTTGAATGATCCTGCTGTTACTAGCGATTCACTTCAGATATATATACCTATATAAGACCAAACGGGTCCGAATAAGACACTCTATCTTTTGCAGCAATAAAATGTAAAGTGCGTGCACCAGTTATCGGAGGTAATCCCTTTGTGACGCAAAGCTGATAAAGACACGCGTGGGAACCAAGACTACAAGGACCACCGATGAGGGACGAGGTAGAATGTGGGGACCGTGAAGGAATGTGGGGGTGGGGGTTTAAGAATGGAGATTCCTCAGCAGTACGACTTAGGCACCTTAACTTTCTCTCTGGAAAGACGAGGAGTGCGGGGTGATCTAATATACGCATTCAAATGGGTCAAGGACTTTAAAAAGGGTGATGGAGGCAAGGTCATCATATCAAGACAGCGGGGCAGAACTCGTAGCAATAGGTTTAGATCGGAAAAAAAAATATGTTTAAAAAGGAGATAGGCAAGGACTGGTTTACCAACAGAATGGTTATCGAATGAAATACACTTAGTAACCATCATGTAGTGAGCGCCGAAACAGTTGGATGTTTTAAGAGGTTAGGTAACTTTATGGATGAGGATGACAGGAGGTAAGGGACATTACAAAGGAGGATGCCGACAGGAGACCTTTTGGTCCATAACTAGGTCGGATACGAAAAATATATAATAATGATAAATACATAAAAACAATAATATAAATAATAACTAAATAAATAAATAGGTAAAGTTAAATAAAACACAAAACAGGTAAATAGTAAATCATAAAAACGGAAAGATAAATAATAATAAATAATAATCATATAAATAATAATTAACAAACAGAAAAATAATAACAAATAAATAATTAATATAAAATCAATGGCAGGCATTACAGCATCTTGCTTAGGTGTTTATCTAAACGAATCTTAAAGCTTCGAACTAAACTACACTACACTGCCTCTGCAGGAAGTTTATTCCATTCATTAACTACACGGATGGCGAAGTTGTTTCTACCCACTTCCAAATTAAATATATTTCCTGATAGTTTGAATACATTATTTCTTGGCTGACTCACACCTCACCACACTTGCCAAGTGTAGGCCTTGTGATCTTTTGCAGACTCCTCCATTCTTATGTTCTACTGTATGCCCCTTTAGGTGGCACCTGAGAACAGCAATACATAAATTGAAATCCTGATCAACGTGTTGATCTCTAATATCCTATACCTCCCCCTTCCTAATATGCGCTAGTAGCGTAATAGGTAGTGTGGTGGTCTCGTATTCACTTAACTGTGGGTTCGAATCCTGCAGTTCTATCCGGTTCCCAGCAGTGGCTGTTACCCTACCCTACAGTGCTAGTTTTATTTGTGCTATGATTTATTTCTGTCTTACTGCTGGCGATGGTAATGGTGATAATGAAATCACCAATTTGGGTTCATTTCTTCAAGTGTAACCCTCAGTAGGAACTTATTTTATTCAGCTCTGTTCAAGGCCCCAGTCACACCGTCGACGGTGGGAATCGGGCGAAGCCTCAAAGGACTCAAACCGGCGCCGGCTTTCCTAAGATCACCGGAAACGTATCCGTGACTTGTATTCGGACCGCAAGAAGTCTGCCGGTGCGATTATCGCTCAACGATGATCGTTTATGGCTTAATGATGATCGTCAAACGATTGTTTAAGAGCACTAATTCTTTGTTTTCGAATTGGTCTGTTTTGCTTCGAGATGCAAATTACGAGGCTGATAATTAATCATTTTAATCGAACCTACCGACTCGATTACCTAAATGTAGTGCCATGAGGTAGGATACGCGTCACCCGTCATTGGGGCTGTGGTATGCTCATAATAATCGTTCATAGCCCAACGATGGTCGTTTATGGCTCAATGATCATCGTCAAACGATTGTTTAGAGTACGTATTCTTTGCTTTTTTAATTAATGGGCCTGTTTTGCTTTGAGCTGCAAAGCACGAGGCTGACAATCATTTTGACCGAACCTACAACCAAGGCGTTAATCCCAAATAGGATGATGCCATGAGGGAAGTAGAATGCGCGTCCGTCACCTGCCATTGGGGCTGTGCTGCTGCTGGTAGGAGGCTAACAATCGCACCGAGCAAAACGTACCTTAAAAGATGTGAAGAAATACAGTTCTCCAGGTGGATGCATAAATACTTGGAATTGCTTAGGTGATATAGCTCAATAGGGAACAATACATGAAATAAAATCTAAGTAAGATAATAGGAAAATAAGAATATAAAACTAGGTTGGAACCATTTATTTGAAGCCAAATATGGTAAATTGAAGAGTAAGAGATAGGACCCACAAACATTCCTCCTTTCCTGTACACTTCAATTAGATAAAAACAAGTAAATAACAAACATGTGCACACACGTGTATGCACACGCACACACACATACACGCCCACGCCCACACACACACACACGCACAGGGTTGTTGCAGTGGTGGCGAGTTCGCCTGCTAAGTAAGCGGTCTTGAATTCGGCTCTCGCCTAGGGTTTGAAAACATCACAGAACTGGAAGCCGGTATCCAGCTCTTTTAGGCAAGGAGTTGAGTGTGATTCACCATTGTCTTGGATCAGAGTGAAGTAAGTGTGTGTGTGTGTGTGTGTGTGTGTGTGTGTGTGTGTGTGTGTGTGTGTGTGTGTGTGTGTGTGTGTGTGTGTGTGTGTGTGATTCACCACCATGGTTTTGGATCACGTGTTGGACTCGTGATCTACAGATATTTCCCTCCCAGAAGGGAGCTCAGAGTTCGTGCATGACCGATCTATGGATAATGCTATGACCTTATACGCACACGCACTCCAAACTCCCCACCCACAAGTTGGAGTAACGACCCGCAGCGCAGCGATACTGAGATTATTTCAGCCCTGGGCGGAATTCGAACCCGGACTACCGCAGTGGCAGCCGGGAACTCTACCACTGCGCCACTGTGTGTGAAAGAGCACAGCATTACCAATAGCTCGGGCATATATGAACATTCATCCGGTAGGGTAATAGCTGTCGATCACGTGTGCTTGAGTATCCTCAAAAGCATGTGAACAGTGAAGCATCCTTTCTCTTCGTCCTCCTCCTCCTCCTCCTCCTCGTCCTCCTGCACCTCCTGAGGAGCCCTAATCCCGCCTTAATCCCACGTATGAAGGGAAGCTCTCAGCACAGCGAGGCACCCCTACGATAAGCACATAGGCACCTCACACCCTTAGGGTGCAACTACCAACACCTCCGCTGACACCTACTGACACCTCACCACACTTGCCTCTTGTCCACACGTCATAAGGTGTCGGCACACTCGGCATCTCTTGCCAGCATGCTACTTGTTTTTGCTACTTGGTTTGAGCAGAAACGACTTCGGTTACGATCTTTTGTTTTTTCCGAATTTCCAAATGTCAAGTGACTCTCTTTGCGCCAAAGAGCGAGAAGCTGAATGGCGAAATAAAAAAGTTAAACCTACACGAATGTTAGACGCATTGTTGAGATGTTCTCACGGACGTATAGAATATTGTAACCGAAGTCGTCTCAACTCAAACGAAGTAGCAAAAGCAAGTAGCAAGCTAACCTGGTGTGCCGCCACCTTTAAGTTTTCTAGAAACTCTCCTAAGTTCCTAAACAGCTCTTTCCTGCCCCCCCTTCTCTCTCTCTCTCTCTTTCTCTGTTCTTTCCTTCAAAAAGCATATCCTACATGACAATGTTCTCCATCTTAAACATTTTCCATTTCTTATTTCCTTTTCCTTCCTTTTGTCCTTCTTTGTTTCCTTTTGTCTTTCCTCCCTTTTCTCTTATTTTTCCTTCCTTCCTCTGCCTTGCCGAGCCTCATGTGTCCCTCCCTTCCTCCGTCTCAAATGTCTCTCCGCGCGTCGTCCAATTTATGAATGAGTACCACCATTCGGACTCGGGGCTCCTATCTTCACTTGATAAATCATTATCAGTAAAGGGATAGATGGGAGGAGGAGGAGGAGGAAGAGAGGAATGTGGAGGAGGTAGAGGAGGAGGAGGGAGGAGGAGTAGGAGGGAGGAGGAGAAGGAGGAGGAAGAGGTGCTTGAAAACAATGAGGAGGAGGAGGAAGAGATCGAGGGTCTTCAAAAGAAGAGGAGGGGGAGTAAGATGAGTAGGAGATTGAGGAGAAAGAGATGGAGAAAGAGAAAGAGGAGAGGCAGGTTGAGGAGGAAAAGGTAGAAGCCGAAAAGAGGAGTAAGATGTTGAGGAGGAGAAGGTGGTTGAGAAGGAGAAATATGTGGTGCAGGAAGAGAAGGAGGAGGAGGAGGAAACTGAGGAGGTAGTGGAGGCGAAGGAAGTGAAGAGAGAAAAGGAGATTGAGGTGTACAAGGAGGAGGAAGAAGAGGAGGAGGAGGAGGAGGAGGAGGAGGAGGAGGAGGAGGAGGAGGAGGAGGAGGTTGACGAGATAGTGGAGACAGGAGGTGGTGGTGGCGGTGGAGGAGGAGGAATATGTATGTATACATTTTTTGCCTGGGGAGGGGAGGGGAGGGGAGGGGAGGGGGGGTCCGATTTGCCCTAAGGTAAGAGAGTGATATGTAGGGGGGAAGGGTAGAAGAAATTACTTCAGATCCTGAAATAATTCCTACAGATTTCTTGCTGTCAATAGATACGTCAGTCCCTTGAAATTAAAGCGCCAATGATCCCGATGTGAATTGCCCACGTTGTGATTAAGAGAATATTCAATTTTGCTCATTGAGAGTCCTATGGTCGCCCTCAGTGCAACTTCTGTACAAGATCATAGTATGACATCATTTTCTTCCAAGAGGAAGAGAAGGAAGAGTAAAAGGATGATGATAAGGAAAAAGATGAAAATGATAATGATAATGAGAAGGAAGAGGAGGAAGAGGAGAAGGAGAAGGAAGTGATGGTGGGGAAGAAGGAGGAAGTAATAATGACAATGGTTATGATGATAATGTGATAATGATGGTTATGATGAAGATGAGGAGGAGGAAGAGGAGCAGGATGAAAAAGAGGAGGAGGAGGAAGAGGAGGAGGAGGAGGAGGAGGAGGAGGAGAAGGAGGAGCAGATGTCAGGACCCTTCTCCGCCGACAAGAACCGCACAGGTGTGGTTGCACAAGAGGGCTGACAGATGTCAATCAAGGAGACCCTGGCGTCTAGGGCTGACGTCCCACATGCCAGAAGCTGCAGCGTCAGCTGATTGTTGATAGCAACACTCGAAAAGCCTTATCAGAGTTATCAGTTCAAAAATGGTGCCGGCACTCATTGACCTTGTTACCACCACCACCACTGGAATAGATGTAACCCAAATATGAATGGTTTCTGAGACAAGTTATCGAACGAAGTGGAGAAGTATCAGCGTAACGCGAAAGCCTAATCATCATCATCGCCATTCAGGACTCGTAGTCATGAATTTAAATTGGACAATTTTAGGTTTAAGAAGGAAATGGATAATAACTGGTTTACCAACAGAATGGTTAACGAATAGACTTGGAAACTATATATTATGTAGCGAGTGCTGAAATAACTAGTTATTCTAAGAGACAGTTGGATAACTTTATGGATGGGGAGGATAAGTGGTATAAGAACTGCCTAGTGTACGCTTTATGGTCTCTTGCAGTCTCCTTCATTCTTATGTTTCAAATCCCCAATATATAAACTTATTTCTCCGTCATATACAGCAAAACTGAATGATGAACTAAGATTGTAAACCTATACGAATGTTAGACAGTTGAAATGTTCTAAAAGAAATCTAAATTTCTGTGAGCGGAATCATATTCTAGTTATTCAAATGGAGGTCGGAGGAAGGATGTGGGAGGGAAAATAGCTCAGTGTGATAACTACTTCGGCAAGGACATGCCCGTGCTGTTGCCACATAATTCCTGTACGCGACGTTGTCGCCTGTACGGCAACTCCTTGAATACTACAGGGACTACGAAAATTTTGCAGTTCTTGGAAGGAGATATGGGCAGGAGTCAACATGGTCATCTTACACTCTTAACTGATATCTGATAAGGTATAGTAAGCAATGATTACTGAAGAGTAGAGAGTATCAGTTGTAGTAGTAATAGTACTAGAACAGTAGTACTAGTAGTAGTAATGGAAACAGCATTTATCAATCAATTATACACACACAATTATATATATATACATACATATATATATATATATATATATACACATATATATACATATGCAAAATATACGTATCACGGTAATGTGATTGCTTGCACACACACACACACACACACACACACACACACACATATATATATATATATATATATACATACACACATATGTATACACACACACATCTTCGTTTTACTTCCACCACCCAAAACTCGTGTATATATATATATATATATATATATATATATATATATATATATATATATATATATATCAAATCAGCCATCCCGAGTCCACTGCTGAACATAGGTCTCCATAGCATTCCATAATTCACACGACCGCGCCACTTCTGCAAACTTCTCAATCTTATCTCTCCACCTTCTGTCTGGTCTCCCTCTTCCACGCTTCCTATCTCGCGGCGTCTACTCAGTAACACACTTGCTCCATCGCTCATCAGTCGTTCGCACTAACTTATCTACCCAATTCCACTTCCTCTCTTTTACCGCCTCCACAATATCTTTCACTCTAACCTGCTTTCTCACCCATTTTTTTTTGTCTCTCAGCGTTATTCCCATCACTGATCTCTCCAGTCTCCTCTATGCAGTCCTTAGCTTTGTTTCTATCGCCTTCGCCACTTTCTAAGTCTCACACCCGTAGATTATTGCTGGCAGAATGCACTGATTGTAAACTTTACGTTTTAAACATAAAGGTAGAGAGTCTCTCAGGATTTTATTATATAGCACAACCAAAAGAAAACAGGGCGTTCTTGTTGGATGATCGTCTCCTAAAGGTCCAACCGCATTGCCTCATGTGCTTACGAGCAGTGTGCCCCCGAATGTAAGCACTGTCCAAGCAGATCCAAGTCTTGGGCATTAAACAGCATGAAAAAAATGAAGATCTATACCTGCAACGTAAAAACTCTCTCAGACGATCACAGGCTGGAGAGTTTAATGGAAGTACTAGACAACATCAAGTGGAACATCGTAGGACTGACCAAGTCCGAAGAGCGGAAGAAAAGCCGATACAATTACAAGATGGTCACCACCTGTTCTACTATAGAGGTAAGGACAAAGAAAGGTCTCGTGGAGTAGGATTCTTAATAAACCGAGAGGTTGCTGGTAACGTAGTCAAGTTCAGTAGTCTATCAGACAGGGTAGCTTGGATTGTGATTAGGCTTTGTAAAAGGTACATTCTAAAAATAGTTCAGGCTTATGCACCAACTTCACAGAGTTCAGACGATGAAATTGAGTCCTTCTATGATGATTTAACTCGGGTAATGGATTAAGAAAAAATTAAGTACACATTGGTAATAGGCGACTTTAATGCTAAAGTGGGGAAAAAGATGGGAGATGAGTCGTGCATTGGGAAGTTTGGAGTAGGTGAAAGAAATTACAGAGGCGAGTAAAAAGAGTAGAAGAAATTTGCCAAGAGCTTTATTTGTCGAAGACCGTAGTTGAGTCAGTAAATTCATCTGTAGATGTTAGTAGTGTACCAGAGATTACAAAGTAGAATTTGCTCTAAAAACTATGAAACGTGGAGAAGTACCTGGGGAAGATGGTATATCGATAGATCTCTTGAAAGACGAAGGGAAAGAAGTTCATATGAAGTTAGCTCAGTTGTACACCCAATGCTTACGTCAAGAAAGCGTTCCTGAATCGTGGTGCAATGCTATAGTGATTTTGCTTCATAAAAAAGGAGACCAGAAGGACCTTAGTAACTATCGACCGGTTAGCTTGCTATCAAATACATATATTCTCCAAGATCATTACAAATAGACAAGTTTTAGATGGAAACCGAGAGAACAGGCAGGATTTAGGAGCGGATATTCGACTCTGGACCATTTGCAGGCGATGAACCAACTAATCGAGAAAACGACAGAATACAATATACCATTCTGATTAGCTTTTGTAGATTACAAGAAGGCCTTTGACTCAGTAGAACAAATAGCAATAGGTACCGTTATTATAATTCGACTACATAGAGATACAGAAAAGATCAAGATCGAGGAAGGAGTACGGCAAGGCGATACAATTGCACACACACACACACATATATATATATATATATATTCTATGCTTCAAATGAAGACACCCAGAGTCGTTTTGCTTGGCGGCGCCGTGTTGATACTGTTATCATGTACATTACTATTATCACCTTATCATCGCCCTATCTCCCGTCCAAGCTCCGAGCGGTGTCCTTTGAGGTCGACAAGAGTTCTATTTGCGTCTTCAAGATTCTTGGGGGAAAACAATGTCTCGATATTCACAACGTCTCGTTATTCCATAAAAGGGTTATCACACTGGGCTATTTTTTCCTCCCACATCCCACCTCCAACCTCCATATGAATAACTAGAATAGGGGTTCGCTTACAGAAATCTAGATTTCCCTGAGAACATTTCAACATTGTCTAACATTCGTCTAGGTTTATTATCTCTTAGTTCATCATTCAGCTTTCTTATATGGGACGGAAAGCTAATTTGATACTTGGAGATATGAAAAATGAAATATTATAACACAAGTCGTTTTTACTCCAACGAACTCTAAACTGTCGACGCTGGTGAAGCCGGTGGAAGCCCAGTGTGATAACACAACACACGTGGCTTGGCCGCTTTTCGTCGTTGAATCCCAAGCGACAGACCAAACAAGAACGTAAGAGCATAAGAATGCAGGAGACGAAAGGGCATATACTAGGTAGTTCCATGTCCCCTACCATTTATCATCCCTATCCATAAAATGATCTCGTCTTCTCTTAAAACAACCAACTGTTTCAGCGCTCACTGCGTTGTCTATTCCATTCGTTAACCAATCTGCTAGTAAACCAGGTCTAGTCTATTTCCTTCTTAAACCTAAATTTGTCCAATTTAAACCCATTACTACGAGTCCTGCCCTGCTGTCTAAATGTGATGACTTTGTCTGCATCACCCTTGTTAAAGCCATTGACACATTTGAATACCTCTTTTAGATTAATCGGCCCCTATATACAACTCGCTACTTCCTCTAGCCTCTCTAGCGGTTCAATTATAATGTAAGTCAATGGAGGTGTTCACACAAACCCCGCAGTTTTTCCTTGACTATGCGATACCGCCGCGGTTTCCTTGCGGTTAAAACCGCTAGTGTGATCAGGGCCTCCTAAGTCTTATCTCCAACTCACTGAAACCCTTTCACCTTGCTGTGCTTAGTCAACCAGAACAAAACAGTTCAAGTGTGCCAAACCATACTTTTATTTTCATATCTTAAATGAGAGTATCATTACTTCTGCCCAACTCCCTCTCGCTCTCTTTCACACGTGCGCGCGCGCGCGCACGCACACGGGTGCACAGACAAACAATTCAATGGATATATTATACACGCACGCACGCAGGCACAACCACGCGCGCACATATTCATTACATCCGGGTCTTTCCTCCACTCCCTCCCTCAACTCCCGCGTTTTCAGCCCCACCCAGCACATACAAATCTACGCGTACGCACAACCACAAAATGAATGCGAGTACGTACACGTATACGCACATACACGCATACAAACGCTTCCGTAGAAGCTCTTTGTATATTTGATTCAACTCATTTTAGTTCTTCGTGCAACTTCATCGTACGAGGACTCACCGCAGTCCGTTTTTAAAAGGTTATCACACTGAGCCTCCACGGGGTTCACCAGCGCTGACAGTTGAGTTCGAGTAAAAATAACTTGGGTTATAATATTTAATTTTTCAAATCTCTAAATATCACAATATCTTTCCGTCATATATAGCAAAGTTGAGTGATGAACTAAGGGATTGTAAACCTATGCGAATTTTAGACATACTGTTGAAATGTTCTTGGAGAACTCTAGATTTCTGTAAGCGTAGCCATATTCTAATTATTCAAATGAAGGTTGGATGTAGGAGGAAATATAGCTCAGTATGATAACACCATAACAGCCCTTTTTCGGGTTTTACTGAAGGAAATGGATATACGGTGGGTCTGGATCAACACTGCGGCCAGCTATATCGTCCCTGTGCGTACCGAAAAGTGGCGAAGGGCAACAAGCGAAGCCCGGATGCTAACCTCCTCTTTTTTAATATATATATATATATATATATATATATATATATATATATATATATATATATATAGTGTGTGTGTGTGTGTGTGTGTGTGTGTGTGTGTGTGTGTGTGTGTGTGTGTGTGTGTGTGTGTGTGTGTATGTATATTATTTTCATTTTTTAAATAAAGGATGTTAGATTCGTCCGGGAAATCAAATGGCGCACTGACCAGTTCCCAAAGAGGATGGGCAAGAAATTATTTATATTTCATTGAGGGAGACAAATATACAAATAATACATTTGTGCCAAGAACCACAAACAGCACTACATAAATAGTATTATTGTGACGTCTCCCTGCGGTGCTCACGGATGATTGGGGTGGGAGGGGGGGCCGTTGGCATTCAGTAAGGTCATGAGAGGTCACACAATGTTTAGACTGTTGGCTTTGGCATCACGAAGGTTTTTGCGTGTCATTTAAGCGCACTGGTGGTGTTCGCTTGCTTACTTCCTTCTGTTGGTCCGTCGGTGATCGATGACGACAGTGCTCCGGTGAAGTGTGATGGGTGTGAGTGATGCTGGGTGATGTTGAGGTCTTTGGCGCTGATACCAGCGGAGGTGACTGTGGAGTTTAGTTCTTGATCCGCATACCCTTCCACACTCCGGCCAAGTCACCTCTGGATCAGATTGATAACTCTATTGTTGAACTGATGTCTTTTTTCTCGCCGGCCGTTCCGAGCTTGGTCATTGTTTGTAGTACACTACACATTACACAGGTGCCATCGACAGAGGAAACAATAAAGGAACCAAACAGACCCAGTGGAAACTAGCTATATCGAGGCAGAAGATTTTCTTGGAAGATGGAGAAGTTGTCAAGTGCAGACACAATGATAAAAAGAGTACAAGAACTTTACCAAGAGCTTTGCTCCTCACATGAGACAATTTTGTCAGTAAAATCATGTTTTCAGTTCAGTCATGTGTTGGAAGTTACAAACAGAAGTAACCGTGGAAAGGTGTGTGTGTGATTCACAATGGTCTTGGATCACCTGTTGGACTCATGACTGACGGCTGCTACCCCCTCGGATGAGAGCTTTGAGCGCATTTGGCCCGACCTTACATACACACACACACACACCTTCTTGCCCAACAGAGCGGGATGCCGGCTTCCATTGTAGTGCTTTTCAGTCTTGTGTGTGTGTTTGTATGTGCGAGTCACCATGGTCTTGGATCACGTGTTGGATTCGTGATCGACGGCTATTTCCCTCCCGGAAGAGTTCAGAGGTCATATATGACCGATCTATGAGTAATGCTGTGGCTTTACACGCACACACACACCCAACTCCCCGCCCACGCGAGTTGGAGTAACGACCCGCAGCGCAGCGATACTGAAATTATTTCAGCCCTGGGCGGGATTCGAACCCGGACCGCCGTTGTGGCAGCCGGAAACTCTATCTCTGCGCCACGAGTCGTGTGTGTGTGAGTGTGTGTATTCACCTTGGTCTTTGGATCACGTGTTGGACTCGTGATCGACATCTATTTCCCTCCCGGAAGAGAGCTCAGAGCTCGTGTGACTGATCTATGGGTAATGCTATGACCTTTCACACACACACACACACACACACACACACACACACACACACACACACACACACACACACACACAACTCCCCGCCCACGAGAGTCAGAGTAACGACACGAAGCGCAGCGATACCGAAATAATTCCGGCCCTGGGCAGGATTCGAACCAGGTACTGCGAGCACCCCCGTACTTCGCAGTCCACTGATCTACCAACCGCGCCACCGAGTGTGTGTGTGTGTGTGTGTGTGTGTGAGAAAGAGAGAGAAAGAGAAACACACACACACACACACACACACACACACACACACACACACACACACACACGTTCCTCGGGCTGCTTGATCCTTCCGCCTTCCCTCTGCTACCCAGCCAGCAGGGTGAGGAGGGAAGGTAGGTAGGGAAGAGGAGAAGGAAAGGGAGGGAGGGGGAGGAGGGAATGAAGGGAGGGTGAGGAGGGAATGAAGGGAGGGAGAGGAGGGAAGGGAGGGGAAGGAGGGAAGGGTGGGGGTGGGGGTGGGAGAGGGAGGAGGGAAGGAGAGCAGGGAATGGAGGGAGGGAGATCAGGGAAGGAGAGGAGTGAAGGAATGAGGAAGGAAGAGGGAAGGGATGGGGAAGGAGGAGGGAAGGGATGGGGAAGGAGGAGGGAAGGGAGGGAGGGGGAGGAAGGAAGAGAAGGAGGGGTCTTTCGAGGGCGGCCTGCATGGGTAGAGGCTGAGATGATAAAAAGCTGCTGGGAAACGGAGGAGGAACATAGGAAACAACAAAAGAACATACGAATGAAAGAAACTGCAAGAGAACATAAGGCCTCCACTATGCACTGCCATGCGCATTACCACTTATAATCCCCATCCATAAAGATATCTAACCTTCTCTTAGAAGAACCGATAGTTTCAGCGCTCACTGTATCATGGCTACTAAGTCAATTCCAAGGGAAGTGAATGAGGAGAAAAGGACGGAATGGGAAAATGTGTGGAGAAGAAGGAATGCAACAGGAAAGGAGGAGTTGGGAGGGGAAGGGGGTGGGAGGAGGGAGGAGTGAGGAGGGAGGAGCTGAAAAATTGGGATGGGAGGGAAAGGAAAAGGGAGTTGAGAAGGGAGGGAAGAAAGAGAGTTAGAGAAAGAGAGACTGAAAGAGGAAGGGAGAGAGAGAGAGAGGGGAGAGAGAGGAGAGAGAGAGAGAGAGAGAGAGAGAGAGAGAGAGAGAGAGAGAGAGAGAGAGAGAGAGAGAGAGAGAGAGAGAGACAAAGAGGAGAGTGTTTCCGGAATGTGAAGAGGGAAAGGTAAATAAACAAACAAACAAATAAATAAATAGTCCACTTTTATCCAACACCCAATCCACTTAAAACTATTGCACTCCCATCTTCTTTTCGATCACTCGCCTACTGTCACTCCTCCATCTTGACTCGTGCATCGGGACGAGACGATGATGGTGAT
Source organism: Oratosquilla oratoria (assembly GCF_046742065.1). Taxonomy (NCBI): domain Eukaryota; kingdom Metazoa; phylum Arthropoda; class Malacostraca; order Stomatopoda; family Squillidae; genus Oratosquilla; species Oratosquilla oratoria. Next base: position 45,759,392 of record NC_134785.1, read on the forward strand.
GCTGATGGTGAAGGACTTCATGGAACGAAAGAGATGAGGGACATTTATCCATCTCCAAATTATGAAAGTGAACAAGGGAGGAGGAGGAGGAGGAGGAGGAAGAGGAAAAGAAGGAGGAAGAGGAAAAAGAGAAAGAGGAGGATGAGGAGGGGAGGAGGAAGAGTAAGAGGAAGATGAGAAAAAGAAGACGGAAGAGGAGAAGGATGAGGAGGAAAAGCAGGAGGTGGAGGAAGAATAAGAGTAAGAGGAAAAGGAGGATGAGGAAAGGGAGGGGGTTGAGAAGAAGATGGAAAAGGAGAACGAGGAGGAGAAGTAGAGGAAGGAAAGAAAGAATGAGGAGTAGGACGACGAAGAGAAGTAGAAGGAAGGAGTAGTAGGAAGAAGCGGAGAAGATGAAGAAGGAGAGGAGGAGGAGGAGGAGGACGAGAAGAGGAAGGAAAAAAGAATGAGGAGTAGGATGACTAGGAGGAGTAGAAGGAAGAAGTGGAGGAGTTAGATGAGAAAGAGGTGGAGAGTGAGGAGGAGAACGGAGAGTTATCCACAAACACATTAGTTGCACAAACAAATCGAAGTCGAGGTGAGGCAACACAGTGTACACCTCACGAAGGGATTATCTTCTGAAACAACCCGAGGAGGAGGAGGAGGAGTAGGAGGAGGACGAGGCGGCGGATGAGGAGAGGGCGAAAGGAAAAAGGAGAGGAAGAAGAATAGGTGGAAAGGGTTCAAGATGATTCCACGTCATTCCATATGAGAGAGAGAGAGAGAGAGAGAGAGAGAGAGAGAGAGAGAGAGAGAGAGAGAGAGAGAGAGAGAGAGAGAGAGAGAGAGAGAGAGAGCTATTCTTAACACCACCACCCACTTTGTGGAAGGCAGTGTCCCCACCCATACTCCACCGTCACTCCACCAGCTGTTCCCCTGGTATCATTTCCTTCTCCCTTGGCTCCACCACCTCCTCCTCCGCTCCCTTTGGGGTCTCGACCTCCTACGGCGGCTTCAATGACGGGACATCACTATCTCTTGACTCATGACCATCAGGCACCCGCACGGCGCTGGCATTCGCGCTGGCATTCGCGCGCGCATGCGCAGAGTTAAGGTGGTAGCACACTAAGCATTTCTCGCTAGCATGCTTCTTGATTTTGCTACTTCGTTTGAAACGACTTCGGTTACGATTTTACTTTCTGATTTTCATCTTCAAATTTCCGAATATCAAATTACTCGTGTCATATAGTGAGAAACTGAATGACGAACTAAGAGAAGAAGAACCTAGATGAATGTTAAACACATTGTTAAGATGTTCTTACGAAAGTCTAGAATATCACAACCGAAGTCATTTCTATTCAAAGTAGCAAAGGAAGTAGCATGCTAGCCAAGTGTGACGCCATCTTTAGCCTCTTCACTAGAGGGAAATTTGTAAAAAATCACGATCAATTAACACTAAATAAGTCAGAGAGAGAGAGAGAGAGAGAGAGAGAGAGAGAGAGAGAGAGAGAGAGAGAGAGAGAGAGGAGAGAGAGAGAGAGAGGGAGGGGAGAGAGAGAGAGAGAGAGAGAGAGAGAGAGAGAGAGAGAGAGAGAGAGAGAGAGAGAGAGAGAGAGAGAGAGAGAGAGAGAGAGAGAGAGAGAGAAAGAGAGAGAGAGAGAGAGACGGGAGCGGGTGTCAGTGATATGAACGTTGTCTGGTGACAACAGAGATGAAAATTATTATTTTCCCGGAACATAAAGTTAATAAAGAAGCGATACAAAAAAAAAAAAAAACAGTCCTAGTTTCCAAATAGAGCTTGTACCCGTATTAGTGGTATTGCAGATGCCGATGTCAGTACCAATGACTATGGTGCGGTCAGTGCCAGTATAAATGTCAGTGCCATCGACATTCCCAATGACAGTGTCAATACGAGTGTCAGTACCAGCGAGAGCATTAGTGTCAGACTCGCGGCCAATGTCAGTATCACTCGTAGTGGGTGTCAGTGCGCACGAGTGAGTCAACAGTTCTAGGGGGGCGGGAAGGGGGGAGGGGGAGGAGGGAGGGGGGTTCAGGATATTATGCATGCAACAGTATCTCTCGGCCAGCCGCCCCCTCTCCCCCACCCACCGCTCTCTCTCTCTCTCTCTCTCTCTATATATATATATATATATATAAATATATATATATATATATATATATATATTGTCTTTTTCATTGTTGTTGCCCTCTTACGGACTGTGTTTTTATACTGTTCTTAGTAGTATACCATTATCATTTTGTAACTATTATTATTATCAGTAGCTGTAGTAGTAGTACTAGTAGAAGGAATAGTAGTAGCATAATTATCATCTTCATATTGATCTTTCCCCCCTCCTCCCCCTTATCCTCCTTCCGCATGTTTTTTTTTTTTTGTGACGCCATACCATTTTAATCCAACGAAGAAGTTTTGAAGAGATCCTAGGGTCAATGGTGTTAACCGTGTTCTTCCCAGCAGTTAACTATCTGGGTTTAATCTTGTACCCACTAGTTTTATTTGGCTAGGAAAGAGAGAGAGTGCGCGCGCGCATTACCCATAGACCAGTCATATATGAGCTCTGAGCTCTCTCCGGGAGGGTAATAACTGTCGATCACAAATCCAACACGTGATCCAAGACCGTGGTTGAATCACGTCACCATGGCAGCCTTAAAGATTCCCGGGTTCCCCCCCCCCCAGCTGAATAAAGTCGCCTCAAGGCAGACAGCACAAATGCACATAGGTCGAGTTAACATAAAAACATGGGAATGGAGGAGACTGCTTATACTAGGGAGTTCCATGTCCATTGCCACCTATCACCCCCATTCATAAAGTTATCTAACCTTTTAAAACAATCAACAGTTTCAGCGCTCACTACAGGGTCACTAAGTCTATTCCAATCGTTAACTCCAAAGGCTTTATCACAATAGTCTTTAACCACTCGGCATCCCGGAACTTTCCTTCTATATCTATATCTACACACACACACACACACACACACACACAAGGCTTTTTCCCCCTTATAAGGGAGGTAGCCAAGACAAAAGGCACGTAGTACCCACTCCCACCCATGCCACTACCTTCGACCACCCTTTGTTTCCCTCTCTTCTTAGCTCCTCGTGGATGAAGGGTTATCCCTGTATCCCGCCTACTGCCCCCGAGGGGGAGGGGGGGTCAGAAGTAATGCAACAAGACACAGTACATCTCAGCCGAATAAACTCGCCTGGCGACAGATTCAACAGACTGATACAAGTCGAGATGGTAACTCAGAACGCTGGTGGCGGCACACTAGGCTAGCATGCTACTTACTTCTGCAACTTCATTTGAGTAGTAACGACTTCGGTTACAATATTCTAGACTTCAGTACGAACACCTCAACAACGTGTCTAACATTCGTATTTTAGGTTTAACTTCTCTTGGTTCATCGTTCAGCTTCTCACTCTTTGATATTCGGAAATTTGAAAAACAAAAGATTGTAACCAAAGTCGTTTCTACTCCAACGAGGTAGCAAGAGCAAGTAGCATGCTGGCGACAAATGCCTAGTGTGCTGCCACCTTAAAAGAGTTAAGAAATACTGTAAAGAGTCTCACTCATGGCGCCAGTTTACTAAGACACTCGGTGATATTCTTAAAAAAAAATCTTTCCTTATATAAATCTTATATAAATCCTTGGAGGGGACAGATTCTTTTAAGAGTACCACCATAAGAATCATACGGTGGTATTCTTAAAAAGCCTTTCCTTCCAAGGATTTATATAAGATTTATATAAGGAAAGAATTTCTTTTAGAATACGACCGTCTGTCCCTGGCCCAATGTTCTCGGACCTCAGCAGAATACCTCATAGTGGCGCACAAATGAGACAACAACTCCTCCTCCTCCTCCTCCTCCTCCTCTTGTTCTTCTTCCTCTTCTTACATTCATCATTTCCCTACTTCCACTTTTTTCTCCCATCTTGTGTGCATGACACACCCCCCCCTCCCAGGTTATAATACACTGTACTCACCGATATGAAAGGCCCATGTATTCAGGCAACTACTGAGCCTAGTCTCCTAATGCATTTCATCTTACCTGAAACGGAAAGAAACTGAGGTCAAAACTACGAAAACACAATAGGAATACTACAACGGAATACAAAGTCATTCATTCGAATACACATATTGTCGGAGCGAAGAACTCGGCACAATTCAGAATAAAGGTAATTTTATTTGACACAAAATAAAATCTATGAAGGTTGTCACCTATTATCATTACTAATCATTGTTATTTTTATCATTATCAATGTTATTTTCATTATTGTTACCATTATTGTTGTTGTAGTCAATATTATCAGTATTATGCTTGCTGGCGAGCGGTTTAGAGCGTCACTACTTGCGGCGGAGGTCCAGGTGACGGCTGTTCGAACCCAACCATCAGGAAGCTGGACCAGGGGCATGATTCGTTAAAGTTCCACGTTACATAGTCCTCTGCAAGGGGCACCGTCCTAGCCTCCTGATAGGAGTTCGCGACGTTGAACCGAGTCGCTAAACAAAACTAACCAGGTCCCAAGATGTGCACACATCCATCACAGGCTGCTTTTCAGCAAACCCCAAACAGTTCAAAAGTCGAACATGGTCTATTGTAATTAAGCAAATGGAACAGAAAAAAGGTTACGACAGCAAGTTGCGTTACCTTCGAAGATTACTTTTTTTTGTGAGTATCTTCTCCATTTCTTCTCTTTTTATCCATATAAGGGCTTCATTAAGTCGTATACCCAGTCATTAAATACGCCTGCATGCACATGTACACGCACGCATACACGCACGCACACACACACGCATACACACAACATGCACATATATACGCATACGTGCACATACACATATACAAATACACACAACATACACATATACAAATACGCACACAAACCCGAACACACACACACACACACACACAAATATATATATATATATATATATATATATATATATCATATATATATTATATATATATATATATATATATATATTATATATATTATATATATTATATATATATATATACATATATATACACGTACACAAACACACACACAAAACACACATAACATATGCATGCATACATTCAACATGTACACATATACATACGTACACAAACACACACATATACTAGAAGAGAAAATAAGACGAATGAAAATGGCGTGATATACAAGATCCCATGTAGGTGCTTACTCACGAGTATACACTGGCGAATCGTCACGTGGCATATGAGCACAGGAATGACATCAAACACCAGAACACACAACTCATTAGTTGTACATTTAGATAAACACGGACATCTCCCAGACTGACATAACACGGAAGTAATTTATAAGGGATTTTATAAAAAAAAAAAAAGGAAAACAGTAGAAGCAGCGCTCATCAGCACAGAAGACGCCACCAATCACAGGAAAGGATTCGTCTGCCTAGCCAAAATAACCGGGGAAGTTATAGTTGCTGAAACAAAACAAAGAAAACGAGACGGGCAAGCGCGGATCACGGTGTGGGATGTCCGAGGCAACCAGCGAGCAACCGGAGCATACGAGTTTAGCGAGATGTCTGTCTGTCTGTCTGTCTGTCTATCACTCTCTAGAGAACGAGTGTGGCCGAAACGTACGAGAATAAAGTATCTCTGTCATAATTGAGTTTTCCTACGCCAAATACACTCCAACTGTCAAATTTACTTTTCACACACTACATATACACACAAACCCGCACACACACACACACACACACACGTACACATACGCATACACAAAACACTCACGTGCAGACACACACACACACACGCACACAAAATCTACATGTACATACACATACACTAATACACAAACCTGCGCGCGCTCGCACACACATACACACACCAATGACGTGTACTTAGACACCGTGGCACGCAGGTCTATTAGTGCCACCGCCAGCAGCAAGCCATAAGGCGAGCGGGCGCCAGCACTAATGCGGCTGCATGGGTCCCCAGGGCGGCAAGCAGAAGAAGCAGCATTTGCATACAAGACGCCCGCTCTCCTCAGCAACACCACCTCCCCCCCCCCCGTCCCCTTCCACCTCTCGTGCCACTGCAAAGCAGGCCGGGGGGAGCGCCCGAGGTCCTAGTGACGTCATTGGTATTCTGTGACACTTTCTACATTTCCTCCGTGTTCTTCTTCTCTTCCTCTCTCCCCACTCCTCTCCATCACAGGGGCGTGAGGAGGCGGGGTTATTTCAGGGGCACCCTTACGGACCAGCGTCATGTAGCATTCCTTGAGGATCCCACCCTCATATCTCAATATTCTCACTACACTGCTATTCTTTAGCACCAAAGTAACGTATACGTGTGTGTACGTGTATGTATGTGTGTGCGCGAGATTCACCATGGTCTTGGGCCACGTGTTGGACTCGCGACCGACAGCTATTACCCTACCGGATGAGAGCTAAGAGCCCACATATGACCGATCTATGGGTTATGTTGTGACCTTACACAAACACACAACTCCCCGCCCACTGGAGTTAGAGTAACGACTCCCAGCGCAGTAATACTGAAATTATTTCAGACCTGGGGGGATTCGAACTCGGACCGCTGGAGTAGCATTTGCGAACGCTATCACTGCGCACTCGAGCTCTGTGTATGTGTGTGTGTGTGTGTGTGTGTGTGTGTGTGTGTGTGTGTGTGTGTGAGAGAGAGAGAGAGAGAGAGAGAGAGAGAGAGAGAGAGAGAGAGAGAGAGAGAGAGAGAGAGAGAGAGAGAGAGAGAGAGAGAGAGAGAGAGAGAGAGAGAGAGAGAGAGAGAGAGAGAGAGAGAGAGAGAGAGAGAGAGAGGAGAGAGAGAGAGAGAGAGAGAGGGGGGGGGAAACTGAGCGCAGCACAATACATGATGAGAACAGAACTCGGACACCGTTTTTGCCCAGCGCACCCAAGTAACGTGAGAAGGCCTAGTCAAGTGGTGGTTGTGGTAGCGGTTGTGGTGGTAGGGGTTGTGGTAAGGGTTGTGGTAAGGCTTGTGGTAGTGTACGTGGCTGTAACAGTGTCAATAGTGAAGGTGGATATGGTGGTTGGTGTAGTGGTACTGGTGGTATGGTGAGAGTGATGGTGGAAGCAGTACTGGTATTTAGTGGTAGAGGTAATGGTAGTGGTGGTGATGGTAGTACTGGTGATAGTAGTAGTAGTAATAGTAGTAGTAGTAGTAGTAGTAGTAGTAGTAGTAGGAGGAGGAGGAGGAGTAGAAGTAGGAGGAGGAGGAGGAAGAGGAGACCACTGGGCGGTGGAGGGATCCTGGCTCCTCCAGCCTGTACACAACACAGCGCAGCCCTTTGGGCAGACCACCCATGAAGTGAGGTCAATCCTATCCAACAAAGGTCAGGTCATTGAACTCCACCTTAAGCTTGAAGAAGAAAAATAATAATAATAATAGGAAGAAGAAGAAGAAAAAGAATTAAAAGAAGAATTAGAGGAAGAAGAGGCAGAAGAGGAAAAGAAGAAGAAGAAGAAGAAGAAGAAGAAGGTGGAGGAGGAGGCTGAACACTCTTACACTATTTCCTTCTTCCTTCCTTAAATCATTCCTTGGCCTTTTCTATGACTCCATCCCTTCTGTGTGCCGTTAACCCCCCACCCCCCTAGGCATTGAAGCCCTGGTGCACATAATACAATACAGCATGACATCACCTGCGTGTTGATGGAGATGACGGCAGTCCCAGCGAAAACACAATGTGTACAGCAGTAAGAGACCTCTCTGCTCAGAGGCACCCAAGAGTGGACGCCATACACACCATCTTCCTCCTTTTAAGTCGTTGCGTCACTTAATTTATCTTTTATCTATTCATTTTTATTATTATCAATTATTTTACCCCGTTTGCCATGCACCTCCATGGCTCTTCAATGTTTTTTTTTCTTTAAACTTAAGGAGAGAGAGAGAGAGAGAGAGAGGGGGAGGGGGGAGAGAACAGCAGCGTGTCACTCCATCATGTACCACAACAATTACTACACAAAAGACGGGGGTCTTCGCTTGTCTCCTGCAACCTACACCACAGCAATGCCAAATCGCCAAGACGTGAGGGACGTAAGTTATCGCCATGCGGGGACCACAGGCGGTGTGTGTGTGTGTGGTGATACTATTTCTTTGAGGATAATACCACCAAAATGTGCACTCTTGCCCACCCCTTCTCCAAGCACAAGAAAAAATTATGCTTTATTGAGATAATGACATGCAACAACTAATGAGGGATTTGTGGACGGAAGTAATGGTTATTCTTACTGTGCAATGTTGTGGGTTCCCCCTACAGTGCTCATAGACGACGGGAGGGGGGGGGGGCGAGGCAATGGCATCCACGAAGTGTCACGAGAGGTCACGCTGTGTTCAGACTGCTGGCGCCGGCATCAGGTGGGTCACGGTGAGTCAGTGTTGGGTGCCCGCGCAGACCGGAGCAATTTACCTTTTTTTTTTTTTTTTCAACCGAGGGAATCCGTCTTTGAAGATTTACCAAATCTTTTCGAGAAGGGCCAGATGACTTTATCCGGCTGTCAAGTACCTCTTCGTCTAGCAGGGTCTTAAGTTTCGTTACTACTTCAGAACAGAATTCTTTAATCGTAACTTTACAAAGAAACTTTCTTATAGGGCGAAACGGTAGACTTAAGAACAGTCATAGCGAGTGTGTCCATTTTGTAATATTCTTGTTTAGATACAAATGTAACATCTTACTGAACGTGAGCGGCCCTTTGCGGGTTCCCGCGAAGAGAAAGAAATAGTCTTTTCCAACCACTTGTCTTTGCCTCTGCTTGGGGATTATTCTGGACTCGAATTGGTTATGACATCATCAAGAAAGAATTATTGTCAGTCATAGACTCGAGACCATTGGGAAAAGAAATGCACAAGAATATTGAAAGAAAAACACATTCTCTAATGAAAATCCACTTTAAAATTTTTGCACTGACAGTTAAAGGTATCCAGCGGCTTGCTGCAACTGACAGGGCGAGCCGTACCAGGAGTTTCCCATTTCCTACTGCGAGGGAGTAGGATGGCGTTAAAGGCGTCATTCCTGACCAAATTCTCATTACCAATGACCTTTACCAAAAACGTTAGAGTTCGTTTTATATTTGGTTCTTCCGGGCAGAACCTGATGAAGAAGTGAAATCTGTTTACCTATTTGCCTACCATTTTGATTACTCTTACTTTCAACCAACGAGTCATTTAACACTGTTTTCCCACGAGATGAGCAAACCAGCTCTTGTCCTCCAGTTCCTCTCTTAACATAACTCTTCCTTCGATTACAAAGAAGGAACTGTTAACTTCGAACTCCTTGATATAGCCTGACCGTAGTCGAAAATCCTTCATCTTGTGAGTGAGGGACCGGAGTTCGATCCCTGTGCGCCTCTTGTGGAGCGCAATGAAGCTCCTAAGGTTGATCCATTTGGCCTTCAAGGCAGCCTTTCCCTCGGCGATCTTCTTGGTGACAGTCTCCGAAAGCCTTCAGGTGGTCCAGTAGAACGACGGCGTGGCTTAACATGTACATATCGAAAAACGACATGAAGGAGCCTTCCAGTTGCGGTCGAAGAGTAAGAAAATGAAATAAAAAATTGTACGTAAGAATTGCCAGGCTGGGAGAGGAAAAAAAAAAAAATATATATATATATATATATATATATTAATAATAACAATTCATGGTGTCGCCCGGCGATTTTATTTTGATGAAGGACTCTGGGTTGTTCTGTCCGCTCTTTTTCTCCCACAGACTCCCTTGTGTTACTCCTTCTCAGGTTGAAATCGATTTTATTTAGCCGAGGGAAACCGGTGCGTCGTATCCCAAGAGTAATCCAAAAGAGTAGTTCATAGTCGGTCCAAGGTCGGGTAGGCTACCCATCGATAGTCTTTCCATGACCCCAAGGGAAGTCCAGAGAGCAGTCCAGAGTCGTTTCAAGGTCGGGTATCCATCGGTAGTCTTTCCATGGCACAAGGGAGTAGCCCAAAGAGTAATCTAGAGTCTGTTCAAGGTCGATTAACCATCGGCAGTGCTTTCGTATCCCAAAAGTAGTCCAGTAGAAAAGATCATGATCGGTCCAGGGTCCCCCGGGTTTTCCATTAGTTGTCCTCTTTCATGGCCAAGTTCGATCCAAGGTCAAGGTGATGCTGAACAGTTTTCTTCGATGCTAAGGGTGTTGTTCACCACGAGTACCTCCCCGAAGGCTCCACAGTGAACCAGACTTACTACACTGCAGTTCTGAAAAGTCTGAGGGACGCCATCCGTCGCAAAAGGCCAGAAATGTGAAGAAGTGGCGACTGGTTTTTCCATCACGACAACGCTCCAGCCCCTTCAGCCCTCAGAAATCGTGAGTTTTTGGCCAAACACTCGATCACTGTTCTTCTCCACCCCCCTACTCACCTGACCTTGCTCCTTGCGATTTTTTCTTGTTCCCCAAACTCAAAAGACCCTTGAAAGGAAGAAGATTTGAGACGATTCCCGAGATTAAGGAATACAAAAAATACACACGGAAAAGCGTCTTGTCGAGAATTCTACACTTCAGTCGTCTACATTACAACGTTTTCTGCTTCTTATGGAGAGAGAGAGAGAGAGAGAGAGAGAGAGAGAGAGAGAGAGAGAGAGAGAGAGAGAGAGAGAGAGAGAGAGAGAGAGAGTTTTTTTTTTTTTTTTTGCCCAATTAGCGATGAGCACAAAAACGAGGTGAAATGGCCACTGACAAATCCGTCTGATCAGGAAACGGAGCCGAATACAACACGAAATAATCGTAGTCATCGTGCTGAAGCAAAATGCGGTTCAGATATGATAAGAACATAAGAACGGAGGTGACTGCAAGAGACCATAAGGCCTACACTAGGCAGTTCCATGTCCATGACCACCTTTCATCCCCATCCATAAAGTTATCTTTCTCTTAAAACAACAGATAATTTCAGCGCTTATTACATGGTTACTAAATTTATTCCATTCATTAAGAACTCTATTGCTAAATCAGTTCTTGCCTAATTCCTTCTTAAATCTAAACTTGTTCAATTCATTTCCATTACGAGTCCTGACCCGTTCTTAATATGATGACCTTGTCTGCATCATCCTTGTTAAAGCCCTTGACCCACTTGAACACCTCTAACAGATCAGCCCGCACTCTACGTCTTTCCAGAGTGTAAAATAAGCTGCCTATACCTGTCATATGTATATTTTGTTCATTCTCTTCTCTACTGATTCTAGTGAATTAATATACACTCTATATGACAGACCTCTAATGTGCGTACGTTCTTCTTGAACGACATTTCATATATTTCAGTAAGTTTCGTGCTTCCTACACCAAATAAAACTATCTAAATTCACAGGAGAAATGGACCTTTTTAAGTTGATTTTGTGTGCGTATGTCGTTTCTATGTATGTGTCGTTTTATGCGTGCTGTCAGAAATATATCAATGTATTATATGATCTGTATATACACTCATGTCAGAAATATGTATATCATGTGATCTGGATATACACGTCAGAAATATGTCTATGTATTGTGATCTGTATATGCATTCACGTAAGAAATATGTTTATGCATTATGTTACATGTATATATACACGTCAGAAATATATTTATGTATTGTGATCTATATATAAACATGTCAGAAAAATATATTATGTGATCTGTATATACACGTCAGAAATATGCTTATGTATTATGTGATCTATACGTACACTCGTCAAAATATGTTTATGTATTATGTGATCTGTGTATATTCTAATTTCAGAAATATCTTTACGTATGTCAGAAATATGTTTGTGTTATGTGATCTACATATATACTCATGTCAGAAATATGTTCATGTATTATGTGATACGTATATACACATGTCAGAAGTATTTTTATGTATTATGTGATCTATATATACACATGTTAGAAGTACTTTTATGTTTTATGTCATCTGTATATACATTCATGTCAAAAACATGTTTATGTATTATGTGATCTATATATACATTCATGTCAGAAATATGTTTGTATTATGTGATCTGTATATACACGTCAGAAGTATTTTATATATTGTGATCTATATGTAATCTATATATACACTCATGCCAGAAATATGTTTGTATTATGTGATCTGTATATACACATCAGAAGTATTTTTATGAATTATGTAATCTATATATACACTCATGTCGGAAATATGTTTATGTATCATGTGATCTATATATCCACTTATGTCAGAAATATGTTTTGTAGTATGTGGTCTGTATATACAGTATATATACTCATTTCAGAAATATGTTTATGTATTATGTGATCTGTACGTACTCTCATCCCCCGTTGGGGGTCGCCAGAGTTTAGTAAACTGAAGGAAACTAAACAGCTAAAGCAGTTATACTGGGGACTGAAGAATGTATATATCCTCCATGTACTTTGTATTCTCTTCACATCACGAGACTCGTGTCAGCGTTACTCGACTTTCCAGTATTAAGAGAGCCTCACTGCCCAAGCATCACCTGACTGAAGGTGGCGGTACACTAGGCATTTTCGCTAGCATGCTAATTGCTTTTGCTACTTCGTTGGACTAGAAACGACTTCGGTTACAGTCTTTCGTTTTTCAAATTCCTAAATGTCAAATCATTCCGAGAGAAGTTAAAGCTACACGAATGTGAGACTCTTTGTTGAGATGTTCTTACGGAAGTCTAAAATACTGTAACCGAAGTCATGTCCACTCAAATGAAATAGCAAAAGCAAGTAGCATTCTAGCCTAGTGTACTGCCACATTCAGGGTCCTACAGAGCTTTGACAAACGAGCTAAAAAACTAGTGACATTTAGTGAAAAAAACGACGAATTTATTGTGTTCCTTTGGTCTCCGGGGAGCTAATGAACAGCAGTGCATAAAACTATACCCGTTGCACTGAGATCTGGCCGTTAGGGCGGAGCACTGGGAGTTCCCCTGTGGTGCCACATATAATTATTCTATAATTTCATTTTATTTTATAATTCTATTTTATAATTTTATAATGTTGCCTCATATGATTATATTATAATTTTTTGTCACACACCACCACTGAGGTAAAAATCAAAGCAATGTTTTCTATACAAAGGTTTCGTTTCTTTAAGTCTAGATATGGCATATGTGCATGAGAGAGCGACGTTGCCGCTACATCTAATCTCTGGCCCCGCCCCCCTCATACTGCATTCAGAAAACATTGCATCCACATGCACGTTCTCCCCATGGATGCCCACATGTGGCAACACCGGGAAATCTCCTAGCCCCGCCTTATCGGCCAATTCTCCTTGCGCTGACTATAGTGGTAGTGGGAAAAACAGACGAATTTATTGTGTTCCCGTAGTTTCCGCGAGAAGAAACAACAGCAGTACGAGGACAATACTTATATAGTCAATTCCATGTGCCAGTGTGCAGACCGTGCAGTTCCGCGTGTGGCGAGGAGGGAGAGGGCGGCGGTGAGGGATAGAAGGAATGGAGGGCAGTCAGTGGTGTAACCTCATCTCACCACGACTGACTCACGAATAAGCATCTTCCCCATCGTCTCCCAGGCCACTTCTCATTCATTCTCCCCCGCACTACAAACCACCATTGCACGTCTTCCAGGATTGCTCCTCGTGCTTGCATAAATTTGGGTTTAAGGAGGCAAATAGGCAAGAACTGGGTTACCAGTAATAGACTTAGTAACCGTGTGGTGAGTGCTGAAACAACTGGTTGTTGGAAGGGATGTGATAACTTTATGGATAGGAATGACAGGTGGTAAAGGACATGAAAGAGTCTAGTGTAGGCCTTATGGTCTCTTGCAGTTCCTTCCATTCTTATGTTGTTATATTCTTGTCTAAACTTTTTACCACCCAAAAGTTAAATTGGCGCCGGAAATGCCAAACTATTTCTAGGGTACGATGGACCTTAAGGGGTTGAACTACATACCCGCTTTTAAGAATCTATGCTAAACAAAATAGTCTGGCGTTAACTAGATTAAAATATTTCAACGAAACACCACTTCAATGAGCTAGGAATGTAAGGAAGGAGAGAGAGAGAGAGAGAGAGAGAGAGAGAGAGAGAGAGAGAGAGAGAGAGAGAGAGAGAGAGAGATAGAGAGGAGAGTAGAAAAACACAGAGACCTGCGTTTCCTTATCTTTTCCACTCAATTGTTTAACCTTCAAACTATATATGTATATATATATAATATATATATATATATATATATATATATATATATATGTGTGTGTGTGTGTGTGTGTGTGTGTACATATACATATACATATACATATATATATATATATATGTGTGTGTGTGTGTGTGTGTGTGTGTGTGTGTGTGTGTGTGTGTGCGTGTGCGTGTTAGCGGTCCCATAGAACACAATTCGCGCACCCTCAGCCGCATGACCATCACAAAGCCTCCTTGATGAAACACGTGCAGCTCACAAGCCTAAGACGGACCCTGTGAGGCCCCTAGGGATGACTACTTCGGCCAGCCACGTGATATGAACAACTGGATCCGTGACTGAAGAAGGCATACCCACTGTCTTCGTAAGTCAGAGGCGTCAGAATGTTTTGTCTATGACTTCCCCTCGCAGCACACGTGACCTTACGCCAATTAGGAGCACGGGTCATGAATTGCCCATGTATATAGAGCTGAACGGACGCCGAAGATTCAGATAGCCTCAGAGCACCATACGTGAGCCTGGCTCGCTGCTTCTCTCCCCACTCCCGCAAGGAGATCACCCGGGGACACGACTTCAAACACAATTGTCACCTCCCTCACCGTCTTGCCCCCCCCCCCCTAACTGGCGCCCAAAATTAATTCCTAAATAAAACAAATTCTCCACCAGAGTTTGCCTTCAACCAGCCTATGTGTGTGTGTGTGTATACATTTTATATATATATTATATATATATATATATGCAATTTAGACCACTTGGAAAAAGAAACTACCGAAGCAGAGCGCTTTCGTATATTACATCTTCAGTGCACTATTGCATCTTCAGATGTAATATACGAAAACGCTCTGCTTCGTTAGTTTCTTTTTCCAAGTGGTTTACTTTGCATAAGTGAACACACATACCCGTGTTCTTATTAGCAAATATTATATATATATATATATATATATATATATATATATATATATATATATATATATATATGTATTACGTAGGGGAGGTGGCAAATGAAACGTTAAGGCTAGGTTATGAAGTTTTATTCAGACCAGACGTTTCGACCTCTTAGGCTTTCTTCAGTGGACTGAGGTCCACTGAAGAAAGACTAAAAATTCGAAACGTTGGGTCTGAATAAAACTCCATACTCTGGCCTTAACATTTCATTTGCCAGCTCTCCTCCACAATTTGTCAATCGTTACGTAATATATATATATATATATATATATATATATATATATATATATATATATATATATGTAAATATATAAATATATATATATATATACAGTATATAAATATATATATATATAAATATATATGTATATACATATATTTTTTTTCTTGCAAGGCAGAGAAGGCATTTGCCATACATAAAACAGACAACGAAAAATGGGGTAACGTACAAGAGACAAATATGACTTTATACAGTAGACATGAACCTATCTTAATTCTACCGTTTTCCAACCAGAGTTCCCCCTCCCCCATCCCTCAGATCCGCATTTCCATCCAAGGGGGGGGGGGGAATCTAGAGAGGAGACGAGCGAAGCCAAGACAAGCCAACAGACAGCCCCGAGTAAGACAAGCCGAGCGAAGACAATGCAAGAGGATCTAGACAAGGGGCGATGCGGGCGTGAGGTCTGTCTTCCACGATCGCTTGGGAGCGCGTGAGGAACTCACGAGCCGGGCGTAAGGGTCGAACCGTCATGGGGGTCGGGGTGGGGGTGGGTAGTCACGTCCGAAAGCGGTTTGAGCAGCTTCCAAGAGTCCTAATAGTAATTATAACATATAATCCTATGATGTATAGACATACCCACAGAATATTATATATATATATATATATATATATATATATATATATATATATATATATATATATATATATATATATATATATATATATAATAATAATAATAATAAAACAATAATAATAAATGAAAAAACGATTGCAAACAGCAAATGGTCCTCATCTTCCTCAGAGAAAGATAGCGTCAATTTTGTTTTACGCCTTTCGGCCATAATATGTCTTTACTGTATAATTGTGTACTGACGATATTTGAAGTATTTTTTAATAACACTAATCATGTTGGGCTGATCCTAATTTTTGGTTCATAATAAAAGCACAAGAAAGGTAACGGTTGACAATATTCAAAATACTGACTATAACTACTGTTACTTAAAATATTGACACCAATATTCATTAGAGATCAATTACATCATGATCATCTACAGACCAAGCCACTGTGGTGAGGTACAGAGGTTTGTCGTTCCCCACGGGATAGTTCGGTTATGCAGTGGACCATTAAGGCTGAACTACCCAACTACACGTGTCGATCAGTGACGCAAGTTCATCCTCGATAATTTGAACACCGAAGAGTAAGTACCTCGCTTCCTCAAGACTACCAGGTACCTCGCTAATATACCTTGTAATAATACCACAGGAAGGGGAGGGGAGAGGAGGGGAGGTAAGGAGAGGAGAGAAGAAGGGGAGGCGAGGAGGAATGGGAGGGGAGGTGAGGGCAGAGGAGGGGCGGGGAGGGAAGAGGAGAAGGTATGGTAAAGGAAAGAATGGGAAAGGAGGGAAGGTGAGGGGAGGGGAGAGGAGAGGAGGGGTAGGGGAGAAGGGAGAGTAAAAGAAGGGAGGGGACGGGTAGGGGAATGAGGAGAGAGGATGGAAAGGAGGTAGGAAAGGATTGGAAGGAGGGATAATGAGATATGAGGGAAGGGGAAGTGAGGGGAGGAATAAGGGGAGAGAAGGGACGGAGGGAGGGGAGGTGGGGTGGGTGGTATTCGCCACAGCAGAGTACACAAGCATGCCGCCGACTCAAGCTTGGGTATGTAAGAGTATGAATGGAGTGTGTGTGTGCGTACGTGCGTGCACGTACGCTAGCTGGCTAATAGAACCCTCAAAATGTGTGTGTGTGAGTGTGTGTGTGTGTGTGCGTGTGTGTGTGTGTGTGTGTGTGTGTGTGTGTGTGTGTGTGTGTGTGTGTGTGTGTGTGTGTGTGTGTGTGTGTGCGCGCGCGCCTCCCTTTACTGTTCCTCCTCCTCTTCCTTGTCCCTCTACTCCTCCTCCTCTTCCTCCTCCTCCTCCTCCTCCAGGATGAAGCGGGGTAGTGTCCTCGTTTTCTCTGAAGAGGAAGGAAAAGAAGAGTGAAAGAAGAGAAGATGGAGAAAGAGAAGAGGAAGAAAAAGGAGAAGTAGAAGATGATGGTGAAAGAGTAGGAGAAAGAAGAAATGGGACAGAAACCAGAAAAAACCGAAGGAAGAAGATGAAAAAGTGGGAGAAAGAAAAAATGAAAGTGAAAAAGTAAAACGAAAGAAAAAAGAAAAATAGAAGAGAAGGAAAAGGAAGAAGTCTGATAAAGGATGATGAAGTAGAAGACGATGAAGAACCCTAAGAGATATTAAAAAGAAAACGGTGATAAATACGAACAAGAAAAAAGAGAAAAAGAAGGAGGAGGGGGGAAGAGGAAGAATTAGACAAAAAAGGAAGTAAATCAACATGAAGCAAAACAAGAGGAAGTAGAGGAAGAAGACGGAGAAAAAGAAGAGGAAGTAGAGGAAGACGAAGACGAGGAAAAACAGGAAAAAATTGAGGTAAAAGCGAAAGAAGTAGAGGTACAAGAGGAAGAAGAAGCCGAGGAAAAAGAATATGAAGCAGAGGAAAAAGAAGACGAGGCTAAAGAAGAGGAAGCAGAGGAAAAAGAAGAGGGCGAGGAAAAAGAGGAGGAACTAAAGGAAGACGACGAGGCTAAAGGAGAGGAAGCAGAGGAAAAAGAAGTGGAAGTAGTGGAAAAAGAAGAGGAAGTAGAGGAAGAGTCTGCAGTGACCCGACGGCACTAAAATCCTTAAAAAGATGACGTCATCGAATAGTGCCCCAACACTGAGTGCGTGGCCACAAGAATGTGCCCCTCAACATACCATCAGCCTCACGACATAGAAAGAGAAAGAGAGAGAGAGAGAGAGAGAGAGAGAGAGAGAGGAACAGAGAGAGGAGAGAGGGGGGAAAGATACAATAACAACAAAACGGAAAAAGAGGAAAAGAGAATGAGTAAGTGAGAGAAGGAGAGAGGTATTTAATTTATCCATGTCTTATATTCTCTGTTATCTATTAGTAAATAACATTCGCGAGGGCTAGTTCAAAATTAAAACAATAAATAGATAAATAAAAATCAAAAGTAAGACTCTCACATCAACCTGAAGAAATCTATGGATAAAAGAGACGCTGAACTGTTTTAGCTATCAATGACGAAAGTCATCACAAACTCAACAAAATGGCGTCAAATACAACTGACCATTCACAGACGACATGACGTAATCACATCGGACAAGGTCAAAGACGACAGAGTCATGCAAAGGGTCGGGGACTGATAAATATTTTAACTACACACACACACACACACACACACACACACACACACACACACACAAAATACACGATCATCTATTTCTGTGTGAGCCAAGGCTTTACAAAGGTAAACGCAGGGAAAGACAAAGAAAGGAAGAGAATGGGATGGAAAAGGGAAGAGGAAAAAGAGGAAGAGAAAGACGAAGAAAATTGATTACACACCGACACACACACACATTTATATCATATATATATATATATATATATATATATATATATATACATTTATATATATGTACATACATATACACATATATATATATACATACATACATACATATATTATGCTAAACACCACAGTGAAAGGAAATTAAAACTATGGATTCAAAGATTTAATTTCCTTTCACTGTGGTGTTTAGGATAATTTGTGTATTCACGTGTGCTTTGTGAAATTTGCACACACACACAAACACACACACACACACACACACATATATATATATATATATATATATATATATATATATATATATATATATATATTATATATATATATATATATATATATTTGAACTGAGGGTTCCTAAAAGCTTGCGACGGCCGGGCCCGATTGTTTGAATTACATCGTTGTTACTAGCGATTTGTTTTACCACAGCTGCAACGGCGAAGTGAATAACCTTAGTTACCGCCCTGCTCTCTGGTCTCTTTGAGTCTCGTAGAAAACAGATTCAGGACTGTAGATTTCAGTCGGCTCAACCCTGGTTTAATATTAGATCATGTCAGGTTTCGAGGTATTTAACGATCTGAGTGGCGTAGTGGTAACGCTTGGGGCTCACTCTCAGGGGGACACGAGTTCAAAGCTCTCGACATCCGGGATTGATTTCTTTACAAACACACACACACACACACACACACACACACACACACACACATATATATATACATATATATACATATATATATATATATATATATATACATATATATACATATATATATATATATATCACTTAAAATGTAGTGGCACATTTGTAAATAATAATCACGAAGAACCCACATTCGGAATAAAGGGAAACTTAGAAAGTAAAACTTCTATATTTCGGCTAATAGCTATAGCCCTCTTCAGGAAGGTATTAGCCAAAATATAGAGGTTTTACTTTCTTCTAAGTTTCCTTTTATTCCGACTGTGGGTTCTTCGTGATTAATATATATATATATATATATATATATATATATATAATGCATACACACATGAACACAAGTCTTGTTCAATAAGTGTACTGCCCGGCGACCAAGTCAAGCGAGTCGAGCAACCTTAGGGCAGCCACTGGCCGACGGTCAGTACGGGCGACCTTTGGTCCCCACCAAACCTAGAATAAAAGCAATCGCGTTTCCCCCCGAGCACTCGGCGAGACCTAAATTAAATTCCACTCGTCACCTCGAGTGGCCGACGCACTGGGGTTCCTCAACCAAGAATCCCTCGAAGTGCCTGTGATTCTTTCTTCGAAGCTTCTGTGAGTCTTTCTTCGAGGTTTCTGTGGGTCTTCTTAGGCTCCTTCATCAAGAGACCGAGATCCCTTCTCCTCTTCCTCTTCCTCTCTCCGGACGCTTACTCGCTCACACCAAGCCCTAGACTCTAAACACAAGCTGCTTCCTATCTCTGATAACACCAGGAACTTCGTTTGAATGAGGCATCGTACTCCACAGTAGAGGAGATTTTTGCTCTCTGTCTATCTCTCTCTCTCTCTCTCTCTCTCTCTCTCACACACACACACACACACACACACACACACACACACACACACACACGGGTACACTAACATGCCGTGTGCGTATGTGCAGCATATATTCATATTCATGGAACCATCTAAACATAGCATTACATGATTGCACATACACACACACACACACACACACACACACACACACACACACGGAGGAGAACGTAAGTATTTAAAGAACGCAATCATGCGAACTCGTGTGTGTGTATATATATGTGCGTGTGTGTATGTGTCTGTGTGTGACCCACCATGATTTTTGATCATGTGTTGGTCTTATGATCGACAACTACTACCTCCCCGAATGAGAGCTATAGTTACTGATGTGACTTTACACACACGCACACATACCCCAATTTGTTTGTGTGTGTATGTGTGTGTGTGTGACAGAGAGAGAGAGAGAGAGAGAGAGAGAGAGAGAGAGAGAGAGAGGTGAGAGAGAGAGAGCGAGAGGAAGAGAGAAACAGAGAGAGCGTGTGTGTGTAATACGACTCCATTCAATTGCCATGCAATGTGTGTGTGTGTGTGTGTGTGTGTGTGTGTGTGTGAGAGAGAGAGAGAGAGAGAGAGAGAGAGAGAGAGAGAGAGAGAGAGAGAGAGAGAGAGAGAGAGAGAGAGAGAGAAAGAGAGAAAATAAAGAACACAAGATTGGAGGATTCTTTAAGAGGCCAAAAGCCCCAAGCTAAGCAGTTCCATGTCCCCCACCATCTGTCACCCCATCCATAGTCATGCAACGCTGCCCCCCCCCAAAAAAAAAAAAAAAAAAAAAAAATATATATATATATATATATATATATATATAAAAGTGAAACACAAAAATGCTGATGATACTTCCTCAGTGAACTCCTTGTTCGGTTTATGGTGAGGATAGGGTTGTCCCTATGTGTACTCCGAATGATCTGTTAGTTAAGAATTGCGGAATGAAGGCGGGCATAACTCCAAGAAATCCAAGGGAATTTTCTTTTATAATACAAATTTCGGTCCGTGATTTATCTGTAGTTAGGGGTAGTGTATTTGCTAGTGGTCCACATCGAGGAAGATCAACTGCCTATATACGCATATGTTCACTTTGGTCTTTGGATCACGTGCTGGACCCGTGATCGACAGCAGTTTCCCTCTCGGAAGAGAGCTCAAAGGGCGTATGACCGATCTATGGGTAATGCTGTGGCCTTACACGCACACACACACTCAACTGCCCGCCCACGAGTTGGAGTAACGACTCGAAGCGCAGATACTGAAATTATTTCAGCCCTGTGCAGGATTTGAACCCGGACCACCGTAGTGACAGTCGGGGACTCTACCAACCGCGCCACCGAGTCGTATGAATGTATGTATATATATATATATATATATATATATATATAACTACAATAATTGTGTTTATATTCTCTCAATGATTATGATCATTATTATACTCATGTACACCCATTGACCAAGAATAATGAAATATCTAAAAGTATTGAGCTTGACTGAGCGAGAGGAGAGGGCAGGCATCAGCCGGAGAGAGGCTGGACACGATCCGCCTCTGACGACGAGCCGAAGAATCTAGGAGGCCGAAGATCTCCTCAAGACCAAAAGGCGGGCGCTCAACGGACCCTCGGCTCGGTGGGACCAGTTTCCTTCGGACGCCAGCATGGAGCACAGAGAACCAACAAACATCAGGAAGAGGAGACACACAGAAGAGGAGGGGCACAGGAAGAGAGGCCGGTTACACCTCGAGTTCAAGAGCCGGGACACATATCTCGTCGAATTCAGCAAAGTGGTCAAGAAGTTTTACAGGACCTTTGACCTCAGAGACCAAAGGAGAGATCTCAGCTTTTACGTCCTTCACACAGTTATGGTCCGAAGGTTCAGAAAACATACAGAAAATCTTAAACAAGAACGAAAATGATAGTAAAAAAGGACCCACTGTACAGTATATATATATATTCTCGGAACAACGTCTTTGAAAATTTTGGTTTCGACGACTACCCAGCCTCTCTCCTGTAGCTCGATCTAACAACTTCGACGAGAGTGTCCAACGGGTTTTTAAGAATCTCTTACAAATTATCTCTAACTTTACTTTGGAAGTCATCAATGACAATTCTCTCTTTTTGATATTTTACTACAACATTCGTTTTCAGCTCTAAAGCTTTGCTTCACTATTAAGAATTTAATATTTCAAAATGTTCAGCAGAATAGTCAAGAGCGCTAATGTTTCAAGGCCTCAAAGCACGTTTTTTTATCAATAAGATAATTTCTAATAGTCTTGATAGCTTCATTTCATACAGTAATTGTATATTTGATAAATTCTCCTAATACTGACTCATATACAATAGAGCACTTAATTATGCTGTTTCGTATGGTGCATACGGTATATGCCAAAGTTCTTTGTTACTGATGGAATTTGCAAAGATGTGTTTTATGTACACACACACACACACACACACATGCACAGAGATGTTCCTCTAATTTCAGCAAACTCGTTTGACATTAAGCAGAACAAAATCCTTGAATATATCAAATTTGGGATAGTAAGAACTAATGGGTAATAGTGACAACGTCGTCAATAAAGTTACACATTTCCCTTGACCAGGTTTCTCCGAGCTAAAGAGAATCGTGTGTAATTAGCCAGGATAAAGTTTCTAAATGGTATCAAATTTGATGCACAGGAAGTGAATGGGTTCTCTAGATATGACTCAAATTCTAACATAGTTTGCCTTTCTATAATCATATATAGCAAAGTCCCCTGAAATGGAAAGTGAAAATAAAGGGAAAATATTTTGTTAGAATGGAGCCACGGCTTAATTTGAAAATACATATACTTTTAGAAATAATTCTATCGAATTATCGGGAAAAAGATCGGCAGAGACCTACTGGAGTTCAACAGATTCCGTCAGTCTCCGAAGATTCCAACAGACCCCAAAGGACTCCCACAGATTCTGACTGATTCAGACATAATCAAACAGGTTCAGGCTTTGACAAACTGCGACTGAAACGGACTCCGACAGACTGAGTCGGATCCCAAAAGATCTTGGGAAATTTTGACAGACTGGCAAACTCCAGAAGTCTGACGGACTCCAAAGGGCCCCATACACGCTCAGGCGGCCCTGAAGATAGTTTCTGGGGGAATGCAACTTATCCGTATATAAATTATTGGGAATTATTCATTTCATTGTATACCATACGCATCTTCCAACAAAATACATTTGTATACAACCGAGGTACTCCTCAGGTAACGTGCGCCTTGCATACAGTGATGCCAGTTTGAAAAAAGAAAAGAAAAAATGGCTGCTGTAGCCATTTTATCGATAAGCAAATTACTCATAACCCGCTTTCTATACAGTTTTCTTAGCTCAGTGTAGAAAATTAGGCCAGTATAAAATTATTATATGATTTATTTAATTTGTTGGACATTTTCAGTGAAAAAGTACTATTATTCTTTATATGTACGTACTTCATATACGTATCAATTCTATTCAAATAATATATCTTAAGTTGTTGATAAGATGATAGGCTTTAATTCCACAAACTTCTCCCATCGGAAGGCTAGGATACTACTCAATAAAAACAGTATACTTTTATAAGCAGTGGTTCCCTAACAATTAAAACTATTTCTTTTTCAACAAAATTGTGTAAATGCAACAACCATGAAAGACATATTTGCTTAGTTTTCATGTATCACTGAGCTAAAGAAGTTGTATAGAAAGCGAATAAAATGTGTGTGTGTGTGTGTGTGTATATATTATATATATATATATATATATATATATATATATATATATATATATATATTATATATATATATATATTATATATGTAAGGTTAACCACGGGGAAAAAACTGTTAAAGCAGAGCGCTTTCGTGTATTCACATCTTCAGTGGTATTATTTGCACTGAAGATGTGAATAAACGAAAGCGCTCTGCTTTAATAGTTTTTCTCCGTGGCCATCTTGCATTTTCAAGAACACACGCTTCCAGTGTCTTTCCTGCATATATATATATATATATATATATATATATATATATATATATATATTATATATATATATATATAAATCACAATGCACTTTAATTCTAAACCATCTACATCGG
The DNA here is from genome assembly GCF_046742065.1 of Oratosquilla oratoria. Taxonomy (NCBI): domain Eukaryota; kingdom Metazoa; phylum Arthropoda; class Malacostraca; order Stomatopoda; family Squillidae; genus Oratosquilla; species Oratosquilla oratoria. The sequence continues at coordinate 45,783,682 of NC_134785.1, forward strand.
GGCGGGAGATCCGTGGAGGCAACATGCAGAGTCGGCCAGTCTCAGCGCTCGTTACATTATAGTACAGTCCGTTCCATTCGTCAACCACTCTGCTGGTGAACCAGTTCTTGCCTATTACCTTCTAAGTCTATTCCAGAATGGTGAGCGAATGGATTAGACTTAGTGACCATGATACAGTGAGCGATGAAACTATTGGCTGTTTGAAGAGAAAGTTAGATCATTTTATGGATGGGGGTGATAGGCGGTCATGGACAGGGGACTGATTAGTTTAGGCCTTATGGTCCCTTGCAGTCTCCTTCACTCTCATGTTCTTTTTTTCTGATATTCCTCCTGACACAGAGTGAATCAAGTGATCAGTACCATTGCAAACAGTTGCTTACGACGCCGCAACCAGTTGCATGAAACCAGTTGCTTACGACTCCTCAACCAGTTCCATTGCGACTGGTACACTAGTCTCTTTAGAACCCCTCCCATCGAAGCAACTGTAACTGCGGTTCCATCGATATGAGGGGTTCTAAGGAAACCAATGTGTCAGTCGCAATGCAACTGGTTGCGGCGTCGTGAGCAACTGGTTCCATGCAACTGGTTGTGTTGGTGTGTAGTGTATCAGAAAGGATTACTTGGACTGTGACTTGACTTTGCAAAATACACAAATAATTCGTCTCAGAAGACGACATTGAATCATGACGAAGTGCACCCACCTGGACAAGAGTTAAGAAAAAATATATATAAAAATATACGTTGGTTGTCGGTCATTTCATTTCTAAAACGGGGAAGAAAGAGACTGCAGGAGACCATAAGTCCTACACTAAACAGTTCCATGCCCAGTACCACTACCACCCTTATCCATAAAGGTATTTAACCTTCTCTGAAAACAACCAATTGTTTCAACACTCACTACATGGTTACTAAGTCTATTCCATTCGTTAACCACTCTATCGGTAAACCAGTTCTTGGCTGGTTTCCATCTTAAAATTACATTTATCCAGTTCAAATCCATTACTAGAAGTCTTACCATCACCCGAGTCTTTGCTGGTGTCTACGTCACTTGAACATCCAACAACGACAACCACTATTACATCCGCCCCCTCCCTCTCACCTCCCGCTCCGCCTTCCCCTCCGAATCCACCCCCCCCCCGACTACTCATCCCCGCTCCCGTTGTACCACGTGGTCCTTATGACACGCTGTCTCCCTTCCTATCCCTCCACCTCTCTTCTTCTCTCTTCCACTCCTTTCCTCTCTCTCCCCCCTACTTCCTCTCCTTTTCTCCTATCTCCCCTCCTTTCTCTCTTTTCTCCTCTCTCTAGCTTTCCTCTCTTTCTCCCCTACTTTCCTTTCATTTCTCCTCTCTCCCTTACTCTACTTTCCTCTCCTTTTACCCTCTCTCCCCTCCTTCCTCTCTTTTCTCTCTTTCTCCCCTCCTTCCTCTCATTTCTCCTCTCTCCCTTCCTTACTCTACTTTTATCTCTCTCCCCTCCTTCCTATATTTTCTCTCTGTTCTCCTCTCTTCCCAACTTATTTTCTCTTCCCCTCTCTCCCCATTCCTTATTATCTTTTCTTATATCTCCCCATCCTTTTCTCTATTTTCTCCTCTCCCCTCCTTCCTCTCCTTTCCTCCCTCTTCTCCTTCTTTTCTCTCTTTTCTCCTCTCTCTCATTCCTTTCTCTCCTTTTCTCAATTAATCCTCTTCCCTCCTTACTCTTCCTTTCCTCTCTTTTCTCCCCTCTCTCCCTCCCCTCCTTCCTTTCCTTTGTACTCTTTTCTACCCTCTCCCCTCCTTTCTCTCCTTTTCTCCAATCTCCCCCCTTATTCTTTTTGTTTTTCTAATCACCAAATATCAAATCACCTTTGCGTCATATACTGAGAAGCTGAATGGCGAACTATGAGAAGTTAAACCTAATATACGAATATTAGACACATTGTTGAGATGTGGATTTTGGGAAGTCTAGAATGCGAAGTAACCTCGCATCTTTTCGAGCTCAACATTTGACGGGAGATTATTCTCCACTCAAAGAAGTAAGTTCTTCACATTTAACTTCTACAAATTTCTGACGTCATTAAAACCTTTCTTGGTCGCCTGGGACTTCACCTCTCAGGCAAGACTGACTCTGTCCCCAATGACAAAACAGACTAAGACCACCTTTTACGATTTTTCTCGTTCAGTTTCAAGAGAGAGAGAGAGAGAGAGAGAGAGAGAGAGAGAGAGAGAGAGAGAGAGAGAGAGGGAGGGAGGGGGAAAGGAGACATAGAAAGAGACAGAGAAAGAGAAAGTGAGGGCTAGAGAGAGAAAAAGTGAGAGCGAGAGAGAGAGGGAAGGATACACAGACAAACTATGTTATGTCATTGTCATCAATTCTTATGTGAGGATTGATGTGTGTGTGCGCGTGTGTGTGCGCGTGTGTGTGTGCGTGTGTGTGTGTGTGTGTGTTTGCATGTATGATTCACTATTGTCTTGGATCACGTGTTGGACTCGTGATCAACAGTCATTTCCATCCCGAGAGCTCAGAGCTCGTATATGACCGATCTGTGTGTGTGTATGTGTATGATTCACCATTGTGATTCACTACTATCTTGGATCACGTGTTGGACTCGTGATCGACAACTATTTCCCTCTCGAAAGAGAGCTCAGAGCTCATATATGACCGATATGTGTGTGTGTGTGATTCACCATAGTCTTGGATCACGTGTTGAACCCGTGATCGACAGCTATTACCACCCCCCGTGGGAGCTCAGAGCTCATATATGACTGATCTATGGGTAATACTGAAACCTTACATAGGCATACACACCCAATTCTCCCCCGCCCCAACGAAAGTTGGAGTGCCGGCTCGCAGCGCTACGATACTGAAATTATTTCAGCCCTGGGCGGGATTCGAACTTGGACCGCTGGAATAGCAGCTACAAACGCTACCACTGCGCTATTGAGCCGCGCGCGCGTGTGTGTGTTGAGAAGAGTAATGTAAGTAGTCTATTAGGAAAATCTCGTCCAGGCATTCTGCCGTGGGACAAAGGTGACGGCTCCGGCCGCAGCTACTCAGCGACTCCTGGTGTAGCTTCATCACCTCCTTGCCCGTTCTCATTAGGAACTGGTCAGTGCATCACCCGTTTTTCTAACGTTTAACGTCTTCGAGAAAACACAGTTTTGGTGTTGGCTGGTACCTTGGCCTCGGTTGTTAGCTTTCGCTACTTTTCGGTATGCAAGGGATTAGCATGCTGGGTTCCCACGGGCTTCATCTGCACCGACTGTTTGAATAAAAACGACTTCGGTTACAATATTTCATTTTTCAAAGTATCAAGTATCAAATTATCTTTCTGTCATATAAGAAAGCTGATTGATGAACTAAGAGATTGTAAACATATACGAATGTTAGACATAATGTTGAAGTTCTCAAGAGAAGTTTCCATTCCTGTAAGCGAAGTTATATTCTAGATATTCAAATGGAGTTTGGAGGTAGGATATGGGAGAAAAAATAGCCCAGTGTGATAACCCTTTTATGAAGGAGATAATGATCAGGAGATTTTCAAGAGAGAGAAGTATCTAGGTGATGGATGACCCACGCACACAGTGAAAGGTTAACGAAACGAGCCAAGTGCCACGAGTTAATCACATTCCTTCATCGCCCTCAGGCACCGCCGGGAGGGAGGAAGGGAGGGAGGAAGGGAGGGAGGAAGGGAGGGAGGGAGGGAGGGAGAGAGAAAGAGAGAGCGAGAGAGGGGTAAGAGAGGGAGAGGGGGTTAGAAAGGGATGTGAGAGGGAGAGAGGGGAGAGAGGGAGGGAGCGAGGGAGAGAGAGGAAGGAGAGAGAGAGGGGTGAGAGAGGGAGAGGGGTGAGAGAGGGAGAGAGGTGAGAGAGGGAGAGAGGGAGGAAGGGAGGGGAGAGAGAGACGGAGGGGGAGAGAGAGAGAGAGAGAGAGAGAGAGAGAGAGAGAGAGAGAGAGAGAGAGAGAGAGAGAGAGAGAGAGAGAGAGAGAGAGAGGGGGGGGAACAGAGGGAGGGGGTGAGGGAAAAAGGGAGAAGTGGACGGAGAAAAAGAGGGAAAGAAAAAGAAAGATATAATTTCTCGTTGTTATTTTTTTTTTTTTCCTGTCATCCAAAATCTTCTTGGAGAGAGAGACGGAGGGAGAAGAGACAGAGAGGGAGAGAGAGGAGACAGACAGACAGACAGAAAGAGAGAGAGAGAGAGAGAGAGAGGGGGGGGATGAAGGAGGGAGGGAGAAAGGGAGAAGGGGACGGAGAAAAAGAGGGAGAGAGAAAGAGATAACTTCCCGTTTTTTATTATCTAAAAAAATCCTTTTGGAAAAGAAAATAATCCCCCCCAAAAAAGGTGAAAGTAAGGGGTGGCGGCCACGTGGGGGGGATGAACATGGAGATTAATTAGGACAGAGGAGACGGGCATGGGGTCCCAATTAATTAAAGAGGACCCATTCCGTCCGTCCATCAGCAAAATGAAATCGTCTACCATTCATCAGAATAAAACATCCAAAGAGCACTTCACCGTAATGACTGGAGTGAATAAACTAGCCGGACAGCAGACACTGACACACACACACACACACACACACTGTATATATATATATATATATATATATTATACATATATATATATACATATAGATACATATATATAGATATATATACATATATACATATATATAGATATATATAAATATATACATATATATACATATATATATATACATATATATACACACACACACATATATATATATACATATATACATACATATACATATATATACATTATATACACATATATACATATATATATATATACATATATATACACATATATACATATATATATATTATATATGTATTATATACATATATATATACATATATATATATATATACATATATACATACATATATATATACATAAAATATATATATATATATACATATATATATATATATATATACATATATATATATATATATATATACATATATATATACATATATATATATACAATATATATATATATATACATATATATATATATATATATATATATATATATATTGGGGAAGCAAGGGAGCGGATTGTCTTGTATTCACGTATTATTAAAAACGACAGCATTATTGCAGTTATTAAATTTCTTCCTTAAATTTTCAAATGTTTTCATCAAAATCCCCCTAATGCAATAAATTGAAATAGAACATTATAATTTTTAATTCCATGTGCACACACACACGTTGCGAGTCGTTACTCTAACTCTCGTGGGCGGGGACTTAGGTGTGTGTGCAAGGTCACACATTACCCACAGATCGGTCATATATGAGCTCTCTTTCGGGAAGGAAATAGCTGTCGATCACGAGACCAACACGTGATCCAAGACCATGGTGAACCATGATGAATCACACACACACACACGACTCGTGGCGCAGTGGTAGAATTCCTAGCTGCCACTACGGCGGTCCGGGTTCGAATCCCGCCCAGGACTGAAATAGTTTCAATATCACTGCGCTGCGGGTCGTTACTCCAATTCTCGTGGGCGGATAGTTCGGTGTGTGTGTGTGCGTGGAAGGTCACAACATTACCCATAGATCGGTCATATACGAGTTTTGAGTTCTCTTTCGGGAGGGAAATAGCTGTTGACCACGAGACCAACACGTGTACGTGTGTGTGTGTGTGTGTGTGTGTGTGTGTGTGTGTGTGTGTGTGTGTGTGTGTGTGTGTGTGTGTGTGTGTAGTCCAATGCTGATCAAAGGCCTCTCTCTCTCTCTCTCTCTCTCTCTCTCCCTCCCAACTTTTGTGTGTATCATACGCACGCCAGCGCCAATCTCTGCCACGTCATTCATGCAAATTTCTCAAAAACCAAGACGTCACAACTACTTTATTACAGTGTCGCATTACATAGACAAGGAACCATCAACCAACAGAGGATCTCCTTTTTTCGACACGAAAATACAGGCTTAATCACTTCCTGTGAAATGACACATCGCTGTTACCTTTGCTGGAGCTAGTATAGGCGTTGATGATGCCATCTGTATACAAAAGCGGGTGAAGCTAATCATAGCGTTGGGATATATTTTTAATGCTAAGAGCAATTACAATGAGATATTGTTATCGCCTCAGTTTGCGGCAAGACCTGCCAGAGGGCGGGCCAGTACAGGAAGCGTATATACCACGTGGTTTGCCCTCTCTTCCCAGCTCGCCACGACACCATCTTCCTCTCAACCCAGCGCGATGCGGCCCTTGTCTCCCAACTCAATTCGGTGCGGGTCCTCGTTCCATCCCAGCTCGATACAGTGGATCCTTCTTCGAACCCAGCTCGATACAATGGTTTCTCGTTTCAGCCCAGCCCAATACGGGATCTCGTTCCACCCCAGCACGATATGGTTTGTCCTTTATTACTCATTCCAGCTAGATAGGGTTGGTTATCAACTCAACTTGATGGAGTTGGCTCTATGTCTCGTTCTAACTACGAGTACATGGGAGTCACCCTCCACTCTTCCCAGCTCGGTGTGTCGGCAGCCCCCATACCCCAGCTCGATAGGGCATACCTTGGGCGTTACCGCTGCTATACATTTTCATTCCATTCTATAAACAATAATAATTATATTTTCATTTTGTATTTTGTTCATTTTGTTCAAATCCACGACCGTCGGAGGTCTCGATCTAGCTCGACCTTGTTCAAACCCACGTCGCATCTACAGGCTCTGTTCACACTAGTTGTTTAAACCACGCGGAAACCGCGGCGGTACCGCATAGTCAGGGAAAATCTTCGCGGTTGTGTGTGAATGCCTCCACTGACTTACACTGTAATAGAATCGCCGCTGTTACCTTCCCTGCACAATTCCATTTCCGCTTCTTTACCGCCTCCAGTATTCTCTCTCACTCAACTTGATCTCTTCCTGATCTCTCTATCCACATTAGTGCTTAGAGAAAAATCAGATCAACTGCAGAATTTCCCCCACCTACACTGACCAAATGTTAAATTTCCACCCCAACTATACTCAATTGCAGAATCCCTCAACCACATACACACACACACACACATACACACACTGATCAACTGTAGACTACCCTAACACAGATTATGTTAGGTTAGGTCTTCTCTTTTTCTGCACGAGGGGACAGAGAGGGGGTCGCCGATGAAGTAAAGCGGCCTTGATGTGGATGTACTGTGTCTTGCTGCACTGCTTCTGACCCCCCAGGGCAGTGGACGGGATACAGGGATGACCCGTCATCCACGAGGAGCTAAGATGAGAGGGAGGAAAGGGTGGTGGAGGGGAGTACGTACGTCCCTTTGACTTGGCTACCTCCCCTATAAGGGGGAAAAAAGGTCTTGGTATATAGATACATAGGTTAGGTTAGATTAAGCTATGTTATGTATCACAAACCAATATCAACTGAAGAATGTCCACCACAGCAACAATCAATTGTTCAATCTCCACTCCAAGCACGTGGTGTGTGTGTGTGTGTGTGTGTGTGTGTGTGTGTGTGTGTGTGTGTGTGTGTGTGTGTGAGAGAGAGAGAGAGAGAAACTCTACAACTGATCCTAAAACGCTACATTAGCGTGTCTCTGCCAGAAGATGACTACTTTTCTCCTTTGTCTATCTTAGTCTTTGTTGGTCTTCTTCATCCACCACTGCAGGGTTCACCTCATCCACCATCCCTATCTTCCCTTCCGTTTATTCCAAAGCCTTTGATGGATGAAATATCACCACTATCAACACAGTGACGTCATGCAATGACATCACCACCGTAATTACTGGAGTTATCACACTGGGATATTTTTCCTCCGATATCAAATGACATTCTATGTAGTTTTGTTGAAAAAGAAAGAAAGAAAAAACAATATACCGGTAGTTTGCCACAGTGACTTTAATGCGGAAAAAGTTCTGGAGGTGGGCGGTACGGCCGATGAATCGGAGGTTGGAGGGAAAATACCCACGTTATTACCCCTTTACGGCAGTCCGTCGGTGATCGACGACGACAGTACTCTGGTGAAGTGTGACGTGTGTGAATGAAGCTGGTTGGTGATGCTGGGGTCTTTGGCGCTGATGCCAGCAGAGGCGACTGTGAATACCAATTCCACCACCACCATCACTACCACCACCACCATCACCACCACCACCACCAGCCAACTTGCAACAAGCTTTCAGCTTGTGTTCAATATGACGGTGGTTCGACACGAGGAGGCCCAATCTTGGTGAGAGGAAGCTTCCTTCCGTAACGAGGGCCTTTCGCCCTTGAGGATCGGGTTTCTGTGTCGTGTAACGGGATCCACCGTCACGTAACATCGCTCACTGAGCTTGTCGAGTCCCAAGGAGCTGAGTTATTACTCAATGTCGAGCCAGGGTCGAGGAGGAGCGACAGGACGGCGTGTTACCCTTGCCACTCTCCCTCCTCCTCCTCCTCCTCCTCCGTCTATGTCAGTGACCTTGTCAAAGTTAGCGACATCTTCATTCAAAGACCTGCGAGATGCAGTCAATGCAGCTCTCCCTTTGCTTCCGATGGAATACCACGAAAAAAATAGATAAATAAATAAACAATCAAATAAATAAAAGGGAAAGTTCTATCCGGAATTGAAGGGGTAAATCGAGATAACTTAACCTATTCGCTATTCAAAATATCCCCCTCCCACTCTCTATCTCTTTCGGCCCCCCTCTCTCTCCATCCCTTCGTTCCTTGCCACAACACATACATACAAATACTCATTATGCCTCGTCACAGACCCTCCCCACATCTCTCTCTCTCTCCTTCGTTCCTTGTCACACACAAAGCCACACAGACACACAAATAGTACACCCATCACGTCATGTCCCAGAGGAGAAATGACATGTCAGGTCGACCGCTGGACAATGTCACGCGACACCCGAGGTTAGTCCTCGAAGATCAAGTGCAATCTTAGAGTCGGGAGAGAGAGAGAGAGAGAGAGAGAGAGAGAGAGAGAGAGAGAGAGAGAGAGAGAGAGAGAGAGAGAGAGAGAGAGAGAGAGAGAGAGAGAGAGAGAGAGAGAGAGAACCGATTCGCACATTATTATAATTTTTTTTTTTTTTCAAGGTTTGCGGAGCTGTTGCCAAAAGTTGGTCTTGCGTTTAAAGTGCCTCAAGGGACGCTCGTCGAACATGCTTACCCTGTGCCACTATAAAAAAAAAATCTTGAATCTTTAAACGTTTAAAGACAAACTTTATTTTCCAACACAGTAGACATGTCTAGATAGTGAGCAAATTGTTCGATGAATGGATCAATGAAGTCAATCAAATTTTCAAGAAAAAAATTATAAAAGACAATAATGATGTTTTCAGATGGAGATTCCACGCTCTAAGAACCGACGATGACAACGCTACTATTGTTGTTTTTTTTCGATTCACTAATTATCGTTTAAGAGAATCAACGGGGAGAAAGGGAGAGAGAGAGAGAGAGAGAGAGAGAGAGAGAGAGAGAGAGAGAGAGAGAGAGAGAGAGAGAGAGAGAGAGAGAGAGAGAGAGAGAGAGAGAGAGAGAGAGAGAGAGAGTAATCCGAAGTAACAAGTAACTGATTCGGTTTAACGTCGCGACCTCACCCCCCCCCCTCCCTATCAGGATGAAGGAACGGTACCCCTTACAGAGGGCTTTGTAGCGTGGGATTGAATGAATCATTCCCTTAGTTCAACTCGCCGGTGGCAGGGTGCGAACCATCACCTCGACCTCCGTCACATGTAGCGACGCCCTAATTGGCTTGGCCAGCGAGCATCCATGAAGTGAACGCTGAAACCATCGGTTGTTTTATGAAACGGTTGGACACCTTAATGTATGGGGATGACAAAGTTGTAATGAACATGAAACTGCTTAGTGTAGGCCTTATGGTCTCTTACAGTCTCGTTCATTCTTATGATCTTGTTCTATTTTGTATGATAAAAAGAAGGACTGATGAAACTAAAATTTGGTTGGACGATATAAGAGAGGGGATTTAACTCAAATTGATTGATTGATTGATCGAGCTGTACAAGATGGCGACCTGCTTAACCCTTTTACCTCTCTTTCACACCAGACGATTTCACTTGACTTAGAGTTATCCTACTGGGTTATTTTTCCTCCAACCGGGTGAGGCGAACTCTACACACGATATTCCGAGTTTTGCTTAAAGGGCTATTTTTCCTCCGACTGTTGGAGCAGACTTGCAGCCCGCAGCCTTTGGAAAAGAATCTGATATGCTTTCCTCCAGCATATCAAATGGCTATGTAAATTGTTGAGAAAACAAAATAACTTACTATAGTGATTTTCCGGGGGGGGGGGGGTTCTGGAGTTGGGCTGTACCGCCGATTAATCGGAGACTGGAGGAAAAATAGCCCAGTGTGATAACCCCTTAGGGTAAATTTTGCTCGGTGCCTTCCACCACAGCCAACGGCGGGTGACGCGCACCATATCTGGGTGACACGTTGGAAGGTTCAGTTAAAATGACCAACAGCTTCGTACTTTGCAGCTCGGGGCAAAAAAGCCCCATCATCCAAAAACAAAGAATGAGTGCCCTAGACAATCGTTTTACGATCATCATTGAGCCATGAACGATCATCGTTGAGCGATAATCGCACCGTGGTAAACGTACCTTTACTACTGAATAGAATAGTTACGGCTCGGACAGAACCAAGACTTGTGGATCATGTCACCATGTTAAAAGGTTGAACAAACACTTTTTGTAATTCGTACATTTCGTTTGAGTTAACGCCAAACAATTTCAATGAGATGAAGTGGGGTGGGCGATCTTCAGCTGACTGTAACCGTCTAAGAAGAATGTTCTATTAAGAATTTATCAAATTTAGAAATTTCCAAAATCAGGAACAAATAGATCCAAAATCAGCAAGAAAAAAGAAGAAAAATCCAGGCGACGACTAGACACCCTTTCTCATCTTCAGCCGCATTTTCGAATACTGGAGCCTACCTCGATAAGCTTAAGCGCAAACAAAGACGCAGGCGACACAGGTGACGCAGCACAGACTGCAGACTTCCTGTTGCTGAATCGAACTACAGTTTGAACTTATCTCTCACCTGAAACGCTTCTAGATGTGCTACCTCAGGCGAGAGAGAAGTTCAAACTATACTTCGATTCAGCAACAGATAATCAGCCTTTGCTCTGAGCTGCGTCACCTGTGTCGCCTGCGTCTCAGTGTGCGCTCAGGCTTAGATTCCCAATAAAGAAGACAATTTGCATACATAGTTCGAGACTCCATTTCTGTCACGAGTTCCACGACTGAATAAAATCGTGTGATGCTAATCACAATAAAACATCAAGTACATCACCATAGGGTGTTAGCCGGCCGAGCGGGTTAGAGCGTCGCTACTTGCGGCGGAGGTCGAGGTGAAGGCAGTTCGAACCCTGCCGCCAGTGAGTTGGACCAAGGGCATGGTTCATTAAGTTCCACGCTACAAAGTCTTCTGTAAGGGGCACCATCCTAGCCTCCTGATAATGGGGACAGTTGTCGACGTTAAACCGAATCAACGTCACCATGCTGAGGAGGTTTCCACTCCCCACTCTCACCCCGGCCACCACGAGGAGCCCTACGGAAACAAAAACGACGTGAAGCTACCTGCTCTTCGTGACGTGACACCTGTTGCGTCACACACAATAACAGGGCGTCACGTAGCAGGACTTCCTTTTCCTTCATCCATCACAATCTATCTTTTTAAGTCCTCACACATGTGACGTCATTTCGCAATCTTTCCCCTCGGAGAGCTGCGCCCGCTGCGTCAATCATACTTGCGTGTAAGTATGCTTCTCCTTTTTTTCAATGGCGGATCCTCTATCACCCACCTCATCCCCACCCCAGTCCCGTCCCAGCCACGTTTTGGACAATGTCACCAACTCTATACTCTTGCGAGGAAGTCATTCACCCTTTTTTGCAAAATCCCCAGAAAAATTCCCCGTGCTAGTATACTATGGGGTCAGGCACCGGGGATAGAGAGCCTCCGCCTCTAATTTGAGAAAGCCAACAATCCACGACTGATACTTATGAAATCATACGTAATTACGCATTACTTTTAATTACACGACATTACACCGCTTTTCAATATAATTCATATAATTTGATTTCTCACAAGTCTTCTGCTCTCTCGTTCTCTTCTTGACAGACAGTCCGGGTTCGGTTCCCAAAGGCTGCGGGTGACGTTAATTCTTCACTTTGTCTTCTTCAAGTAGCCTTTCCTTCCCCCCCCCCCTCTAGCTCTCCCTCCGGTCTCTCTCTGCCCCCTCCTGCCACAGAATCAGATCCATCTCTCACATCTATCCTGATGTCTTTATCAATTTCGTAACGAAAGATTCCAGTCTTCTTCATCTTACTCTTCTTTTATTCTTCCTTTTCTTTCCTTCTTCTTTCCCTTTTCTTTTCTTCTTCTTCTTCTTCTTCTTCCTTCCAAAACGTTACAGTTACCCACTCCTCTTCTTTCACCATTCCTGTTCACCATTCACGACTATTAAATTACAATTATTACCAAGAGCAATGAATTATCACTAATGACGCCACTTTTATCACCACAAATCTTATTTACCAACACAATTACTATTACCATTATCACTACATCTAACATTCACTCCCCCGTCCGTCTCTTCCTCTCTCTCTCTCCTATTTCTTCCCACGCTCGCTGACTCGACTCTACCAACCTACACAACCCCCCCCCAAAAAAAAAAAAAAAATCTATTTATCACCCCATCTCGTTTCCTTTACGTCATCACCCGCGGGGTGACAGAATCTCTCCCATCGACCTCTTTGTGTCACCCCGATTTCCCGGTCCCGCCCACCAATGGCCCGTGACGACGGCCTTCATATTAAACTCACATTCCTTCTATTCATTCTTTAAGAAAAGTTACTTTCCAGAGTACCAGGTCACCCGCCGAAACCGAACACCATCCATCTTCAGGTTCTTCTTCGTTACCACATATTTCGTTTTCTTTTGTTTTTTGGTTTTCCTTTCTTTTTCTACTCTCTCTGGTGCCGGCCATCAAGGTCTCGACTGTTTCTCACGGTGACATCATGTCACCGTCGTTTCTTGTTCCACAGGCGAATCGACGCCATGTATTTTTTTCAATATTTACTACAATGAAGCAGAGGTATTTGGAGTTATTCCTGATTATTTCGACGGATTTACGTCATCAATGTCATTCTCACGGCGTCTCGACGCCATTGGGAAGAATTTTAATTCTTATGTTGACACTACTTTGTGTAAAGCTTTATTTATTACTGTACGGGGACAACAAAGAGATACCATCTGCTGCTCAAACTCGTCGATGCCGATTTATATATATATATATATATATATATACATATATATATATATATATATATATATATATATATATACATATGAACATTTTTAGAAGCTCTGCCAAGGATTCGAACCTGACCCGTGCGTCCATAATCACGAAATCAAGACGCTAGCAATCGAGCTTCTAAAAATATTCAATCTGTCTTTAACACACACACACACACACTAGACCCGTGACTTCTTTTTCCACCTTCATCATATATATATATACATACATATAAACACACACTCACACTATATATATATATATATATATATATATATATATATATATATATATATATATATATACATACATATTGTTCTTCGAGGCAATTTGACATCATAATGTCATATCACCCCGTCAATACGGTGACGCACCTTATGGATTTTCTCTGGCTAATGACGCTCGCTGGTCGAGTGGGTTAGATCGTCGCTACTTGCGACGGAGGTGGAGATGACGGTAGTTCGAACCTACCTCCAGCGAGTTGAACCAAGGGCATGGTTCATTCAATGCCACGCTACAAATTCCTCTACATGGGACACCGTCCTTACCTCCTGATTGAGGAAGTTCGCGATGTTAAACCGAATCAATCAATCAACTTAGTTACGTGTCCCAGTTCAACTGCGTCACGAAGGTGATACCTAGACATTATGGAACAGGTGCTCATTATATAGGGAATACATTTTTTTGTCTCTTTCATCTATTATAACAATCAATTTCACTACGAACGAACTATTCTTATTCTTCGGCCAAATTCCCTTCTCCCCCTCTTGAATGGGTCTTTGCAACCCGAAAAAAAAACACCATAAAAGAAAAAAGTTTCAAAGATTATTTTTAGCAGACACACCTCTCCGGCTTCTCACCATCACACGGAGACCCACGACCGAGTCACGCTCACCCCGTAAGGCGTTATCACACTGGGCTATTTTTCCTCCAACCTTCAATTCATCGGCTGTACCGCCCACCTCCAGCACTTTTTCCACTGTAAAACCACGATGGCAAACTATTTTGTTTTCTCAACATTTTACAAAGAATGCCATTTGATATGCCGGAGGATACTATTTTCCTCCAGCATATTAGATTACTTTTCGAAAGTTGTGGGCTGCAGATCTGCTCCAACTCTTGGAGAAAAAATAGCCCAGTGTGATAACACCTCCTCCTCCTCCTCCTCCTCCTCCTCCACAAAAACGTGACGTCTCGCTGTTCAGCGGAAGAGTCCATGAGATCGGAAGGAGGGGAGGGGGGGAGGGTAGTAGTGGTAGTAGTAGTGATGTTGGTGGTAATGATAGTAGTAGTAGTGAGGAAAACCGAAGACGGGTGCTCACCTGATGATTTGTCACCCCACCTGAGGGGATGTCGGTTGAGATGTCGAGAGTGAGACATCAAGGGTGAGGTGTCAAGAGTAAGGCATCGAGGGTAAGGTGTCGAGGGTGAGACATCAAGGGTGAGGTGTCGAGGGTGAGACATCGAGGGTAGGGAGTCGAGGGTAAGGTGTCAAGGATGAGACATAGAGGGTGAGGTGTCGCGGTTAAGAAGTCGAGGGTAAGTCACTGAGGGTGAGGTGTCGTATGGGAGGCCCGAAGGGTCGTCGAGCTGCAAGTGGCAAACAGGAGGCTTCTGTGGTCGCGGCAAGGGACGGAAGGGAAGCGGAAAGCGGTAAGTGGCGGGAAGCGGAAGCAGGACGGACACATAACTGGACGGACAGAGGAAGGAAGGAGGGAGGGAAGGAGGGAGGGAGGGAGGGAAAGAAGGAAAGAGGGAGGGATGAAGGGAAGGAAGGAGAGAAAGAAGGAGGGAGAGAAGGAGAGAGGGAGGGAGGGAGAGAAGAAGGGAGAGAAGGAGAAAGGCTGGGAAGGAGTGATGAAGGGAGAGAAGGGAGAGAAGAAAGGAGAGGAGAAAGGCTGGGAGGGAGAGAAGAAGGGAGAGAAGGGAGAGAAGAAAGGAGAGGAGAAAGGCTGGGAGGGAGAGAAGAAGGGAGAGAAGAAAGGAGAGAAGGAAGAAAGAAAGGGAGGGGGAGAAAAAGAGAGAGGGATGGAGAGAGTGAAGGTGAGAATGAGAATGAGATGGAGGGATGGAGAGAGGGAGGGAGAGATGGGAAGGGAGGGAAGGAGGGAGGGAGGGAAGGAGGGAGGGAAATATTTATCTATTCATTTTGGGTGATGCCTGGCGATTTAATTCAGTTGTTTCAACCCACCCTCCCAATGGTTTTGGACCACAAGATGGGCTCGCAAACTCTTCCATAGACTATTATTGGGCAATGTTATGACCTTACACGTGTGCTTTAAATGGTGCAATCTGGTGCATACTGTAAACTTTCATTGAGTATCAATCCAGAACGACACAAGTTACTTCTTTTTAGATTAATAGAAATAAATATATAAATGATAATAGCAATAATAATAATAATAATAATAACAATAATAATAATAATAATAATAATAATAATAATAATAATAATAATAACAATAATAATAATAACAATAATAATAATAATAATAATAACAATAATAATAATAATAACAATAATAATAATAATAGTAATACAAACCAAACCGCAAGAAAGTTCTTAGTTCAGAACTCGTCTTATGCATCTTTCGCCAGGATCCATATTCAAGACCTTTCGCCATGAGTCATATTCAAGATCATTTGGAGTTGGGAACTACAGTCGAGCTCCTCCTTGACCGGGTGCCCTTGAGTGGCACTCCCAAGTCTTAAGAGGCTGTGCGTGAGTGGAGTAAACATATTAGCATATTTGTACAAAGCTCCGTTCTGTCTAGCTGGGCGGGTCACGCAGATATATATATATATATATATATATATAATATATATATAGAGAGAGAGAGAGAGAGAGAGAGAGAGAGAGAGAGAGAGAGAAAGGGAGGAAAGAGAGGGAGAGAGGAAAAAGAAGAGAGAAAAAGGGAGAGAAGGAGAGAGAGGGAAAGGGAGAGAGAGGGAGAGAGAGAGACCTAAGGGGAAGTGAGGGGAGTTAAGACTAGGAAAAAAGTGAGGGGGAAAAGGGAGAGATGGAGAAAGAGAGTGAAAGATGGAAATAGAGAGATGGAGATCGAGGGAGAGAAGGCGAGGAATATCAGTCTAGATTCGCTCCATTGTTGACGGGACACTAGGCATGCTAGTTGCTTTTGCTACTTCGTTTGAGTAGGAATGACTTCGGTTACAATATTTTAGACTTCCGTGAGAACATTTCAACAACGAGTCTAACATTCGTATTTTAGGTTTAACTTCTTTTAGTTCGTCATTCAGCTTCTCACTGTAGGACGCAATAATAATTTGACACGTGGGAATTTGGAGGAGAAAAAAAAATCATAACCCAAGTCGTTTCTACTCAACGAAATAGGAAAATCGAGTAGCATGCTAACGACAAATGCCTTGTGTGTCGCCACCTTAAGACTTCTAATGCAAAAGAATTTCCTCGGCTGAATAACATTTTTGGAGGAGACAAAACCCAGGCACACAGCATGGATGGGACTGCAGCATCGAAAAGTATCGGAATGGGAGAAACAGCCAATCAAACCTAATAAAAATCGCCTGACGACATCCAGATGAAGTATGAAGTGAATGTGACATTGGAACCGTCACACCTCTGAGGTGACGTAGCCTGTGGAACCAAGATAACCAGGCAAGAACTGGTTTACGAATACAGTGAGCGCTGAAACTATTGGTTGCTTTAAGAGAAGACCAGATTACTTTATGGATGGGGATGATAGGTGATAATGGACATGGAACTGTCTAATGTAGGCCTTATGGTATCTTACAGTCTCCTTCATTCTCGTGTTCACATGTCGTGCCTAACACCCCCAACACCCACGAAGGCGGACGCCGTGCTGAACAGGATCGTGACCCACCGGACCTTGCTTCAGCCCGACATCTCGCCACGAACTGAACACGTCTCTCCGAAGTAAAACAAACAAACATATACATAAATAAATGAATAGTTAGATACACAACAAGGCTCTGTGGGGGAAAATGCTCAATAAGGACCTTGTCGAGATCCTCGTTAAGGACACCGTTGAGAATCCCGTTGAAGGACCCCACGAACCTCCGTGGGCACAGGATCCCTCACGAGGAGGAGGAAGAGGTGGGAGGGAGGAAGAAGAGAAGGTGGAGGAGGAAGAGGAGGAGGGGAGGAGGAAGAGGTGGGGGAGGAGGAAGAGGTGGGGAGGAGGAGGAAGAGAAAGTGGAGGAGGAGGAAGAGAAGGTGGAGGAGGAGGAAGAGGAGGGGAGGAGGAGGAAGAGGAGGGGAGGAGGAGGAAGAGGAGGGGAGGAGGAGGAAGAGAAAGTGGATGAGGTGGAGGAAGAGGTGGAAGAGAAGGTGGAGGAGGAGAAAGAGAAGATGGAGGAGGAGAAAGAGAAGATGAAGGAGTAGAAGAAAAAATGGAAGAAGAGGAATAAAAGGTGGAGGAGGATGAAGGGGAGGAAGAAGAGATGGAGGAGGAAGAGGAGGGGCAGAGGAGGAATAGGTGGAGGAAGAGGAGGTGGAGAAGAGGTGGAGGAGGAAGAGGAGGGGAGGAGGGGGAAGAATAGAAGGTGGAGGAGGAGGAAGAAGAGGAGGAGGGGCAGAGGAGGAGGAGGGGCAGAGGAGGAGGGGCAGAGGAGGAGGATGGGGTAGAGGAGGAGGGGCAGAGGAGGAGGAAGAGGGGGTAGAGGAGGAGGAGGAGGGTGGAGTGGGTGGGCAGACATTATTTCGGGGTCCCTCGACCGGCATGGGTAATCGCAAAGGAATTTCATACTTGGCGTAATTGGTCTCTCTGTCGAGCTGGGACTCCAGAGTTAGCCCTCCGGCAGAATACTAAGGAGAGAATCCTTGTGGGATCTCCGCCGCTACGACGAAGGGTCTGGCCTCCCCTCGGGGGTTTAATAACTCCCAGAAAAAAAAAGGGACTCTATATCATGCGCCATCCTCCCCATCCCACCCTTGAGGCACCAATGCACGCTGCCGGTAAGACAACTCGTTCACGCAGCAGACATAATGCCACACACATTTCGCCCAAAATACGGTGACGCACGGAGCAGGTTCTGTCACAAGCGCCGGGACAGACACGTCACTGACAGGGCTAATCGAGGCACCATCCAGACTGATGATTTCCTCCTCACCTGAATGAAATTGTCTTGTGGTTTTCTACATCAGAGCATTTTTCCCCTCCGTCACCATGCTGAAAGGATTAAGGGGACCTGGGAAACAGAAGCTTGCAAGAGTGACGTGGCAGAGTTTGGCTGTTGTGCGATTTATGGAAGAGTTTGGGAGAGACCTTGGTCTAGTGGTGGATTCCAAACGGCTGGTGACTTAAGTGAATGAATACTTGTTATGATCATTAATTGTCACTACTCTGATGATCATTAGCTATGTTTCCATTCATTTCTATTTGAATCACAATTCATAAAAAAATTGTGTCAACCAGAATAAGAAAGCAACACCAAGTGAAAAATTGGTTAACTGAAGAAGAAGAGGAAGAGGAGGAAGAAGAAGGGGAAGAAGTGGAAGAAAAAGAAGAAGTGGAAGAAGGACAAGAAGAAGAACAGGAAGAAGAGGAAGGACAAGAAGAAGAAGGACGAGGAGGAGGAGCAGAAGGAGAGAAGAACGAGGAGGAAGGGAAGAAGATAAAGAAGAGGAGGAAAAGGAAGAAGGATGAAAAGGAGGAGAAGGAGGAGGAGGAGGAGGAGAGGAGAAGAAGAAGAAGGACGAGGTGGCGGAGGAGGAAGGAAGAAGGACGAGAAGAAGAAAAAGAAGGGGAAGAAGAAGGACGAGAAGAAGGACGAGGAGGAGGAATAGGAGGAGGAAGAGGAGGAGAAGGAGGAGGAGGAGGAGGAGGAGGAGGAAGGGAAGAAGAAGAAGAAGAAAAAGAAGATGAAGAAGAAGATGAAGAAGAAGAAGAAAAAGAAGAGGAAGAAGAAGAAGGACGAGAAGAGGAAGAAGAAGAAGGACGAGAAGAGGAAGAAGAAGAACGAGAAGTGAAAGAGGAAGAGGAAGAAGAAGAACGAAAAGTGAAAGAGGAAGAAGAAGAGAAGAAAAAAATAATAAGAAGAGGAGGAATAAAAAGAAGAAGAAACGACAACAACAAACAAGTAAAACAGCCTCACCGCAGGAGTGCCATGAAGAACATGCACCCTTCACAGGAACGTACGCGACACTCCCTCCGTCGCAAGAAGGAACGGGGGCATATAAGGCCGTCCCAATTTCATCCCACATCCTACCTCCAACCTCCGTTTGAATAACTACAATATGACTTCGCTTACACGAATCTAGACTTCTCCAAGAACATTTCAATAGTATGTCTAACACTCGTATAGGTTTACAATCTCTTAGTTCACCATTTAGCTTTGCTATACGAGTATATGACGGAAAGATAATTTGATATTTGGATATTTGAAAAATAAAATATTGTAAGCGAAGTCGTTTTTACCCAAACAAATTCTCAACTGTCGGCCCTGGTGAAGCCCGTGGAAGCCCAATGTAATAACCCCTTAAGGGAGCCAACTTAGGGCCAAGAATGCAAAGGATTCGTACCAGGTGGCACAGTTTGTGATATCCCGGCTGTCGCCAGGCGACTTCATTCATCTCCGCGAAGTAGCACTCTTTCGTTTAAGTTCAGCTGTCGCCAATTCTATTCATCCCCGTGCCTCCTCCTTAAGGGTGAAGTGGGAACCCACATTCTTGAAGAATTAGTCACTCTTGATTGCATCCAGAGGGCGTCCTCCGCGCGTCATTGCTGCTCCTGAAACAGTGTCAGGGCCAAAGATGCCTCCTCCTCCTCCTCTTCTTTCTCCACCACCAAGTCAACTGCCTGGCATCCTTTCTTTTCTTTCTTTCCTTCTTTCTATTTTCGAACTTTATTCTTTCTTTCAAAGGCTTCGTTTTTTTGTTTCTGTAATTTTTTTTTCATATATACGGTCTTTATTGGATCACATACTTCTTGGAGAATCTTACAGAACTGCAAGGTTTATTGAAGAGGTGAACACTTTGGGCATGGTCATAAACTTGTGGTCACAATATTTGGACTGCGTATGAAGTCCATAAGGATCCCACCTGGGTTTCATCTTGAGAAGCTCAGGGGATGATGCGTATGTCTAGGAGTATGCGGTAGCAATCTCTAATTGATTCAAAATGCTCGACACTCTTGGGGACCCTGAGGAGTCATGGGATACCTTTAAACGTGAAACTGACAGCTGCCGAGGAGAGCGTCCATGGTCGAGAGGTGGTGTGGCGTCGCGTGAGACACAGGAGAATACAGAGTTGAGTCGTGTTGCCAGAATACCTGGGGACCTGGACTGCTGCAAGACAAGAGCTCTCATGAGGATGCCGAGGCCCATTTTAATGCAAATTATCTCAGGTCTGCTCACCGAGCCCTGAAGAAACTTCCCTCCAGAGGAGCACATTCCGAGCAGGTGATGGGCAGAGTGTGTCATGCGTGGAGGGATGTAATCCCTTTCCCGAGTACTTTAAGCAGTTGCACCTGTGCGATCCTCAGTTCCAATTCAGTCGATTTTATTCAACTTGGGATCAATTTGATTTCCCAAACGAGTCTGAAGGACGTATGTAGATCTAATCCCGAACGACAAGCACGGGGAAAGGTTCTGTTGGAATATGCAAGACCAGGACAAACGATAAGACGAAACCGCAATTAAATCAGCCAGCTGACCTGAAAACCGGATACTGTGGCCGCCGGTGTCGGCGCCGGGGTCGGTCGTGGCGACATCCGGACCTAACCCCCGCCCCCCATTTCACCCCCCCCCCCCAAACTGACGCCACCAGTGGTATGGTGGGAAAACCACCAAACCTTTATATCTTATCATACGTTTTACTGCCCCCTCGCCCCTCCGGTGTTGCTGAATGTGGCGACACACTAGCCGTTTCTCGCTAGCATGCTACTTGCTTTTGCTACTTCGTTTGAGTAGAAACCACTTCGGTTACGATCTTTTCTTTTTCCAATTTCCAAATATCAAATTACTCTTGCGTCGTATAGTGAGAAGCTAAATGGCGAACTTAGAGAAGTTAAACCTAAAATACGAATGTTAGACACATACGTATACGGAAGTCTGGAATATTGTAACTGAAGTATTTTCTACTCAAACGAAGTAGCAAAAGCAAGTAGCATGCTAGCCTAGTGTGCCGTCATTCATCCCGTTCGTTAGATGAGGTGGTGCAATGGTTATCAATAAAATCATCAGGCGCCAGTCAAGATATACAAGAAAAAAATTGTCACCTGTCATGAAAGTAGTTTATCGAAACTGCATGTATGTGTGTATGGATACATACATGTGTATATCATGTACGTGCGCATATATGTATGCATGCATGTATGTATATACATATGAAAGCATGTGTGTATGCATACATGTATGTATACGTCATGTATACACAAATATGTATGTATATATATGTATGTGCGCATGTATGTGTACATATGCATATGTACATATGAATGTATACGTTTATGTATGCACGTATATATTCATGTGTATGCATGCATGTCTGTATATATATATATATATATATATATATATATATATATATATATATATATATATATATATATATAACCTCTACAATGACACGTGAACATGATACAGCACATACTGAAAACCGCTGAGGAAGTGTGAAGAGGCGTTCCAAACGTTCCCCTCTATTGAGACATCTTTATGAAATACATCGATTTTACAAAAGTTAATCTACAAAAGAGAGAGAGAGAGAGAGAGAGAGAGAGAGAGAGAGAACAGGGGGGACAGCAGGGCAGGACTTGTAGTAATAGGTTTAAATTGGGAAAATTAAGGTTTAAGACGGAAATAGGCAAGAACTGGTTTACTAACGGAGT
>NC_134785.1:45810766-45855766 GCF_046742065.1 Oratosquilla oratoria
CATGGAACTGCCTAGTGTAGGCCTTATGGTCTCTTGCAGTCTCCTCCATTCTTATGTAGCTAACGTGCTTAGACAACGTGGTGGTCACCACTAACAGTTTTCTTATTAAACGTTAAGATGTCATCTGAACGTTAAAATATTCTGTCACGATTACAAATTTTACAGTATCTTAAACACTTGAAGATGTGTCAGCCACCAGAAGAAACGAGAGAGAGAGAGAGAGAGAGAGAGAGAGAGAGAGAGAGAGAGAGAGAGAGAGAGAGAGAGAGAGAGAGAGAGAGAGAGAGAGAGAGAGAGAGAGAGAGAGGGGTAGGAAAGGAGAAAGAAGAGAGAGAAAGAGAGAGAGGGGGAGGGAAGGAGAGAGATGAGAGAGAAAGAGAGACCGAGAGAGATAGAGAAAGGGAAAGAGCGAAAGAAACTCACGTCATGAAACGCTTAGCTACGACAGTACAGTAGTTGCCACCTCTGCACGGCGTGCTTGGGACTCCAATAGAAGCAGAAGTCACCAGTAGTTTCTGGATTCGAACGTAGGTCTGCGTTGTACAATGCGTAATCAAAACAGTCTTGCTCGTGCCTCGAAACGCAAACGATTCTGTTTGAGATGACCGTAAGGCCCTGTTCACACTAGCGGTTTCAACCACCGCAGTTCAATTACAATGCAAGTCAGTGAAGGCGTTCACACAACCGCACAATTTTTCCTTGACAATGCGGTCCCGCCGCGGGTTCTTCGCGGTTCAAACCGCTAGTGTGAACAGGGCCTAACAGAGGCTAACCCGCGAATTGAACCAGTGTCTCTCGTTCAGGCTGACGCCAGACGATTTTATTAAACTTTGAGAGAGCCCGTCAACCCCACCCAAAAAAAGAAAGAAAGAAGAAGAAGAAATCGATCTACCAACAGTTCCCAACGCTTTCCAGTTGCGATCCTGAGGCATTTCCAGGTCCCGCCCGACAGATGGAACCCACTCTCCCTCCCTCCCTTCCTCCGGAGGCGATTTCCTGGAACGGGCCCAAAGGGTGTTGCCACGACGGAAGGTCTCCCCATGATCGTGGTTTAAAGACCACAGGAGGGTTATCACACTGGACTATTTTTCCTCCCACATCCTACCTCCAACCTCCATTTGAATAACTAGAATATGACTTCGCGTACAGAAATCTTGACTCCCGTCGTATATAACAAAGGTGAATGATGAACTAAGAGATTGTAAATCTATACGAATGTTAGACATACTGTTGAAATGGTCTTAGAGAAATATGAATTTCTGCAAGCGAAGTCGTATTCTAATTATTCAAATGGAGGTTGGAGGTAGGGTGTGGGAGGAAAACTAGCCCAATGTGATAACTACCTTACCCTAGTTGCTAAGGCAAGGGCTATAGGCAACAACACCTTAGCGCCTCCTGGCGTAAGCCCCTAACTCCTGAAAGAGTCAAAACGCAGCAAAATGAGGTGTCGGGCATGGAGGTTGTGACGAGTGGAGGGTTTGCACTGAACAAACAAAGATGAAACCTGGAATTACGTCGACATAAAGACGGTGATGAACGGGACTCAAGCATCGGAGACGGCGACTGCACGCGGGCACGCAAGGGCATAGGCAGCAAACTCAAGCGCACGCATGCGAGAGAGAGAGAGAGAGAATCAGAGAAAGAGAAGCAGAGACAGAGAGGGAGGAGCAGAAATAGGTAGATAGAGAGAAGCAGGGAGAGAGGGAGAGAGAGAGAGAGAGAGAGAGAGAGAGAGAGAGAGAGAGAGAGAGAGAGAGAGAGAGAGAGAGAGAGAGAGAGAGAGAGAAGCAGAGGCAGAGATAGGGAGAAGCATAGATAGATAGAAGCAGGGGAAAAGAAAGAGATAGAGAGAAGCAGGAAGAAAAAAATAGGGAGAGAGGGAAAGAGAGAAGTAGAGAAGGAGAAGCAGAGATAGACAGATAGAAAGACGCAGGGAGAAAGCGCGCACGAGAAAGAAAGGGAGGGGAGAGAGAGAGTGAGAGAGAGAGAGAGAGAGAGAGAGAGAGAGAGAGAGAGAGAGAGAGAGAGAGAGAGAGAGAGAGCGAGAGAGAGAGGGGTGGGGTGGGGGAGCAGAGACAATGAGAGGGAAAGAAGCAGACAGAGAGAAGCAGACAGTAAGAAGAGAAGCAGTGTGTGTGTGTGTGTGTGTGTGTGTGTGTGTGTGTGTGAGAGAGAGAGAGAGAGAGAGAGAGAGAGAGAGAGAGAGAGAGAGAGAGAGAGAGAGAGGGGGGGGGGCAGGGAGAGATAGAGAGAGTAGGGAGATCGAGACACCTCGCATCGCTCACCTGCTCACCAATCAAAACACTAATTGCATCGATACATCTCGCCAGTCCTTCCCCCGGCGAGGCCCAGCGCGGAGTCCCCACCTCCTGCCGAGGGCCCCTTTCAGTCACCCACCTGCGCCATCTTCCCGTCGAGGGCCCCCGGCCGGGCTCCATCCACCCAGGGCCCCTGTGGACTTACCTGGCTGTCTAGCACCGCTACATGGGGTGCTAAGGATTCAGCAGCATACCTGCAATGAAAGGAGACGATGCATTAATACACAGCATAAATCACGGTCGTGCTGTTATGCTACTCTTTATCACCTCCCCCCCCCCGTTTTCTTTCCTGCCGATACCAAACCATTCTAATCATCATCGCCGTGGTAGTACCACGGTAAAGATGGGTTAAACGAGAACTGGGCAGCATATAATAGGGGTAGCAGAGTGGAAACACACCCACATCATAAACAAAGAAGGCCCACGCAACCATTCCTCCTACTGTAGCGCTCGCACACACACACACACAATAAACAAATACATAAATCGCCGTCTCCCAGCACACGCCTTGGGTCAAAAGCAATGCAGCAAGGCAGAGCTCTTTCACAGCGCGAGTCGGTCTACCCAAACTGCTTCACAGTGTGGCGATCCCTTCTCATCTATAAATACATAAATAAATAAATAAATAAATAAATAAATAAGTGGCACAACTGCACCAACTTCTACCACGTCACTCTTGCAAACTTCTCTGTACCCTCTCTTCACTTTGTGCCTTGGTGGCGTAATCGGAACCATACTGACCTGGCATTCGCCCCACACTGTGGATTCGAATCCCGGAATCCTTTCCGATTCCCAGTTGCAGTGACGACTGTCAGTTACATGTCCCATCAGTTCTTATAACGTCTAAGTCAAAGGTGACGGCTTCGGCCGCAGCTGCTCAGCGCCTCCTGGCGTACGCTCCCTACCTTCTCTTCACTTTGTCTGGTCTCCCTATTCCACGCTTACCATCTCACGTCGTCCGGCCAGCAACACACATACTCCACCTCATATGTTGTTACATCCTCCCGCCCCATCCCCCCCCCCCGCGCGACCCCTCTGTCCCCCCCACCCCCAATGGCCCGTATCTTTAACCCTCCACCTACAAATCATCCTCCCACCCCAGCCTAATCCTCTCGCGACCTTCCCTCTTGTATTAACATAACGCCCATCCTTACCGATCACCGCATCGGCCCAATCTTCTCCATCCTTTCTTACTTCCTTCTCCTCCTACTCCCATTTAAGGGGTTATCACACTGGGCTATTTTTCCTCCCACATCCTACCTCCAATCTACATTTCAATGACTAGAATAGTACTTCGCTTACAGAAACCTATAC
The DNA here is from genome assembly GCF_046742065.1 of Oratosquilla oratoria. Classification (NCBI taxonomy): domain Eukaryota; kingdom Metazoa; phylum Arthropoda; class Malacostraca; order Stomatopoda; family Squillidae; genus Oratosquilla; species Oratosquilla oratoria. The sequence continues at coordinate 45,814,399 of NC_134785.1, forward strand.
TTCTCGAAGAACATTTCAACAGTATGTCTAACATTCGTATAGGTTCACAATCTTCTAGTTCACCGTTCATCTTTGTTATATATGACGGAAAGATAACTTGGTATATGGACATTTGAATAACAAAATATTGTAACCGAAGTCGTTTTAACTTAAACGAACTCTCAACTGTCGGCGCTGGTGAAGCCCGTAGAAGCCCAGTGTGATAACCCCTTTACCTTGACGCATCTGTTTCCCACTCCACCATTCACACAAGCCACTCACTCCCCCCCCCCCGGCAACCTTCGCCCAATCTCCCCCCAATCCTTCGCCTCCCCCGTGACCTATCTTGACCTATCAACAAACACCCGCCCTCCAAGCCACACCTCCTCCCTTTCCTCCACCCAACCTCCACCTCCCTTTATCTTGACCTACCTACTCCCCTCCCACCAACCACTCCTCCTCCGACTCCCCCGACCTGCCCTCCTTCCAAACCCTCCACCTCCCTTTATCTTGACCTACCTCCCCCCTCCCCCTCCTCCATCTCCCCTGAGCTGAAACGTGCTTCAGCATCGCGAGACGATGGTTCGAAACTTCATTTGCATATACAAGTGCAGCTCCTAGACACCCATGAATCACCCTCCACCCGTCTCATCTCGCCGCTCTCCCCCTCCACCCTTCTCCTCCCCCTCCCCATCCTTCTCCCCCTCCTCTACATTTTTCCCATCCTCCCCACCTTTTTCATTTCCCTCCTTCCCACCTTTCTCCTCCCTCTTCCTTACCTCCTCCTCCCCCTACCTTACCTTCTCCTCCTCCCTCCCTGCCCTTCTCCTCCCTCCACTACCTTCTCCGCCCCTCTTCCTCGCCCTACCCTCCCTATCCTCCACACACACACACACACACACACACACACACACACACAATACACACAGGCTTACTATGTAGAATACCGAACTTGCCTGTTAACTAGGTGGTCTTAAGTTCAGTCCCTGCCCAGGACTGAAAATCATCACAGAACCCCGTTCTGTTTGGCAAGGAGTGTGTGTGTGTGTGTGTGTGTGTGTGTGTGTGTGTGTGTGTGTGTGTGTGTGTGTGTGTGTGTGTTGTGTGAGTGTAAGGTCACAACATTGTCCGTACACTGGGCCATATACGAGATGAGATCTCATCCGGAAGGGTAATAGCTGCTAATCACGAATCCAACACGTGATCCATGATCACGGCGAATCTCCCACAAACACACACTCGCACATACGCAGAGATACACATGCGTATACAAATTAAATAACAATGGGCAGCTCAACACACACACACACACACACACACACACACACACACACACACACACACACACACATACACACTTCAAACTCTCATTTCCATTTCCCATAAATTTACTGAACACAAAGCCGCCGGTCCTAACTCCTAGTCCTGACTCCAAACCCGCGCTGCTCTCCACACACTCCACATACTCCTCTCCCAGCTATGGCACCCCGACCGCACGCCCTCCATCAGCCTCCTCCTCCTCCTCCTCCCTCCCTCCATCCACAACAAGCTCGCCCCATCCAGAATTGTTGTTGTTATTTGTTTTAATTAAGAATTATTGAACCTTAGATTTATGATCCATCAATGCCTGACGCGATCACAAACGGAGATGGGGGAATGAAGAGAAGGCTGGGGTGGATGGGGAGGAGATGGGAGGGAGGGAGGGTAAGGGGAAAAGTAAAATAGGGAGGGAGAGAGGAAATCAAAGAATGAGTGAAGGTGGTGGGAGAAGGGAGGGGGAGAGGGAATCGAGGAATGAGTGAAAGGGTGAGAGAAGGAGGGACGGAGAGAAGGGAAGGGAAGAGAAGGGAAGGGAAGGAAGGGAAGGGAAGGAAGGGAAGGAACGGAGGGACGGAGATGGAGGGGGTGGGAAGAATAAGGGAAGGAGGGGAAGGGGAGGAAGGCCAGGATTAAGGAGGGAAGGAGGGGAGGGGGAGGAAGGCGAGGATTAGGGAGGGAAGGAGGGGCGGGGGAGGAAGGCGAGGATTAGGGAGGGAAACCCCCTACGACGCAGCCAGAGAGTTTACCCAACCTCGGGCTCAGCCACTCAGTGCTAATAAGAGTAAAGGTGACGGCACACTAGGCATTTCTCGCCAGCATGCTACTTGCATTTGCTAATTCATTTGAGCAGAAACAACTTCGGTTACGATTTTTTTTTCCAATTTCCCAAATGTCAAATGACTTTTGCGTTGTACAGTGAGAAATTGATTGACTAACTATGAAAACCTATACGAACGTAGACACATTGTTGAGATGTTCTTACGAAAGTCTAGAATATTGTAACCGAAGTTGTTTCTACCCAAACGAAGAAGCAAAAGCAAGTGCCCTTACAAAAACTCCACGCAAAATCACCAAAAACTTTATTTGTGGCCCTGTTTGTGTCTTGTTGTGTACTGACTGCCTGCCTGCTTTATGCCGTCAGTATGCTGGTGGATTTTTTTTTTTTTTTTTTTTGTGACACCGTTACATAGACCAAAGTTACAAAAATCTTACTTATTCGAGACTCGTCTCCACTACAAGAAAAAATATAATCACATCTATTGCTCCTAGTTTCTGCTACTTTTCTCTAATTTCTCAATTACTGCCTTCACGATTCCATCTTTTCAGTAGGAAATTGTACCTATGAATAGAAAAACTGGTCGTTAAAGGTGGCAAAATACGATGATAGGCCTGAAGTTCCGTGACATGTAACAAAACACACACACACACACACACACACACACACACACACACACACACACACACACACACACACACTGACTGAATGTTCAAAGGACGTGAAGAAGTACTCAAAATAGCCTAGAGGGCGATATTGCCTACGAATTTAAATTCTAGTATAATTGGAGAATAAGGTGACATATCCTACGTTGGAACCATACATGATTTTTTAATCTGGGTATAATAGTTGGAGGGTAAGAGACAGGACCACATAAGCGTTGCACATTTCCTGTATATTACAATTAATTAAATATACGCACACAATACAAAAGAAAGACAAATACCAGCAAGTGTTTAGAACCTGGGGTAGTCTGTAAGTTTGGGACCAGTGAGCGAAACAGTCACTCAGACAGACAGATCAGTAAGTCAGTCAGTCAGTCGTGGCGGTCAGTCAACCAGGACCTGCACAGGTACCCAACAATGAGTGATACATAGGTGAACTGTTCCCGACAGGAGGTCAATAACCCTGGTGGGGTTGGGGAAACAGATTCTCATAAGTGGGAAGCTACAATCCGGAAACCAACAAGTTAGTGAATGGCTCACGATTTTATTCAGTGTTGAAGTGATCTTCAGGAGGTTAAGTGGTCATCCCTTCATAAATACCTGAAAACTAGGTTGCTCTCCAGGGGCATGGAGAGCAGCAATACATAAGCTAGGTTGAGTATCCTTGGTCTCGGCGGACTCCATGCAAGGTCATGCCCGTGCAGGGTAAAGCTGCGACCGCAGCAATACGAAATCAAAATAGACCTGCACATGGTGTGTGTGTGTGTGTGTGTGTGTGTGTGTGTGTGTGTGTGTGTGTGTGTGTGTGTGTGTGTGTGTGTGTGTGTGTGTGTGTGTGTGTGTGTGTGTGTGTGTGTGTGTGTGTGTGTGTGCGCGCGCGCGCGCGCGCTTATCGTTTTTTGGTTTTAGCTTGTGCAGCATCATCTAAACTTAATACACGATTTGATGCATCTTTGTGTGTGCGCGTGATTCAACATTGTCTTGAATCACGTGTTGGACTCGTGATCGAGTTATTACCATCCCGGATGAGAGCTGGGTTCATATATAATTCTAAAATATGTTTAATGTGACCTTACACAAACACACACACACACATTAAACTCCTTGCCCATAGGTTGGAGTGTCGGTTCACAGTGCATCGATGCTGAAATTTTCAGCCCTGGCTAGGATTCAGATCGCTGAATTAGCGGTCGAGCGCTGTACCATCACACCATCGAGCCGTGTATGTGTGTATTTACCTATATACCTAGTTGTATCTTACGGGAAGGGGACCTATGCTCGTGGTGCCGTCTTTGTATCTCGCAGTGTCTAGTTTGTTCTTAAAATTCGTGTATAGTTTTTGCACACACTATTGTTTCGTCCAGTTTGTTCCTGAGATCCACCGCTCTGTATGGAAAATGTTTTTTTTCAGGTCTCTTCTATAACTATCTTTTTTTAGTTTTTCATTTCTCTTTGTATTTCTCTTATCCCAATTTAATAAGTCCTCTCTATCAAGGATTTCTGTGCCTTTCATGATTTTGTAAATGGTCAGCAGGTGGCCTCTTTCTCTTCTTTGTTCCAAATTTGGTAATTTCAATTTAGCCAGTCTCTCCTCATACGACAGGTTTGAAAGTGTTGGGGACATTTTCGTGGCTGCTCTCTGGGTTCGTACAATTTTCTTTATATTCTTTTTGGTACTGGGTGACCATAGTGTAGCAGCATACTCCAGTCTAGGCCTTATTAGTGTGACTAGTATTTTTTAAACCATTTCTTCGTCTAAATAGGTAAAAGCCACCTTTATTGATCTCAGCAAGTTGTAAGATTCTCCGCCAATTTTGTTTATCTGTTTATCAGGGGACATGTCATTTGAGATAATTACTCTCAGGTTTTTTCAGATCCCACTTTCTTTACTTCCTTTGTTCCAATTTTTTTGTCTTGTTATTTTTCTTTTACTTTTTTCGATCTCCATTAAGCTACATTTCTTTATGTTGAAGTCTACTTTCCACTTTTGGCTCCATTTCCAAACCTTGTTTAGATCTCTTTGTAGTGATTCACAATCCGTTTCAGTATTCACTTTCCTCAGCTATTTAGCATGTATGTGTGTTTGAGAGGATTATCTCAATTTTGTAATACCCTACCTATTAATTTTGTTTTCTCATTATAGTCGTTCCTTGCAATGGGAAACCAAATTGAACGGCATGGATTACAAATACCACGACTGGTCTTTAATTAAGGGCAATTGGGCTCCAAAGGACTCCCTTTTAGGATCCAACTATGACTTTAAATGTGGCTGCACACTTGGCATTTCTCGCTAGCATGTTACTTGCTTTTGCTACTTCATTTGAGTAGAGGCGACTTCTTTTTTATTTCTTAATTTCCAAATGTCAAATTATTATTGCGTCAAACAGTGAGAAGCTGAATGACGAACTGAGAGAAGTTACACTAAATACGAATGTTAGACACATTCTTGAGATGTTCGTACGGAAGTCTAGAATACTGAACCCGAAGCAGTTTCTACTCTAACGAAGTAGCAAAACCAAGTAGCATGCTAGACTAGTGTGCCACCACCATTAGTCACCTGGTCACCTGAAAAAGTTCTCACCGTAATGAAGCGTGATCGTTTCGCATTCACTTAGTAGTGGGTTCGAATCCTGCACTAGTCTCCGATTCCCAGCAGTGGCTGTTTGTTACTTGCTCGTACAGTCCCTAAAGCGCACAGAGGAAGTCACGGCTTCGGCCGCAGCTGTTCAGCGCCTCCTTGCGTACTCCTCATTTGCCATTGGGTCATTCAGCGGCTGGCCCTTGCGTTCGTTGGTCAAATTATTTTCGTTCCCGTATTATCTCTATTAAATAGATAAATTTGTAATTTCATATTTATATTTCGTTTTCTTGTTAAAGTTGGTTTGTACAAAACCAGCTTTCCGCTTTCTTTCGCTTTATCCAAAGTAAACCTTCAACGTCAACTTGCGTGTGTCGTGCCCTAACTTTTCTCCCCGGGCTGAAATGAATCTAGACCGTCTGAGCCAGGGGACGCTTCGTCCATGGACCTGCAACCGAAGATACATCTCCCAGAAAGATAAAACAAAAAATAAAAGAAATTATTCCGTGACCTAAACAACCATGGTCATTCCCATGGCCCAAACAACTATGGTCACCCACGTGGCCCAAACGTCCTAGGTTGCAGGTCCATGGCCGAAACGTCCGTTGCCCAAACATGCGGCCGGCAGATCCCTCCCGAAACGTGTAGCGGTGTTCTCCATCTTCAACCCCCCCTCCCTCTCCCAGGGCTATGACCTCACTTCCGGAGGGAACGCTGCCTTGGGTGATAGGGGTGCGGGTTGCGCCCTAACTCTGGTATGCCCGCGAACGCCGCCGGTGCCCTCATACCATGTGGTAGGTGGTATGCAGTACGCCATTAGCTGGCTTAGTGTGTGGTACTTTTTTGCCTCCTCCTCCCCTTCCTCCCCCCTTCTCGTCGCTCACCGCTGGTCTGATGCCTCTTGGTGCTACTTTTCTCTCTCTCTCTCTCTCTCTCTCTCTCTCTCTCTCTCAGCTATCACCACTACCTGTCGCCAGGGAGTGTATCCCCAGGTCAACAGGATTACTACGAAGACTTAAACAGAGGGATGTGTGTATGGTCCACATCAATTCACTGTAAGAAAGATATGGACTGAAGACCTTTAAGCCTCGTTTACATGGGACAAGATGAGAGGCAAGTCAAGAGTGCATGTTACTTGTGCTGGAGAGGAAAGAGTGCAAGTACATGTTCATATAGGCCAAGTCAGGCAAGTGGCCTGTGTGAACATGTACTTACTCGACTTCCTCTGCAGTTCATGTAACTTGCACACTTGACTTGCCTCTCAACTTGCCCTGTGTAAACGAGGCTATAGAACAATGGCCAACCAGAGGAATACGAGTGAAGAAAAGGAAGAGAAAGAGGAAGATGAGGATGTGGAGGTGTTTATTTTTTCTAGATATGGATGTTTATCGACGCGTCTATCCTTGTAGAGAATCTCACTCGAGCGTCGATCGTTGTCTAACATTTCATAAAAAACATAACAATAAAGGAGACTACAAGAGACCATAAGGCCTACACTAGACAGTCATAAGGCCTACACTGTCAGAGTGTTATAAGGCATGGGTTTTCAAAGTGGGATCCCCGGACCCTCAGGGGTCAGTGGGGGGGGGGGGGGGGCGTGAGATCCATTTGGCAAAGCTGGTGGAATGTCGAGCATCAGCAGTGTACATCCCGGGCCGAGTCGTTGGGTAAAAAGACGGATTATTCCTGTAGTTATATTTCTATTGTTGTTATTTTGTGTTTGTGTGCCCCCCCCCACCTTTGGTGTTCACCAGCTACGTGAGGGCAGTCCTCGATTTACTTTCTGTCATAAAAAGGTCCTTAGTTGAAAGAAAAAAATCTTGAGAACCTCTGTCCTCAGGATTTCTTTTTTATTTATTTGCTTATATTTTTTTCAGGAACCCGCGGTGAGATAATAGAGGAAGTATTGGTGTTTGTTACCCAGAGTTTGATATCGTGTCACTCTTGTTTACAGGTGGTAGGTTCTCAGCCTGGGGTTCCCAAAGGGAACCAGAACAAGAATTTAGAGAGGACATAGCCTGTTCTTGAGGACATTACTGCGTAACCTTCCCACTCCGCAGTTACTGTCTCCCCCATTTTAAAGAAGAAATAGACAGAGGATATATATATATATATATATATATATATATATATATATATATATATATATATATAAAGAGAGGGGGAGAGAAAGAGAGAGAGATATGGATAGATAAAGACAGACAGAGATAGATACAGAGAGGGAACGAAAGAGAGGTGGGGATACGCAAAGAAAAATGTTGGCCTGATACCGCCGTAGCCGTCATCAGCCCATCTCAGCCAACAACCCCCGTCAACCAACTGGTCAAGCCGTCTGCCAGCTGGTGTTTCATCCAGACCCTGCCGCCAGCTCAGAGAAACAGCTCTGTCACTACGCTCGCGCCACCTAAGGGGTTACCACACTGAGCTGTTTTTCCTTCAGCCTCCGATTAATCGGCGGTATCGTTCACCTCCAGAATTTTTGCCGCATTAAAATCAGACAAAATATTTTGTTTTGTCAACAATTTACATAGAGTGTCATTTGTTATGTTGAGGGTAATTATTTTTCTCCAGCATATCAGATTCCTTCCCGAGATCTGCGGCTGCAAATCTGCTCCAACAGGCGGGAAGAAAAACAGCCCAGTGTGATAACGCCTTCAGGCCAGGAGGCGCTGAGTAACTGCGGCTGAAGCCGTCACCTTCCGCGATCGTCATTCAGTTATAAAAGACACGGGGGCCAGTTTAGTAGCCGCTAGTGCTGATAGAGACTTTTAAAATATCCCCTCTACTTGCCCAATGTCAACGGAAAGTTAGTAAACTTGCCCCCAAACTATCCTAGTGTCAACACTTGATTACCGGCAAGTTGACTTGCAACTAGCACTAGCGGCTACTAAACTATCCTCGTGTCAACGAGGCTTTAGGTTAGGGTTAGCGCAATTAAAACTGGGGAAGGGACCCGGAAGAGAAGAAATTGTTTCTACACTTTGCACGGCCACCTCCTTGCTCCACGCATAGAATTCATTCCACGAGGAGAGGGCCGGATGAGGCCATGCAAGGGTTGCCTCCTGCTGCTGACATTGGTAGTCCTGGTGGAGGTGAAAGTAGTAGTGATGCTGGTGATGATGAAAACGAGTTCGTTATTGTTGGTGATGAGGTTGGTGACTGGACAAACGCCAACAGGGCGCGTCATGGTAGTAACGAACACATGACAAAACCCCAACGGACAAAACCCAAATCTGTATAGCAGACAAAACCCCTACAGGAAAACTGGAAGGAGGACATAACCAACCTAACCTAACCTACCGATTAGGTTTTTGTCCGTTGGGGTATTGTCCGTTCACCAGTGGTAACACGAACAACTCTGTTGTGATGTCAGTTTATTCAAGTAACAATTAATCATGTGCAGTTCCCAAAATAACCAAAGCCCTCACCACACACACATATATGGTTAGCGTCGTGAACTTTGACACTTCGAGGCACGAGATCGCGCCGTTGGCGTGATAAGATTTAGCTGACACTACTGCTGCCCTTAAGCAAGGAGATGGTGTGTGTGTGTGTGTGTGTGTGTGTGTGTGTGTGTGTGTGTGTGTGTGTGTGTGTGTGTGTATCACACACACACACATGAATATCCTACTATCATAGAAATACAGTTGTTTGAAGATACTTATATTGTGATCCCTGTGATCCTCTTCAGCGTGGTTGTATAAAAGGATGGGTGGACTTGTATATACTAGGAGGGGATACATATAGGGAAACACAGGAAGATAAACATGCTAATGCGTGGTCCATTTGACCCCAAGTCGTGATGACCCAAAGGTCAAATTGACACCGGGGTCATCGCGACTTGGGCTCAACCGGAAAACGCATTAGCATACTTACCTCCATGTGCCCTCTATGTATTCCCTCCTAGTATATAAAAGTACAACCACACTTTAGTACAACCACGCTGAAGAGGATCACAGTGATAGCGGGATATTCAGTCTACCCTACCAATAAGTTAGAACATGCAACTCGCCTGATATTATATATATATAATATATATATATATATATTATATATATATATATAATATATATATATATTATATATAAACAATGATAATATTAATAAAACACCTAACGGTAGGGCTTTGTATTTCGTCACTGTTCCTGCGCTTCTATCCTTGGGGACGACATCGGGCGAATCACTGAGGTGGTAAAAGGGAAGTCTCAGAATGGCAGAAGGATTGGTGGTCAGTCTCTAATCATAAAAGAATGTGGCGTGCCTCTGGTCCGTAAGGTAGTCACTAAATTCGTAAAAGTACCGATTGCATGAGACTATTCAATGGACACTCCTATAATGCCATTCATGTGTGGGAGTTAATTGGTCTGAATACTATCCACGATGACGCTCAGAAAATCTAATTAGCCATTGCTCGCACACACACAAAAGAGTTTGAGAGAGATGCCATGTAATGAGCATTTAAACCTTCTGTGCGGACACAGTCATGCAGATACATTGCATGCCAAGGTTGAATAACTTGCGATTAGCTTTGTAAAAAGTAAGTTGGTGTATAATGAGACAGCGAGAACGACAGAAAAAGAACACACACACACATACCAGTCCAACACGTGATCCAAGACCATGGTGAACATATTATATATATATATATATATATATACATATACACACACACAAATACACGAGGTCTGTCCGGGTAGTATCCAGCCATTATGAACATTTGAAAAACTAGTAGTGCAATCCTAACAAAAGTTGGTGGACACTGACAGAAGTCCCTACTACGCATGCGTGAGGGACCCTAGTCCTATGTGACAACTCAGTCACCGGTCAGACACAGTTGAGTGGAGGTATGTACCGTTTGACCGTCGCATTTGGAATGACTGAGCGAGTAGATCAGCGAATATGTATCAAGTTTTGTTGCAAACTTGAATATTCATCAGCGGAAACTATTCGAATGATTAAGAAGGCGTTCCAGGGTGATTCAATGAGTGAAGCACAGATAAAGATGTGGTACAAACGCTTCAAAGAAGGCCGAGAATCTGTCGAAAGTGATCCACGTTCTGGTAGTCCTTCAACAAGCAGAACACCCGAAAACGTGTGAAGACTGCAATGAAAATCGGCGAGAATTAGATGATCTTGGTATCCCGCGGACAAGTGTTTCAGAGATTTTGACGGAAGATCTTGGCATGACACGCGTGGCGGCAAAATTCGTCCCGCGTCTCCTGCTACAAATGACTCAAATTTCCTGAAACAAGTAATAACCGGAGATAAGTGGTAGGTCTACGGCTATGACCCATTAATAGGAAGGAGATTTCAGTCCATAGACGGAAAGAAGAATGCGACGAGCCAGCTGATGAAGATCCCATAAGAATGCTTTGAAACGTGGAAGGGGGGCTGGGAGAAGTGTGCGAGGTCCGAAGTGGAGTAGGGCGCCATTGCCCTAGGTTAGAAATTGTAAATGGCTGGATACTTTCCGGACAGACCTCGTGTGTGTGTGTGTGCGTCTATTATATATATATATAATAGACGCACACACACACACACAATACCCTGACCTCCAACCTCCGCTCTCTCATTCGAAATATCGAGAGTACTTCTTACAAGTTGAACAATGCTACTACTGCTGTAGACTTAAACAAAGCCTGTATACATATATATATATATATATATATATATATATATATGTACATTTTTATCAACTACAATGCACTTTAATTCTAAGCCATCAACATCGGAAGAACCGTGGAGGCAACATGCAGAAATTGAAACGTGGTACGCCCGAAGACTCGAACCTACGGCAAGCACGTGACCAATGCTGTAGTGACTTACACCACTGCAACATCAAGAGAGATGATGCAATGGTGTAAGTCACTACAACACTGGTCACGTGCTGGCCGTAGGTTCGAGTCCTCGGGCGTGCCATGTTTCAATTTCTGTATGTTGCCTCCACGGTTCTTCCGATGTTGATGGCCAAGAATTAAAGGGCATTGTGGTTGAAAAAATGTATCTTTAGTCACTGGGACCCATTCAGTGTTGTACATATATATATATATATATATATATATATATATATATATATAATTACACACACTAACTATAGTGAATCGCTAGTAACAGTGATATCATACAAATAATTTCCGACGTGTATGTATGTGATTCACCACGGTCTTCGATCACGTGTTGGATTGGTGATCGACAGCTATTTCCCTCCCGGAAGAGAGCTCAGAGCTCATATATGACCGATCTATGGGTAATGTTGTGACCTTACACGTACACACACCCAACTCCCCGCCCACGAGAGTTGGAGTAACGACTCGCAGCGCAGCGATACTGAAATTATTTCAGCCCTGGACGGGATTCGAACCCGGACCGCCGTAGTGGCGGCTACGGACGCTACCACTGCGCCATGCATATTGTGTGTGTGTGTGTGTGTGTGTGTGTGTGTGTGTGTGTGTGTGTGTGTGTGTGTGTGTGTGTGTGTGTGTGTGTGTGTGTGTGTGTGTGTGTGTGTGTGTGTGCAGAGAGACAGGGGGAAGCTCCATACAGACATTGGTGGGCCCACAGCTATTAAATACAACAGTGGAACATGCAAATTGGATCAACAGAACCAACGCGACAACAGAACACAGCCAAGGCACAACGCATAGGGGCACGTGGCAACGTCGCAGACAAAGAGGGCCCACCTTTCGAAGAGACAGGAAGAGAAAGTGAAGGCGTAAACGGGGCCTATAGGGGATCACACTACGTTATTTGTCCTCCGACATCCTACCACCAACCTCCATTTAAATAACTGGAGTGTGACCTCGTTTACAGAAATCTAAACTTCTCAAAGAACATCCCAATATTATGTCTAACATTCGTACTGTAATTCTCTTAATTCATCATTCAGCTTTGCTAAATATGACGGACAGATAACTTGATATTTAGAGATTTAAAAAAATGCAACATTGTACCCGAAGTCGTTTTTACTCAAACGAACACTCAACTGTCGGCGCTGTTAAAGTCCGTGGGACCCCAGTGTGATAACCCCCTGGCTGCAAGAGCATAACATGTAGCAACTGCTTCACAGTCGGAGCAACAAAACGTAGCAACAATTCTACAACCGTAACAACACAGAGCAACAACTTCACAATCGCAGAGGCACCGTACGAAATCAGTAACAACGTTATAATGAAACCAAGACAAAGCAACATTATCCCGATCGTAGTAACAGCTCACCAAACGTAGCAACAGCTTTCGAGTCATAGCTACAGCTCATCCAAACATACCAACATCTTCCCAAAGTGACAGCTTGCATGAGCGTAGCCACAGCCTCCAGCTGTAGCGCAGAGCAATCAACCGCACGACAAATCAAAGTAAAACCAGAAGAAGTATAGGGAGGGACTATGCATGCAAAAACATCAACTACGAAAGCAAACATTATCCTTACAAATGCAATTAAAACAAAGGGCGGAAGATTTAGTCCTCGACGCAGAGTTTGAGTTCAGGAAAAATCAAAATAAATCGTAAAGATTATTACAATGCCAATGGGCAACAACTTTAGTCCAGGACTAAAAACTGTGAAGCACGAGTGTCAAGGAAATTATTATATAAGGTTGTTTGAAGACTGCAGAGTGAACACGCATACTCAAAACAGAAATTAAAGAGCACTGCAATGGCCATGGGCAACAACTTTAGTCCTGGATGCAAAGTATTTTATTATGTACGGTTGTGTGAAGCAAGACCGTGTGTAGTGTGAACACACACAAACAAGGCTGAGCACGCACGCCGGGATGCAAACACGGAGTGGGCCGCGCCGCAACTCGAGGTAAACAAGGTGAGCGAGCTTCGCGCCTTCACCAACCACGGCAACAACGCCAACCAGGTCTCGTCACGCCGTGTCCGAACCTTCACCTTTCCGACTTAAAAAAACAACACACACACCGAGTTGGAATACCCATCACTACTTCGCCCAGCCTCTTTGTTGTGTACACCTTGATAAACGTATCGTCACAGACTCCTCTTCGGTTTCCTTCGTGGGGAAGACCAGGCTATCGAGTTCGAGGGTTTCGAAGTCGCGCGGGGAGCGATCTGGAGACGTGGGGGTGGTCATGAGTACAAAAGATCGTGTTAATCTGTGGAGGAATGTCTGGAATGCGGCGGCGCAGCGCGGCGGATGGAGGAGTATCAGCCTGGGTCTTTCTTCTTCGAGGAGGACCCGTACACACCAAAGATGTGCAGCAACTTTTAAAGTATGACGGTGATGCAGACAATTTCAGCATATTAAGACAATAGGGCAGGATTTGTAGGAAACAGGCAAGAATTTGTTTACCAATAGAGTGGTTAACGAATGGACATGGAACTGTCTAATGTAGGCCTTATGATCTCTTGCAGTCTCCTTCATTTTTATTTTTTTATATACAGTATATGAACCCTGACAGGCATTCGGCACGAGTATCCGGACAACCCACCCCAGGATAAAACATCCCCGGACGAAATCCCCCCCCCTCCGGACAAAACAGCCCGGGACAAAACACCCCCGGACAAAACACCCCCTAATATATTTTACCCGTGGTGGTGATGTGATGATGGTGGTTATGATTGTGGCAAGTGACAGTAAATATGAATCCATTGCGAACATGCATGGGAGTACATCTTTCGTTGGAATGTAGGAAAAATGGCACAGGAATAAATGGCACAGGAAAAAATGGCATAGGAAAAATGACACACAAAAATATTTACATCATGATGATGAATCAAATTACGAATATTTACGATCATTATTCTGCTAGGTTGGTTGGTCACAGTCACCCAACGATATGGCGTGCGACCCAATGGAACCATGCTGTTGTAGCTACTCAGATGCTGCAAGAATCTCGTGGCGAGTCTTCCAAGAAACGCCTGAGAAGGGACTACAAGACTACAGGCACGGATGGAGAATCTCTGCCTAGACCGCCGGGATGGTCGTAAATCTGTTGAGGAGTTTCTACAGGGAGCTGGCTACAACATTCGCTGGAATTCTTAAGCAAATGCATCTTAAGCAGTATCACAAAAATACAACAAAATTAATTAAAAAATAAATGGAAATGTTAAGCAAGATAACAAGTAATGAAATTAGATTTTAACACATTTTAGCTGACTGTACTGAAAAATGTGACATAAGAAAGAAATTACATTTTACATTTTTTTTTTAGTTTATTCTACGATGCCATTTTTTCTACGCTGAAAAATGTGCCATTTACTCCTGTGCCATTTTTTCTTGTCTAATTTTTCTGAGAAGCCTTTCGTTGCTATTGTGATACAATTTCATTAAACTAATTTAATTAAAAGGGAATTATTGTATACGGAACAAGCTCCCAACAATGAACAATATTTATGACGGTTATGGCAGTGGTAAGGTGGTTTTGATGTTTACAGTAGTATCAAAGCTGACTGGGGAAAAGTTTGCAGGAAAGGAAAGGAAAGGGCTGGCAATGCCTTGCGAGTTTGGATGAGGTTAATTCATGTTTTTTCACCTAAGGGCGGACTTGAAAAAACACACGTACACACACAAATGCATATATATAGACACACACGTGCACATATTCTCTCTCTCTCTCTCTCTCTCTCACACACACACACACACACACACACACACACACACACACACACGTAAATACACACACACGCACGCGCGCGATCGGGTCATGTACGAGTTCTTGAGCTCTCATCCAGGAGGGTAATAGCTGTCGACCATGATTATAACAAGTAATCCTTGAACATGGTGATTCATACACACATACACACACGACACCCGAACGCACACATGGCACCTGAACACACGGCACCCATACACACAGCACCTACCCACACGGAACACACCCATATGGGACACACACACAATACACACACATATATTAGGCACACATACACGCGCGCGCGCACACACACACGCACACAAACGCATGTATGTACACATACAAATACATATACGTGTATACACACACGTACATTTGCATACACACGCTCACACATTAACACATACATGCACCTACACACCCACGCATCCAAACGCGCATTCACACAAACATGTACAAGCTTCCATACACACGTGCACACCCACACGCGCGCGTGCGCACACAGACACACATGCTCAAATATGCACAATGAGTGTGCGTGTGGGTCTAAGGTCCATTACCCATCGACCGGACCATATAATAGCGTAGAGCTCTCATCCGTTTGGTTATTGATTGTCGATCACAAGTCGAACCCGTTATCCAAGAGCATGGCGAATCACACACATACAAGTGCGCACGCATATGCGTATTGGGCGATGGATGGATGGATGGATGGATGACCTTTCACCTACAAGGAGCCAAGATAAACGGGATAGGTGGATTTCTTGTCTAGGCCAACCCCCTAATATGAGGAGAGGGCCTTGGATGCATGGTGTGATTCATCTTGGTTTTGGATCACGTGTTGGACTTGAGATCGAAAGCTGTTTCCCTCCCGGAAGAGAGCTCAGAGCTCATACATGACCGATCTATGGGTAATGCTCTGACCATACACGCAACCCCCCCCCCAAACTAACCGCCCACGAGAGTTAGAGTAACGACCTCCCAGCGCAGTGATACTGAAATTATTTCATCCCTGGGCGGGATTCGAACCCGGACCACCGTAGTGGCAGGTGGGAACTCTACCAATGTGTGTATGTGTGTATTATATATATATATATATATATATATATATACAGTATATATATATATATATATATATATATATATATTGCAAGCAATCACATCACCGTGATACGAAAATATAAAATAACTTCAGAAGGGAAACTTGTAGACAGTAAATACTTTCGTATATTACATCTTCAGACTAAATGAAAGAGATACAGAGTTGTGTTTAAATGTAAGTATCAGGTAGCAACCGTAGGGGGGGAGGGGGAGACAATACAATGTGGAGGGGGGGGTGACCTTACCTCCATCGACTTGACCAACACATATGGTTCAATCTGGCGGAAATATTTTGGTCACCATTTGGGTTACCAATTTATCACGTTGAAATGTCCATGGCTTAAGTTTATATTTTAATCAAAAGTGCCGGATATTAAGCAAGATTCTATTACATTTCTTTCATGTAGGTTATTTCCTTTGGCTAAAATTGTTGCCTTAGAACAATCAATGATGGTTGTATAATGCTTTGTGTTGAAATAACGCATTATTTTCCTGGGCAGATCTCACACTACATTTATGTTGGGAAATTTTGTTTCCAATTTTTTCCCAGTTTGTCCAATATAAAATTTGTTACAATCTTGGCATGGAATTTTAGATATCACTGTTGTTGTTAGGCGGGCTGTTCTCGATTAAAATTTTCTTAATGATGTGGTCATATCTAAAAGCTACTTTATTCAATTTCTTGAGTAAGTTGCCAATACAAAGAAAGCTTTCATGAAAAGGAAGAACTAGTATATTATGTTGCCCATGGCTTTCTTGTTCTTGATTGTGTGCTTTGTAAAAACGTTTTTTGGCAGTATTGTGACATTAAGAATATGAGTGTGATATTTTAACATTTCCCTAATATTCCGGATATTTCTAATTTCGTCATCAATAAATTCAGGATTTGAAATCCAGTAAGCTCTATAGTACATGGAAATAAAAACTGATCTTTTTACATTGATATGGTGATTAGAATAAAAATGAACATACGAATTTTTTTTTGTAAGTTTTCTATAGACTTTTGTTTTCAGAATACCATTATATCTAATCATTTCAACATCAAAAAAGGGGCAAGCTGTTGTTATTTTCTATTTCAAGAGTGAAGTTAATGGAAAGTACTAATGAATTTAGATTAATAAGGACATAATCAATAGATAGGTTATTAGGCCAGAAACTCAAAATATCGTCTACATATCTGAATCAAAATAACTTTTGAATCTTTAATGTATGTATGTATGTATGTATGTATATATATATATATATATATATATATATACATATATACACACACACACATGCACACAAACATTTATATATTCTTTTTGCTGGATCCTGACTAGCTTCCCTCCTACCTATGCCACCGAGGTCCTTCAACTTCGCTGAGAATCCGCATTGTCCTAAGAGTGGCCAAGGTAGAAACTTCCCCTAACCCCCCCTGTCTCCCACCCCCGTCATCACCAAGGAGGAAACCGCGTGGCTCCAGTGCTGCCCTCTGTGGCCAAAGCAGAAACTCGTTCGCCGGTGACGTCAATGCTACCGCATGGCCAATGGAGACGGCTGGGAAGGAGGGAGGGTGAGGTGGGGTGAAAGCAATGGGGGCCAATGAAACAGGGAAGGAGGAGTGGGATCGGACAGGGGGACGGGGAAGAAAGGGAAAAGCAGGAGGATATGGACGAAGGGGAAGACGGCAAAAGAGAAAGAACGAGAAAAAAAAAACAGTAAGGAAGGCTACAAGAGAGAGAGAAAATGAGAACTTGCATTCCGTTCCATTTACCAGAGCTTCTATCTTTCTAAACAATGTCAATGAGGTGGAGTGGAAGAGATGGTCACACGAGAGAACAAGAGAGAGAGGAAGACTGAAAAGTTAGCTGAACGAAGACAGAAAAAAAAAGGAGGATGAGGAGCCTATGCCAAGAGGCACGTGGCTACGGCCGAAGCCGTCACCCTTGTCCTATGCGCATGTACTGTTGGGGCGGTACAGTCTCTGCTGGGAATCGGAGAGGACTGCGGGATACGAACCCACAACTACGTGAATGCGACTGGGACGGGGTGAGAGGAAGAGGCGGGTGAGGGGAAGGGCAGAAAGACGAAGAGACGGATGAGAGAAAGATGAAGGAGATAAAGAGGAAGAGGTGGATGAGAGGAAGAGAACATGGGTGAAAGGAAGAGGAGAGGGGGGAAAAACGAGGCAAATGCCAAATGGACGAGGAGGCGGATGTAGCGAAGGCGGATGAACGGAAGAGGACATGGATGAATGGATTCGGAGAGAGGACAAATCTAACCCCTTTCATTTTTGTGGCCTGTAGACTTTGTTCCCAGAAAGGTGAGGAGAAAGGAGAGGAGAAAAGAAGACGAGAATGAAGAGAGAAGGTATGAGAGGAGAAGAGAAATGTAAAAGAAGAGAGAAGAGAAGAAAGAAGACAAGTATGTGTTAGTGTGTGTGTTAGCATGTGTGTGTGTTAGCATGTGTGCGTGTGCGTGTGTGTTAGTGTGTGTGTTAGCATGCGTGTGTCGGTGTGTGCGTGTGTCAGTGTGTGTGTTAGCATGCGTGTGTCGGTGTGTGCGTGTGTCAGTGTGTGTGTGTGTGTGTCAGTGTGTGTGTGTGTGTGTGTGTCAGTGTGTGTGTGTGTGTGTCAGTGTGTGTGTGTGTGTGTGTGTGTGTGTGTGTGTGTGTGTGTGTGTGTGAGTTTGTGTGTGTGTGTGTGTGTGTTGTGTGTGTGTGTGTGTGTGTGTGTGTGTGGGTTTGTGTGTGTGTGTGTGTGTGTGTGTGTGTGTGTGTGTGTGTGTGTGTGTGTGAGTGTGTGTGTGAGCGTGTGTCTGTGTGTGTGAGCGTGTGTGTGTGTGTGAGCGTGTGTTTGTGTGTGTCAGTGTGTGTGTGTGTGTGTGTGTGTGTGTGTGTGTGTGTGTGTGTGTGTGTGTGTGTGTGTGGGTTTGTGTGTGTGTGTGTGTGTGTGGGTTTGTGTGTGTGTGTGTGTGTGTTTGTGTGTGTGAGCGTGTGTCTGTGTGTGTGAGCGTGTGTCTGTGTGTGTGTGTGTGTGTGTCAGTGTGTGTGTGTGTGTGTGTGTGTGTGTGTGTGTGTGTGTGTGTGTGTGTGTGTGTGTGTGTGTGTGTGTGTCTCAGTGTGTGTGTGTGTGAAAGAACACGTGTGTATATTTATGTACGTGGACGAGTGAGCGTACGTATGTACGAACACACGTGAACGTAGTACGCATGCACGTGGCCCCGGAGAATCTGGACCAATCATAGATGGACCATCATGATGGGGACCTGCGTGACAACTATATATATATATATATATATAAAGAGAGAAAGAGAGAGAGAGAGAGAGAGAGAGAGAGAGAGAGAGAGAGAGAGAGAGAGAGAGAGAGAGGAGTGAGATACCGTGAGTAGGAAAGTCGAAATCTACAAAAACAAAATCTGTCACTGTTGAAGACCTGAAAGCTTCAGCAAGACTGCTCAAGGATGTTACTGTCGTCCTTAAGCAATGGGAGGAATGACATGCCACAGGTCAGATCGGTCGATATTCGAACTTAGCTCTCATCCGGGATGGTAATAGATGTCGATCAAGAGCCTAGCACTTGATCCAACGTAATGGAGAATCTCATGCACATACCTAGATCGATAGACACACAAGGATGAGGCACCCTCAACGTAGCTCTTTTCCTGTATACTATAATCAAATAAATGCACCTAAGTATATACACAAAGACAGATGCACGCACGCACGCGCACACACACACACACGACTCGACAGCGCAGTGGTAGCGTTCGCAACAGCTACTCCAGCGGTCCGAGTTCGAATCCCACCAGGGCTGAAATAATTTCTGTATCACTGGGCTGCAAGCCGTTACTCCAACTCTCGTGGCCGGGGAGTTGTGTGTGTGTGTGTGTGTGTGTGTGTGTGTGTGTGTGTGTGAGTGAGTGGAAGGTCAGCATTACCCATACATCGATCATATATGCCCATAGATCGGTCATATATGAGCTCTGAGATCTCATCCGGGAGGGTAACAGCTGTCGATCACGAGTCCAACACGAGATCCTAGATCATGGTGAATCACACATACACACACAAACAAAATAATTTTTGCTTCGCTATCTCATACGCTGGCAGCAACTGGAAGGAAACTATCTGAATGAGTGAAACTTCTATTTGGAATGATTAACGTTACGAGTGGAGGATGAAATTGCGGCTGAAATAATGGGAAGGGATTGTCTTCAAGGTTGTACATAGGGCACAATTCAAAATTATGAGGAACTGAATCTCCTACTACATGAACTGGGCCGAAAGTTTGAAAAAAGTCGGGATTAGAAGGAACTTATCTACAGAGCAAGTGTCACCAAACTTTTTTTCACACAGCGGGCCAGATAACTGGGAAAATAAAGACCGCGGGCCGCGTAACCATTTTGTTCGGTACAATACTGCCTAGTGTAGGCCTTATGGTCTCTTGCAGTCTCCTTTATTCTTATGTTTTTATGTAATACTGTGAATACACATAAAAGAAAGAGAAAACACAATAAAAGACAGCCGATATATCTATTTAACAATAATTGACCAATTTCTTTTTACACGGTTTAGCGGCAGCTGGCCGTACGGACCGGTCTCTCTCACGGCCGAAGTTTGACAACTCCTGAGGGAAATCGAGTCTTCGGCCACCGGCTAGGCCCAGAGTCACTCATGGACGAGATGTTGTGGTTTCTGCTCACGAAAGATGAGGTGGTCGGTGTTGTATGTGTATTGATTGCTCTTGGGGCTATTTGCTCTGGGGAAAAAGGTGGGGAGCCTACGCCAGGAGGCGCCGAGTAGCTGCGGTCAAGGCCGTCAACTTTGCCCTACTTCTGCGCTTGGACTGTAGGGGTAAGTAATAAATAGCCACTTCTGGGAACTGGAAAAGAGTGTGGGATTCGAACCCACAACTCAGTGAATGCGAGGCCAGCACGCATTTTGACTTTGTTTTGTTTCTAAAGCTGGATAGTGACCTGAACGTGTCGTGGATTTCTCTGTTGAATTAATCATTAAAGGCGTCACACTGGTCTATTTTCCTGCGACTTTTGGAGCAGATTTGCAGCTCGTAGCTTTCGGTAAGGAATCTGACAATATCCACTGGTATGAAATCATATTTCTATGTAATGATTTTACGGAGGAAGAAGTGCTAGGGGTGGGTGGTACCGCCGATGAATTGGAGGTTGGAGGAAAATGGCCCAGTGTGATAACCCCTTAAGTCAACAGAGAATACCTAGCGGAGATTCGTGTAGTTGGGAATCCAATGGTCGTTCTTTGAGAGCACATTGCGTGATCCGAGTGTGTATGTATTTATGGATGTGATGTACGGTGCAAGTTGTAGGGTGTTCGTTGATGTTTAACTAGTCCACTGCTGGATGAATGTTTGAATGTCTGGAGTTATTGACGCAGCTAAGATGGATCTCCTCCTTGGTAAGGTTGTATGCATGAATGGTGAGAAATGATGCATGTGGACTGGAATGGAAGTGCCGAGTGATGTGTAGTTCAGCTTTAACAGTCCACTGCTGGACCGGCCTATCCCCTGAAGGTTGATACGACCTCTGTACCTCACCACGGTGGCTTAATCTTGCTTGGAGAGGTTGTCTGGTTAGAGGTGTAAATTATTTATTTATTTATTTTAATGTGGAATAGACTCGTAAATGAAGTCTGAAATCAGCGTTATCAACTCCACCATACTGGTTAGATGTTAGCATGGCTATATGAGACACTGATCTGCCACACCTCTGATGCCCGCCGCTGGAGGGAGGGAGGGAGGGAGAGAGAGAGAGCGAGAGAGAGAGCGAGAGCGAGAGAGAGAGAGAGAGAGAGAGAGGGGGGGGGGGTTGGAAAGCCATGAAAGTACTTTTTGCATTTACCGGGGATCGAACCCGGGCCTTCTGCGTTCCGAGGCAGGAGCGTTACCCATTGGTGCGTGTCTTTTTTCGCGTTCAGTTGATTGTGCGTGTGTTACGAGACAGTAAAATAATCAACACGATAATAATGACTTTACGATAATAACAACGATAATAATATTACTAAAAATAACACCCTCGTCACATTTACGGATGCTAGACTGGTCGTCACGTGTGAAGCGTGATGGTGGAAGAGGAGGACGAGGATGAGGACGTGGATGAGGTTGAAGATGAGGATGTTTTCTTTTTTTCCTCGGTCTCTTCAGCACTTCAGCCGAGACCAGCAATAGCACCACCACCAACAGCAGCAGCACAAGCAGCTGAAGAGTAGAGCTACTCCAGGTAGCTCCATCCTGGCCGCACCACGTGGGCTGCGGGAGGCTGGGCCAGTAGGAGCTCCGTTAGCAGTGGTGGCGGCGGCGGCGGCTCGGGCAGTGGCAGCTGTCGACACGGACAATGGGCAAGCCGTGTCATAAATGCCTAATTGACACTATGACAAATGTCCCCCAGCAGGAGAAAGAGAGCTACGGGAGAAGGAAGCTGACGGACGTGTGTGCGTGTGTGTGTGTGTGTGTGTGTGTGTGTGTGTGTGTGTGTGTGTGTGAGTGTATCTGAATAGAATCGCCAGTGACGGCGATGTCAATCAAATAATTCCGACTGTCGTACGACTGTCTGAATTATTTGATATTACGCAAGCACACACACACACACACACACACACATATATATATATATATATATATATATATATATATATATATATGGGGGGGGGAGAGGGAGAGAATGAGAGGTGGGATGACGAGGACTGGAGAGACACAATAAAAGGAGTGGAAAAAAGAGACGAAGGAGGGCATTGGGGTAGAGGACAAGTGAAGGATGCAGGGGCAGAGGACGTAGTGGAGAGAATGAAAGAGAAAGAAACAGAGACTGAGAATAAAGGGACTGTTGATATGAAAAATGATATGATGATTTTTTATATTTTATCTTTTATATCTTTATTCCGGGCAATATAAAACTATTTTGTTCAGCTTGAGGGGACCAACATTGGATCAATCGAGTCCCTGTGTTGAATCAGTTCCGCCTCCTTACCTGGGTAAAGTCTGCAGGTACAAGAAGAACAAGAAGCAGATGAAGAAGAAGAAGAAGAAGATGAAGAAGAGAGATAAGTAGAGGAAAAAGAAGATATAGAAGAAGAAAAAGGGGACGAAGAAGAAGTAAAAGAGGAAGAAGCAAATGACAAAGAAAAAATGAACTAAGAACTGGAGAGTTTATAACGAACTTGAAGAATAAACGACAGAATGAGCCACATTTAAACCAGATGAGGGTCTACTTCTGTGCTACTACTCCTTGTGGGCACCCAGGCCGGGGTTAGTCAATGACGTCACTTCCGGCGTTGGGAAACATGGCAGCTGGCTCGTCTATATAATAAATCTATAGCCTATCTTATACTGCGTCCAGCACATATGACTTGGCTTAAAAAAAAAAAGACAAACATGACAGCGTGAAGGAGGGAGACTGGATAGGTTATATACTGAACAGATAATAAATGCAGGAGTGACGTGGCAGAGGTTTTTCATCAGAAGCGAATTCCGAATAAATTATTGACATCGGCTTACGAGAAGGCGTGTCCAAACGAATCTTACAAATTCAAACTGCACGACCCCTCAGGGGAAGCTACCTGGCTGAGCGAGTTAAGGCGTCGTTACTTTGGGCAGAGGTCGAGGTGATGGCGGTTCAGACTCTGCCATTGGCGAGTTGAACTAAAGGCGTGGTTCATTAAATTCCACACTACAATGTCCTCTGTGGCACCGTCCTAGCCTCCTGATAGGGGGGAGTTTGTGACGTTGAACCAAATGAATCAGCTACACTTTTATATTTTACGAGAAATGGATTAATTACGTGAACTACGCGGTTGGCCAAGAGGGTTCTACTCCCTCACAAACTGAAACTATTGTTGTTCCCTCGACTATCTGGCCGAGCAGTACCTTCTCCCTGAGGAACGCCACGGCTGGGATGGGTTTTCCCAACAAATCCCTTAAGGTACGGTTACACTAGTCAACGGATGGGTTGGATTCCGAGCCTAGGGATGGATTTCGTCCAACGCTGGGGAATTTGGGTTGGAATCCAAGCCTAGGGACGTCCAACGCAATACCCTTGTAGTCCACATATCGGAAGAAATCCGAGGGAAAGTAATTGAAGATATATGTTATGAGTATTCATATTTATTTATAGGATGAACGAATGCAAAAGTTGGACTGCAAGTTTTTCATCGACTACGTAAACGTACCTTTATAAAATTTATATTGTATTACTGGCATGCATGATTGTGTACAATGCAGTGTTCTATATTGTGTTGTAAAGTTTGGAGGTAAAGTTACATCCTTGACAGTTATCTGGGATGCTGTCATCCAGCCTCTGCTGGTAATTTAAGTTACGCTTACACCAGTCAACGGAATTGTTGGATTCCAACAATTCAGTTGGATTTCATCCAAGGTTGGAGGATTTGACTAGTGTAACCGTAGCTTGAAGCCATTATTACGCTAGTCCAATCCTTCAACATTGGACGAAACCCAGCGATTCAGTTGGATTTCGTCCAAGGTTGGAGGATCTGACTAGTGTCACCGTAACTTAAAGCCATGGTTATACTAATCAAATCCTCCAACTTTGGACGAAATGGTGGCCGCATCCCATGGGCTTCTTCAAAGGAATTGGAATTAAAATTGAATTTGTGAATTCAAATGCGGCGTGGGAAATTTGATCCAGAGTTCCCCTTAGGATTTCCTCTCCTCTATTCCAAAACAGTCCTTCCAAGTGGATTACGATTTCTCATTTCATTGTATTCTGTACTATTATACAACTTTCTTCTGTATGCGCGCGCGCCTGTGTGTGCGTGTGCCCTATGTGTGGTTACATGCACAAGTAAATGTATGCACACACGTATGTTTAAACGTGCATATTCACGTATACACCCATATAAGACACACATGAAATTTCACATGTATTTCTTGCACGTGTATGTTGGAGTACATAAATACTTCTGTGCGTGCGTACGCGTACATGTCGTCTAAACGTAAACATCTGATTCTGTTTAACGTTATGAACTCCTCCCTATCAGAAGGCTAGAACGGTATCCCTTACAGAGGACTCTGTAGCGTGGGATTCGATGAACAATACCCTTGGTTTAACTTCGCCGGTGACAGAGTTCGAACCACCGTCACCTCAGCTTCCGTCGCCCCTGCCCAAAACCACACAAGACACACGTGACAAAAATCCCTCTCCAAGTCGTTACTGTCGCCCTTGAGTAAAGGGGCTGATATATATATGCATGTGCGTGTGCGTGTGTGTGTGTGTGGCCGCTCACACCATCACCCATAGATTGAGCAGTAGACGAGCTCCGAGTTCTCACCTGGAAGGCAATAACTATCTATCATTAGTCCAGCACGTGATCCAGTGATTCACGTGAACAACTTCTTTGTGTTCAGAGGTCATTCAACACTGATGAGGAATTTGGGTTCTTTGTAGAGGGAGGGGGAAGGGGAGTGGGAGGGGGGGAAGGGGAGTGGAATGGGAGGGGGAGTGGAAGAGGAGTGGAAGAGGAGTGGAATGGGGTATGGAAGTAGGGGGAGTGGGAAGGGGAGGGGGAGTGGAAGGTATAGGGGGTGAGGGAGGGGGAAGGAGAGGGGGAGTGGAAGGTATAGGGGAAGAGGTAGGGAGTAGGGGGAAGGGGGTGAGAGAAACAAAAACAAAAGAAGGAAGGTGACGTAGATATACAAAACCGGAAGGAATAGGGGAGAACCCACAGGGGGCACGAACCGACAAATGTTTCCCTCCCCACCCCCACTCCACAAGAGACAACCCTCGAAGGATGGAAGAGACGAAAGGTGCGACCACACAATTCATGGCTGGGGAGCTAGTGGATCGAGCCTGTCGAGAATTGTTTGGAGTGGGAAGGGTGGGCGTCTGCATGGGAGATTGCTCGGAGAGACCGTGGTTGGGACTGGCGCCTGCGTGTGAGTGAAGCAAGGCGCTCCCTGGCGTATGACGTCCCCAAAGGATGACGATGCAATGACCGCCTGAAGGAGCAGTAGGAGACGCTAGCACCTTAAACATGCTCCAGACTCCAAGACCTCCACCTGAATCCCTCCTGACGCGGTCAAGAGATACAACCGCCTTCGTGTGAATAGAAAACGTAAGTATGCTTGATAACAAACAAGAAGTTGCAATCACACACGTGCGCAATGCACGCTACACACACACTGCTTACTGATGGCGGTTCGTCGGTGATCGACGACAACAGTGCTACGGTGAAGTATGATGGTACGAGTGAAGCTGTGGCATACACACACACACACACACACACACACACACACACACACACACACAATCCCTCCATACACACATAACACAAGCACACGCCAAAACTTCCTGAATATAACTTAAGCCAGGAAGCTCATACCTACGGCCCAAGACGTCACATTTGCCCAGTGTGCTTGGGCTGCCACGTTACTTCCCCAGTGCAGCAAACGTCTGTTCGGTTAGATTTCGGTTTTCTTTTTCACTTTATTATTATTACTTTCTTTGTTAATTTTGAAAGTTTCACCGTCTGGTGTATTCTAAAGATTTTTTTCTGTTGGAGAGGTTCAGTTTTGAATGAGAGAGAGAGAGAGAGAGAGAGAGAGAGAGAGAGAGAGAGAGAGAGAGAGAGAGAGAGAGAGAGAGAGAGAAAGAGAGAGAGAGAGAGGGGGGATGGGGGAGAAAATGAAGAAAGGTACTAACCATCCCCTTCATCACCCTCCACTTGCCTCCTTCCTCCACCTTCCTTCTCCTCATCCTCCCGCCCGACTCAGAGCTCACATGCGATTGCAGGTTTCGAACCGTGATGCAACAACACCGGACGTGGACCCCCAACCGCCTCTCCTCGACTCGACGACGCGTCCTTCGATATCCGAAACAGTTTACGTTAACCGAATTTCTAACGGTCCTGACATCTGTTTGTACGTTTGTGTGTGCGTGCGTGTGTGTGCGTGCGTGTGTGTATGTGCGTGTGTGTATGTGTGTGTGTGTGTGTGTGTGTGTGTGTGTGTGTGTGTGTGTGTGTGTGTGTGTGTGTGTGTGTGTGAGTGTGTGTACGTTTGTGTTATCCATCTGGAGGTTAGGCCTTTAAAAGTGACACTTCATTCCCAAAGCAATAACAGCTTGAAAAAGAAAGTCAATGAGAAAGAGAGAGATAGAGACAGAGAGAGAAAAATATAGATAGAGACAGAGAGAAAGGGAGAGAGAAGAGATATAGGCAGACAGGTAGATATAGATAGACGGAGAGGGAGGATAGATATATAGGGAGACGAACATACATATATATATACATACATACATACATACATACACACACTCTCTCTCTCTCTCTCTACCACGAAAGCCGCACCCAGCAGCCGCGGTCCCTGAGCAAAGGTCCCCTTCGCCGCCGCCGCCGCCGCCTTCACCGACGCCACTCCGACCGACATACCTGGAACAAAGAAAGACCCGATTAGATAAAATGGACTCGGCAAGATTAGCAGTGTTATTTGTCTTTTGTGTGATCAGGATCGCGGTAGGTAGGCTTATGGGGGGGAAGGGGAGAGGGGGGAAGGGGAGAGGGGGAAAGGAGGAGGGAAGGGGGGAAGGGGCGGGGATGGAAAGAGGTAGTGAAAGGGAGCAAGGGAAAAGGGGAGGGGAAAGGGGGAGAGAAAAGGGGGGAAGGGTGAGATGGAAAGGGGGAGAGAAGGAGAAGGGAGAGGCGGGAGAGGGAAAAGGTGAGAGGGACGGGGGGAGGGAAAGGAGTGACAGGGAAAAGGGGGAGAGAAAGGAGAGACAGGGAAAGGGGGAGGGAAACGGGTGAGAGAAAGTGGGGAGGGAAAGGGGAGAAAGAAAAGGGGGAGGAAAAGGAGGAGAAGGAAAGGGGAGAGTGAAAGGGGAGGTGAGGGAAAGGGGGAGAAGAACGAGTAAAGGTGGGAAGGGATAGGAGGAGGGCAGGTGTTGGGGGTTACATGGCTGCTGCTGTTGTTGTTGTTGTTGTTATAAGTCCGGGATCCACAAGGACCCCACGCGCTTAGGACTGATAGAGGTTATACGGACTTGAATTCTGATAAAGACATCATATTTCTTAAAATAAGTAAATAGCAGTAATAATATTGACAATAATAATAATGATAATAATTATCATCTATATACCATTCTAATACCAAGAATTTTTTTCCCCTTACCAGAGAGGTATCCAAGTCAAAGGCACGTAGTACTACTACCACCCATTGCACTTCCCTCCACCACCCTTTCCCCCCTCTCGTCTTAGCTCCTCATGGATGACGGGTCATCTTTCTACCCCTCCCATTGCCTTGAATCAGAAGCAATGCAACAAGGTATAACAATAAAAAATGACGACAAAAAAATGCGTGCACACGCATATACAGTGATCACATACGAATACTGGTCATTTGTGATATAAACCAATGTATATACAAATATATACAGACACACAAAGGCACGCGCAAACAAATATACAATATGTGCTCACTCGCGCGCAGGCACCTTTGCACACGTATGTACATCAATAGACACACACACACACACACACACACATACACACACACACACAATTTGCATAGATTAATTAAACACAACCGTATTTCAATCAGCAGGTGGGCACAAGCTTTCCACGATAGGCCTATGCGAACGAACTAAACCCATTAAATGTTAGGGACAAGTTTAGGACCTTTAAGGGGTTATCACATTGGGCTATTTTTCCTCCCACATCTTACCTCCAACTTCCATTTGAATAACTAGAATATGACTTCGCTTACACAAATCTAAACTTCTCTAAGAACATTTCGACAGTATATCTAACATTCGTATGGGTTTACAATCTCTTAGTTCACCATTCAGCTTTCCTATATATGACTGAAAGATAATTATATATTTGGAGATCTGAAAAATAAGATATTGTAACCGAAGTCGTTTTTACTCGAACGAACTCTGAACTGTCGGCGCTGGTGAAGGCTGTGGAAAAGCCTGATGTGCTAAATTCTTTAGTGACTTCCTTACCTGGCGGAACTGTTCTTTGAATGTTTGATGCCACCGTAATTTGATGCACTTGCTGGATGGGCGCGATACTCAACTCTCTCTCACATACACATAAATTAGATATGAAACTAAATCTTCGCATAATGACAAGTACACACGTCCGCCATGATGTCACACTTTCAACTCGACGAATGAATGAAACTGATCCACTCAAGGATCGAGCCGTGTAGGACAAACCTTATAGCCTCATTCCTCCCTATTCCTTTTCCCTTCCTCCTCCTCCTTCTCCTTCTCCTCGTCCTTTTCTTCCTCCTTCCGTCCTTGTTTATCCTCCATTCTGCCTACTCTTCTTTCTCCGCTTCCTTAATGGATTAGATAATTTTAAATGGTATTTGATTCCTCTTAATGGAGTTGGATTCATCTTAAAGGATCTGAATCCTCTACGAGAGAATTTAACCACCAGTGAGATCCAGCCCCTTTAAGAGGGATCCAGCCTCATTAGAAAGGATCCAAACTCCTTAAATTTAATCAGGTGGCAAAGGAGTTCAGTTAGCCCTGGAAACCATTTAGGCAGACAGTAAGTAGAATAGAAGATGACTCAAGGGCAGAGGGAGTTAAATAATCTGTAGAAAGCAGTTAGCATAGAGGAGCGACTCGGGTGAAATAAAATATGACACGAGTTAAATGAACTCCCCCTCAATAAACAAATAAATAAATTAATAAATAAATTAATAAAAAAGATCACCTGTTCAAGCCTCGTTCTATGACGAAATTCTTGAGGCTACCTGTGGCATCACCACGTGCGTACTGTAAGCAGCATCCAGGCGAGAGAGAGATGGGCTTCTACTGGTCATAAAGAGGGAGGAGGAGGGAGAAGAAGGAGGAAGAAGGAGAAAGGAGGAGGAGAAAGGAGGAGGAGGAGGAGGAGGAGGAGGAGGAGGAGGAGGGAAGAAGAGGACGGAGGAGGGAGGAAGAAGGAAGGAGGGAAGAGGCTGACTGGGTTAGGTTGGGTTGGATGAGGAGGAGGGAGGAGAAGAGAGGGAGGGGGAGGAGTAGGGATGATACTGGGTTAGATGAGGAGGAGGGAAGAGAGAAAAAGAAGGAGGTAGGAAGAGTGAGGAGGTTGACTGGGTTGGATAAGGAGGAGTAGGAGGAGGAGGAGGAAGGAGGAGGAGGAAGGAGGAAGCTGACTGGGTTGGGTGAGGAGGAGGGAGAAGGAGAGAGAGAGAGGAAGGAGGAAGTAGGAGGAAGTAGGAGGAAGAAGGAGGAGGAAGGAGTGAGGAGGCTGACTGGGTTGGGTTGGGTTGGGTTGGGTTGGGTGAGAAGGAGGGAGGAGGGAGGAGGGAGGAGGAGGAGGAAGAGGAGGTGGAGGAAGAGGAGGTGGAGGAGGAGGGAGGAAGGAGGGAGGAGGAGGGAGGAAGAGGAAGTAGAAGGAAGAAAAGAGGGAGGAGGAGGAGGAGGAGGAGGAGGAGGAGGAGGAGGAGGGAGGAGAAAGAGGTTAGAGAGAGGCTTCTACTGATAGTAAGGAGGAAGAAGGAGGAAGAAGAGGAGGAGGCTTACTGGATTGGATTGGGTTGGATTGGGGAGGATGTTGGGTTGGGGAGGATGTTGGGTTGGGGAGGATGTTGGGTTGGGGAGGATGTTGGGTTGGGGAGGATGTTGGGTTGGGGAGGATGTTGGGTTGGGGAGGATGTTGGGTTGGGGAGGATGTTGGGTTGGGGAGGATGTTGGGTTGGGGAGGATGTTGGGTTGGGGAGGTTTCTGGGTCGGCCGGGCCGGGCCGGTCTGTCTCACGTTACTAATGGCAAGGACGGCGAAGTGAGAGGGGGATCTTCGGCACCCCGGGCGGGCAGGCGGGCAGGCAGGCAGGCAGGCAGGCAGGCCGGCAGGTTGGCAAAGTCGTTGGCTCGTATGTACGAGTACGGTAGGTCCGTAGGTAAAAAGGAAGAAGGGAAGGAAGGAAGGAAGGAAGGAAGGAAGGAAGGACGGTAGACAAAAGGCGTTGGTTGGTATGTAGGTGGGTAGGTTAGGTATATAGGAAGGGAGGAAGGAAGGAAATAAGGAAGGGAGGAAGAATATACGGGAGGAAGAAAGAAGAAAAGATAGAGAGGAAGTGAGAAAGAAAGAAAATGAGTATAGAGGGAAGGAAGGTTGGAAGGAGGGTAGGAAGGAGGGAAGGTAAGAAGGAGGAAAGGAAGGAAGGAGGGACGAAGGGAAGGAAGGACGGAAGGTGGGAACGAGGGAATGGAGGAGGGAAGGAAAGTAGGGAAGGAGGGAAGGAAAGTAGGGAAGGAGGGAGGAAGGAGGGAGGAAGGAGGGAGGAAGGAAGGAGGAAGGAAGGAGGGAAGGAAGGAGGGAAAGAAAGAAGGTAGGGAGACAGATCAGCAGGTGTATAGGCACACAGATTAATATGTAGGTATGTAGGTATATATGTAGGTGGCATATGGGCTGCCATGAATATCGGAAGGAAGGTAGGCGGGAGGACTGGATAGAAGTCAAGTCACCAGTCAGGCCGGAAGGTCATCATACAGGTCGAGCAGTGTTACAGTCTGATTGGCAGACAGGCAGGTAGCTGAGAGGCTGGTATGGAAGTCCCCAGACAGACAGACAGACAAACAGACGGGCGGAGAAAAGGTCACGTCTGAAGGGCTTATCACACTGAGCTATTTTTCCTTCCACAACTTACCTCCAACCTCCATTTGAATAACTAGAATATGACTTCGCTTACAGAAATCTTGATTTCTTTAATAATATTTCAATAGTTTGGCTAACATCCGTATAAGTTTACAATCTCTTAGTTCATCATTCAGCTTCGCTAATTAAGATGGAAAGATATTTCGATATTTGGAGATTTGAAAAATAAAATACTGTAACCGAAGTCGTTTTTACTCCAACAAATTCTTAACTGTCGGAGCTGGTGACACCCGTGGAGACCCAGTGTGATAACCCCTTGAGCAGGCCGGCAAGCAAACGTTGTCAGGAATGTCAGCCCAGGCACGGTAACAAGAGTACCAGCTGTGGACCGGCACTACAGCTGCTTTTCGTGCCTGCAGCTACCGCTACTAGCAATAGCAGATGTAGAAGTGAAACAGACCCCGCAGGGGCGACCTATGCACTTGTAAGCATTTTATCATAGCTGATGCCCGTCGACTCCATTCAGTTCAGAGGCACCTTGGGTCAAAGAGACAAAAAGCTATAGGTTCCTATGTAATCATCGGACTTTAGTTAACAAAGGTGGTCAATGAGAGATTTAAGTAGGGAAACACGAAAGCAGAATAGTGGAAGTTAAAAGTAATAAGAATTTTTTTTGTGTGTGGAGACTATATTCTATCGATTTCAACTTGAGCTCAGCGCAGCTCGGTGAGACCGCGCTACTGCCACATCACTCCATCACTCCGTCACTCCCTTCAGAGGGACTCGCTACCTCTCTTTTTGTACATATTTTCACACATATCTTAGGCGGTAACGTATATATATATATA
The DNA here is from genome assembly GCF_046742065.1 of Oratosquilla oratoria. Taxonomy (NCBI): domain Eukaryota; kingdom Metazoa; phylum Arthropoda; class Malacostraca; order Stomatopoda; family Squillidae; genus Oratosquilla; species Oratosquilla oratoria. Next base: position 45,846,837 of record NC_134785.1, read on the forward strand.
TATATATATATATATATATATATATATATATATATATATATATATATATATATATATATCATAAATAAAGTACAGACTAACACTGAGACAGATCGCCACGCGTAGGTCATTGCTAGATTTGTAAACAAACAATGGGGGTTTCCCCGGGCCACGCCAAAGGGCTCAAGTTAGAATTGACTGACTTTAGTCTCCAATCATAAAGGAATAATAGATCACTCTGGTCCGTAGAGGTGTTAATTAGTCTCCTAAAATAGTGACTATATAAAAATTGTGCCGTCAATAATAGTTCATACGAGGGATAAAAAGAATAGAGGAGTGAGTGAGGGGAGGAAGAAAAAAGGATGGAAAGTTGGGGGAGGGGAAAGTGGAGGGGAAGGGGGGAGGGGAAGGAGGGAGGTGAGTACACAGCGGAGAGGAGAGGAAATGAGAGAAGAGGAGAGGAGAGGATTTAAGCGGGGAAGGGAGGGATGGGGAGGGGAAGGAAAGACAGGAGAGAGGAGGGCAGAGTTGGGGACAGAGAGGAAGAAGGGGAGGAGAGGACAGAGCGGAGAGAAGAGGAGAAGAGAGGAGAGGGGAGTGGAAGAGAGGGCTGGGGAGAGGAAGGAAAGGCCGGAGAGAGAAGAGCAGTGGTGGGAAGATGAGGGGAAATGAATGGAGAGGAGAGGAAGAGATGGGGAGAGAGGGGAGGGGAGGAACCAGAAAGGAGAGCAGAGGGTAAGGGTGGAGAATTAGAAAGAGAAAAGAACGGGGGGGGGGGGGACGCCGAGAGTAATTAGAAAAAACACCGGAATATCGCCAGAATGGCTGGTAAGCATCTAAAGAGAGCCTGCAGGAATACAACATCCCCCCTCCATCTCTCTCTTTCTTCTCTCTCTCTCGTTAGCCTGCATTTAGCCTATACTATGCACAAATATTCAGGTAAACAGGCTCGAGGCAAAACGCCTCCGCACGCAAATGTCAAAGAACTGTAAAGACACACAGTGCTGCTAAACAGGGTTTGGCAATAACAGAATATCACAGTTTACCCTCACAAGCTGTGTGCATCCGTGAGCGTAGCGCAGCCAATGGCGGGTGATGACACGCATCCTACCTACATCCTGGCATCATACTATTTGGGTTAAACGCGTTGGTTGTAGGAGGTTCGGTCAAAATGATTCTTAGCCTCGTACTTTGCAGCTCGGGGCAAAACAGCCTCATCATCCAAAAACAAAGAATGAGTGCCCTAGACAATCGTTTGACGATCATCGTTGAGCGATATAATTGCACCGAGGAAAACGTACGTTGTCTTTTTTTTTATCTACTTCATTTTTATTTTCTTACCTGATGGGTGAAAACATGCCATAACAACCCAACCCCAACACCCGTTTCTCTGACAGGCAGTGATGTCTTGAGATAAAAAAAAGAGAAGTTTGTAGGAGTAACCTGGCAGAAGTTGGCATAATCGTGAGACTTAAAGAGTTATCACACCGGGCTATTTTTCCTTCGACTGTAGGAGCAGATTTGCAGCCCTCGGCTTTCGGAAAGAAATCTGATATGCTGGAGGAAAATAATTTTCCTCCAGCATATCAAATGACATTCTAAATGAATTGCTAAGAAAACAAAACAGTTTGCCACAGTGACTTTACTGCGGAAAAAGTTTTGGAGGTGGGCGGTACCGCCGGTGAATTGGAGGTTGGAGGAAAAATTGTCCAATGTGATGACGTCTTTATGGAAGATGCTGGGAGAGGCATGTTCAGCAGTGGATTCCGAGTGGCTACTAACTGACTCACCATCTTACTATCTTGAGAAAACAAAACATACAATCACTAAAAGGCAACTAAACACCAGAATTCTCTTCATATAAGTGAGTGGCGTAATCGGAAGGGTGCTGGTCTCGCATTCGATTAGTTGTGGGTTCGAATCCCGCACCGACAGGACGGCGGTCAGAATACGAAGAAACCCGGCGGTACGACCCATTCGCGCGTCAGCCCCCTCCTCTTCCTCTTCTTCCCCTTTCTCCTCCTCCTCCTTTTCTTCCTTTTCCTCCTCGGGTTCTCGTTCGATCCTGACCCAGTTTTGCACCCCCTTGAGTTAGTTTAATAAAATCGCATGGCGGCAGTGGCCAGAACAAAACCTATAGATTTAACCTAACGGCATGAAAAAGGGAAGTTTTAACTCCTATTGTGTTTGTCCCGGACCACCGCAAATTTGAGGTCCGGAGACATAAAAAGTAAGAAGAGATAGATAGATAGATAGATAGAGAGAGAAAAACTACATCCACCAGCCCGCTGCCGCCACCTAAAAAAATAACAATAAAAAATAACGAGATAAACATAAGATTCACTATAACAACGAATCCCCTGCCCCCACCGCCGCCGCAGCCGCCACCGTCGCAGTCCACGGAGGGCCACGCGGTTGGCCACGCGGTTGGCCACGCGGTTGGCCATGGGTAGAGCGAGAAGCCTGGGAACCCAACTTATAATCCTGTAAGTCCACCCGTCACGTAGAATTACCCGATGAGAGTTGTTACACGTCTTGCGAGTTGTTCTACAGAGTGGCTGTTGTTCTATTTGTGATGATGGCGGTTGTTGTGTGAGTAGTGACGGCGGTGGTGGTGGTGGTGACTTGTTACAGGCGTCAGGCAGTGGTACTTGTTTTTTATATCCATGTTGGTAGGCGTGGTTATTATTCAGTACTCGTAGCGGCGGTGGTAGCAGTACTAACTGGGGCAGGACTGTACTAGTAGTATCAATAGTTGTTGTAGTAGTAGTAATAGGAGCAGGATAGTGTTACAAGTAATACTAATAGTAGTAGTAGCGGTAGTAGTAACAATAGTATTATGCACAAGTTGACACTAACATGGACAGTGCCAGCAAGACTGGTGTTGAGGAGCTTCACGCTCCATCCATAGCCTGCTGGCACTCCTGCCTGCACCAAACCCTCCCTCCCACTCCCTCTTTATCCTTCGAACATCGGCAAGACCCTTCACGAACTGCTAATTTTCACATGTGGAGTATCTGATGAATGGAGGTACTGTTATGGTGGATTGACTGGTGAGGTTGTCTAATGTGTGCCTAAGGGAGGTGAATGAGCCGGAGGACTGAGTGCTTGTATAGTTCCTCCTCCTCTTCTTTCTCCTCCTCTAGGAGGGGCGTCTACTTCGTGAGGGAGTCCGCACTGGGCTCCGAACCCTCAGACCCTTAAGCCTTAACGATCTCCATTCAAGTTCGTGTGATCCAATAGTTCGAATCAACTCCTGCTGTGCCCGTGACCTTTCCTGACCTCCCTTTCTCCAGTGCTGTTCTCTTCGTTGAGCCTCGTTGACCTTGACCTGTGACACGGTTTGCTGCCTTTAAGGGTTTATCACACTAAGGTATTTTTCCTCCAACCTCCGATTAATCGGCGGTATCGCCACCTCCAAACCTTTTTCCACTGTAAAATCACCATAGCAAACTATTTTGTTTTATCAACAATTTACGTAGAATGTCATTTGATATGCTGGAGTAAATTCATTTTCCTCCAGCATATCAAGTTCCTTCCCGAAAGCTGCGGGTTGAAAATTTGCTCCAACAGTCAAAGTAAAAATAGCTCAGTGTGATAACCCTTTCATTCTTACAATCTGAGGACTGATCTGCTCTCTTGGAGGGCCAATAGACTGTAGTGAATGGAAAATTAAGGACATCAAAAACTGAAAACTCAGTTAATCCCAAGTTAAAGTTCCTTCCCATTTTCTAACAATCAATCATCTAATCATCCAATTGATCCACTCTGACCTAAACAGGTGATTAATCAGACACTACGAGTCCACTACTAAACAGAGGCCTCTGCAAACCTCCTTTACGAGTCGCATAACTGCGCCAACCTCTGCCACTTATGCAAAATAGTTCATCTTGTCTCTCCATCTTGTGCCTGGTCTCCAAACCTTTTTCCTACTACCAGCCCCACCACCATTCAACTTCCTGTTTCATTCCATCTCCATTCCTTCCATTTACATCCTATCTCGACTCATAATTTCACACACACACACACACACAAAAAAAAAAAAGGCTTGCCACAACTGACAGGTCTTTGCCCTAGCAGGGGTTTCTCACTTCCCACAGCATGGGGAGAGGATATATATATATTTTTTCATTCTCGAGCACTAAATATTCACATTCTCCTTCCTTCCATTCGCAACCTTTCTCTCCAGTGAAAACCTAATTCATCCTTCCTCCCCTCATTCCTTCTTTCTTTTCTCCACACCTTTCCTTCTTTACTGCCTTCCTTCCTATCTCTTCCTCTCCCTCTCCCTCCCCCTCTTTCCTTCCTCTGTTATTTTGCTTTCCTTTTTTCCCTCCTTTCCACTCCTTCCATTCCCCTCCTTTCTACCTCATCTTCTCCCTTCCTCTCTTCTTTTTTCCCCTCCCTCATTTTAAAGTTAAAGTTGCCGGGTTTCAGTTCCGATATCAGTGTCAAAGACTTTCCTCCGAGTGTCAGCTGAAGTAAGCCTCAACACCCCCCCCCCACCCGCCGTGATGCCCAACCACGGCAGTAACCTCCCCAGTAAACAGCTTCAGTTCACGGGCCCGAATGAGGCTCGATCTGCCGACCCCATGAATACGATGCCAACACGCTATCACTGTAATAGTTCCCTACCTACTTTTCTAACCAACTCGTCCCTCTTTCCTTCCTTCCTACCTTATACTCTCCCGTTCTTCTTCCCTTCACCTCCTTGACTTCCTCCCCACCTCTCTCGCTTCCCTCCCCTCTTTCCTTCCTTCCCTCCTTACTTTCTACCTCACTTCCTTCCCACCTCTCCCCTTTCCTTACTCACCTACTTCCCTTCCCACCCCCTCTTTCCTTTCTTCCCCTCTACCTCACCCTTTCCCTTCATTCCTTCTTTCCTCCCTCGCTCCCTTTTTTCACTCCTCCTTCCCCGTTCCCCTTTAGAATTTCTGGTAACCGACCCACACTCAACACTGACGATTCTCTGATAATAAGCGCCAGGGTCTTTATCACCATATCTCAAAATTTTGGAAAATTCCAAATTGGCTCGAAAGCACAACCTTCCTCCAGCGCTTCTTGCAGGAGGCTCTCAACTTCTTCCTTGCCCTCAACTGCTCCTCAAACCTACTTCACTCCTTTAGATATTTCGTTCGTTGAATCTTTCTCAGATCCGCTTCCGTGCATGCTTTAAGTAAGCATAATAATATGAATACACATACATACATATACCAAGGCTCTTTTCCCCCTTACCAGGGGGGTAGCCAAAAAAGGACAAGGCACAAAAACATTCTCACCCATTTCATCCCCGAAAACACTCCTCACCCCTCCACCCTCCCTCCCATCTTAGCACCTCCTACTAAGTATTTCAGCGGCTTTGACCCATCGTTTTTCGCTCATATTTCCGAAATAATCATTCACATCAGCATGGTATATTAGCACAGCCTAATTCACACCCGGCCATAATTTTTGACGTTATAGTGTATTCACAAGTGTATTTAATTACGGTGTTTACTCTTGATATTGTGTGTGTCGTAGCCGACACCCGTGAAGTAAATCGAACAAGTGAAGTTGGGATACACGAGGTAGTTTGTGATGACGTCACGACTTCACCTGTTCGATTTACTTCACGGGTGTCGGCTACGACACACTTAATATCAAGAGTAAACGCCGTAATTAAATACACTTGTAAATGCACTCTAACGTCAAAAATTATGGCCGGGTGTGAATTAGGCTGTGCTAATATATCATACTGATGTGAATGGTTATTTCGGAAATATGAGCGAAAAACGATGGGTTAAAGCCGATGAAATACTTAGTAGAATACACATAAGGATAAATATAAGGATAAGGATATGAACATATCAATGTAAAGAAGAAAAGTCAGAAAAACCAAAGATAATCCATCATATATATATAATATATATATATATATATATATATATATATGTACACACACACACACGAAGACGATCTAATCCAGTCCAGGCCATCCTCTCATACACACACAAACACATAAATACACATACACATACACACACACACACACACACACACACATACAAACATACAGAGGTACGACAACTAGAGTAGGAGACAGGACCCCACAAGCGCTGTTCCTTGTCCGTATGCTACAATTACCAAACACGCACGCACGCACACACACACACACACACACACACACACACAAAGGATTACAAAGGAGAAGCATACCGACAAGAGACCTTTTGGTCCATAACTAGGTCTACGTGAAAAAATTATAATAATGGTAAATAAACAAATAAATTATATTAATATAAATAATAAATAAAAATAAATAGGTAAAGTTTAATAATAAACAAACAGGTAAATAGTAAATAATAATAAATTGACAGATACACAATAAATGATAATCAAACAAATAATAAAAAACACAAATAATAAAAAATAAATAATGTAAAATAAATGGCAGTGATTACAGCATCTTGCTTAGGTGTTTATCTAAACGAATCTTAAAGCTTCGAACTGAACTACATTGCACTGCCTCTTGCAGGAACTTTATTCCATTCATTAACTACACGGTTGGCGAAGTTGTTTCTACCCACTTTCAAATTAAATCTATTTCCTGACAGTTTGAGACCATTATTTCTTGTCGGATTCTCATTCAGTGTGAAAATTTTGTCACTTTTGATGTTGTCTATTCCCTTTAGAATTTTAAAGACCTATATAAAGTCACCTCTGTGTCTACGTGTTTTTTTTTTGTTTTTGTTTTTTAAAGGGAAAACAGATTCATATGTTTTTGTCGACTTTTGTATGATTTACCTTTGATATTTGGAATCAGTTTTGTGGTTCGCCGTTGTACTTTTTCCAATATGTCAATGTCTTTAATGAGATTCGGTGACCATACGGAAACAGCATATTCCAAATGTGGACAAACTAACGATTTATATAGTCTGTTAATGAGAAATGGACTTCTGAAGTCAAAAGATCGCGCAATCAGTCATAGAATATTATTTGCTTTCTGAGAGGCTCAAATATACTTAGATGATTTGAGATCGTTACTGATAATTACGCTGAGATCCTTTTCATTATCCACTTTTGTTAACGAATTTCCAAATAACTTGTAATCGTACTTACTGTTATTTTTACCTATGTGCATAACCTAGCATTTGCCTGTATTAAATTTTATTAGCCACTTTTCAGACCATTGCTGTAGTTTATCTAAATCTTGAATCTTCTAATTAGTTTAAGTGATCATGTGCCATTCCGCACAGTTTTTCATCATCAGCAAATTTAGAGACAACAGAATTCAGTCCGTGGGCTATATCATTTATACATTCTATGAATAAAAGAGGACCAAGTACGAAACCCTGAGGAACTCCACTCGTAACATTTTTCCATCTAGAAGTTTTACAATTTACAACAAATCTCTGTTTTCGATCGTTTCACCAATTACTAGTCCAACTTAATAGGTTACCATTTATTCCGTGTGAAGCTAATTTAGTAAGCAGTCTTTCGTGGGGGATGGTATCAAAGATTTGTCAAAGTCTAGATATATTACATCTATATTGTTTCTTTTGTTACAATTCGAGATGACTGTGTTGTAGAATTCGAATTAGTCACACAAGAACGTTTCTGTCTGAATCCATGCTGGCTATCATTTATCAAACAGTTACTTTCTAAATAATGTTCGATAGCATCTCTGATGATAGTTTCCATCATTTTTCCTACGATTGAAGTCAAGGTTATAGGCCTGTAGTTATTTGGTTTCTTTTTGTCACCTTTTTTAATATGGGCGCGATTCAAACCGCTAATGTGAACAGGGCCTTATTATCATATACAAATTGCCGATACGCAAATATGATGGAAACCAACAGGCAGGCTTTAGAAGACTCTAGACCATTTGCAGGAAATGAACTAACTAATCGAGAAAACGACAGAATACAATACACCTCTTTGTTTAGCTTATATAGATTACGCGAAGGACTTTGACTCGGTAGAACATATAGTAATACTAAACTCACTACACAACCAGGGTGCAAAAGATATTATAATGGTTCTAGAAAAGATTTATGCGAAAGGTATCGCTGTAATTCGACTACATAAAGATACAGAAAAGATCAAGATCGAGAAAGGAGTACGGCAAGGCGAAACCATTTCACCCAAATTATTTACAGCTTGTTTGGAAGAGATTTTCAAAAGGTTGAATTGGGAAGAGAAAGGTTTGAAGATTAATGATAAATATTTGAACCACCTAAGATTTGCGGATGACATTATTCTTATTTCTGAAAGAGCAGAAGACTTACAAGATATCTTGAGTGATCTGAATAAGTAAAGTCTCAAAGTAGGTTTAGAAATGAATAAGAGTAAAACAAAAGTAATGTTCAATAAGAAAGTTGAAAATAAAAAGATTATAATCGATGGTGTGAGTCTTGAAAAAGTTGAAGAGTATAATCATTTAGCAGAGCTGGGCACGTTCCTCGGTGCGTTCCGCTTTATTTTGACCGTGGTTAGCACTTCCAAACTCTTACAGCTTAAGAGACAGGTTCATACCGAAATAAAAGTCCGGTAGACAACATAATATACCGAAGAAAATTTTCGTAGCGGAACACACCTAGTAACGTACCCAACTCTGTTATTTAGGCCAGATGGCGAAAGTGACTAAACATCATGATAATGAAATAAATAGGCGTATTACAATTGGTTGGAAAGTGTAAGTATAATAAAATCCTGAGAGGTTCTCTACCTTTATGTTTGAAACGTAAAATTTTAAATCAGTGCTTTCTCCCAGCAATAATCTACGGGTGTGAGACTTGGAAACTGACGAAGAGGACGGAGACAAAACTAAGGACTGTACAGAGGAGAATGGAGAGATCAATGATGGGAATAACGCTGAGAGACCGAAAGAGTGCAAGTTGGGTGAGAGAGCAGACTAGAGTGAAAGATATTGTGGAAGCTGTAAAAGAGAGGAAGTAGAACTGGACAGGCAA
>NC_134785.1:45860766-45863266 GCF_046742065.1 Oratosquilla oratoria
AGGCAGACACGCAGATAGACAGACAGACAGTCATCCAATGACCTTTTGGACGCGGGTCGATTGCGCTCCCCACCACCCAAACAAGACTCGAACCTCATCCTTACCTGACAATGTTCGGATGTTCGTATCGCTCGAGGCTTCGTAGGACAGCGATCTCCCGCACGGTAGTGACGGGGACGCCATCGTCGTTGAGCGCCACTCGCAGCCGCTTGAGGGCCACGAAGCGGCCGTCGTTGCTCAAGTCACGGGCCCGGTACACGGTCCCGTAGGCGCCTGCGGAAAGAACAGAAAAAAACATAAGAATAGAGGAGACTGCAAGAGACCACAAGGCTTACACTAGGACGTTGGCTCCTGCAGAAAGAACATAAGAATGAAGGAGACTGCAAGAGACCATAAGGCCTACACTAGGCAGTTCTATGTCCATTACCACCTATCATCCCCATCACTCACTTCGTTACTAAAGGTGGTGGCACACTAGGCCAGCATGACACTTGCTTTTGCTACTCCGTTCGAGTAGAAACGACTTCGGTTACAACATTCAAGATTTCCGAAGGAAGATCTCAATAATGTATTGGATTCGTCGAGGTTTAACTTCTCTTAGTTCGTCATTCAGCTCCTCACCATATGACGCAAGAGTAATTTGACATTTGGAAATTTGAAAAACAAAAGATCATACAAACGAGGTAGCAAAAGCAAGTAGCATGCTAGCAAGAAATGCCCACTGTGCCGCCACCTTAAGTATGCTCCTGACCCTTAGCACATAATAATAATGAAAAAAAAGAGGTAGTGGGTTCTCAGCACCAACGCCTTCACCCGAACTTACCGTTGCCGACCTCATGCATGTCTACGTAGTTATCCGCGGCTCGCGGTAGCTCCGCAACAGCGTTCATTGCGGCCTGTGCGGCTGCGGCCTGCGTCGCCGCAGTGGTGGACGCGGAGGACGAGGGCTCGGGGGGCAGGGAAACCCTCGGAGGGACGTCTGCGTCTTCCTCCTCCTCCCGAGGGGAGGAGGTGGTCCTCGAAGTTCTGACCACCTCCCCCTCAGCCCCGCCGTTGCCGCCCCCGGCCACCGCGCGGCCTCCTCCGCTACCCGTAGTTGCGGCTGCGGCGTCGCCTGAGCTTGCCATCGTCATCACAGACAGGTTGTTGATCGTCCTAGGGTGGATGGGTCTCGGCGGGGGGCTGTCTGGTGCCCACTTCTCCTGCTCCTGCTCCTTGTACAGCTCTCAACTCCAAGAACAGCTGACAACGAGGAGAACAAGGAGGGCACCACTGAATCACCGAAATCTACCGCAGCAGGAGCAGCAGCAGCAGCAGCACCACAGCAGCAGCAGCAACACCACCGAAGGACGTCGCGCTCACAAGCTACCACCATGACATTCCTGGAACCGAGGGTCAGAAATCCAGGAGTGGAGTCGAGGGAGGGGGAGGGGGGTGGGTCCTCCCACCTGACGATGCTAATCCTCAACAGGAGCTGGCCATTATTCCCGGAAAATTCTCATCTGAAAAAAGAAAAAACAAGACATTAGTTGTGAACTCCAAATCTAGCCTCTCTCTCTCAATAATCTATTAACATATGAATACAGCGTGGAAGTGTATATTTTGCATGTGATTACCATTTTACATGTGATTACCATTTTATCTTTGAGTAAATTAGGTGACCACTAACGACTGTAAGTGTTATCACACTAGGATATTTTCCCTCCAACCTTCGATTAATTGGTGGTACCGCCCACTTCCACGACTTTTTCCGCCGTCAAATCACTTGGGCAAACTATTTTGTTTTCTCAACAAAAATACATAAAATGTCATTTGATGTGTTGGAGTAGAAATATTTTCCCCCAGTATATCAGATTCTTTCTCGAAAGTTGCGCGCTGCAAATCTGCTCTAACAATCAAAAGGAAAACAGCCCAGTGTGATAACGCCTTTAGTTAGAGGGCAAAGGGTGACATATTGAAATAGGGAAGGGAGAGGTCAAGGAGGAAAAAATGAAGAGGAAGGAGAAGAGGAGTGAGAGGAGGAGCGATAGGAAGAGAGAACGGGATAGGAAAAAATATAGGGGCAGGAGAGAATGGGTGGGGAGAGAGGGAAGGGAGGAAAGGGAGGAAAGGGAAGGGAGGGGAAGGGAGGGGAGGGGAGGGGACAGAGATGGTCCATGACTCGATCTTCCATATTATGACAGCCACCTGCGACTTCCTGTATACATATACAGACTCAGACTCTCTCTCTCTCTCTCACACACACACACACGCACATTAGTGTAGTAATTATCATCGCAGTCTTGTACACCGAGGTACCGAGTTTGCGCCGTCCTCGATGTGAGAGAATTGTCCAGTAAGATGGCAAGTCATTACACTCCCTCTTCAAAGTACGGAATGAATGCTTGTTCAAAAAGATCGTAGCATGATTTACTGGTCGGCCTTATGTATGGCCTCTGGGCTCTCATCCGGAAGGGTAGCAGCTGTTGATCACGATCGTGATCGGACACCATGGCGAGTC
>NC_134785.1:45865766-45875766 GCF_046742065.1 Oratosquilla oratoria
CATAGCAAGGCCACGTCATTTAATTATTAAATAATTTAAAATAATAATAATAATAATAATAATAATAATAATAACAACGATAATAAAATGCAGAAGGAAATCCTTTGCTTTGTTAAAGTTGACAACTATGATCATTTTATATTTGGTAGACATCTTTATATTCAGATTCTTCACAATATAGAGAAATGTATATATTATAGCAGCACAACATGGGCCCCATATATCCTTCTCATGGCTTTCTTGGAGGCACCCATGGTCCCCGGGTTTAGAACCACTGGGTTTGGGGAACCCCTCCCTCTCCGACGCTGACGGGAATCTCTTCCGATTATCACGTAGACGGGTCAAGATTCTTAATATATTTTTTTCTGGCTGACGTCAGGTTATTTTATTCAAGTGAGAGATACGAGATCGACCTGTACACTCTGTAAGCATAAACGCAAACTGAGACGCAGGCAACACAAGCGACGCAGCACAGAGCAAAGGCAGACTTCCTCTTGCTTAATCGAACTACATTTTGAACTTCTTTCTCGTCTGAAATGCTGAGGTAGCACATCTGGGAGCATTTCAAGTGAGAGTTCAAACTGTTCTTCACTGCAGCAACAGGAAGTCTGCCTTTGCCCTGTGCTGCGTCGCCTGCCTCTCGGTTTTCGCTTAGGGTGATACAAAAAAGTAATGAATTTTATACACTACTGTTCAGGCAACATCAGACACTTGATTGTTTACTTCTGCAATTCTATCTTTTTTCTTATCATGAAGGACAAACTCCTTTAGAAGGGGCCCCGGTCGATCGAGGATCCTCCATTGTGCAACGCTGAACCTCCCCTCAAATAAATAGCTAAATGCGCGCGCGCGCGCACACACACACACACTCACACACTCGACGGCGCAGTGGTAGCGTTCGCAACCGCTATGGCGGTCCGAGATCGAATCTCGCCCAGGGCCGAAATAATTTCAGTATCGTGGGTGGGGAGTTGGGATGTGCGTGCGTAAGGTCACAGCATTACCCATAGATCGATCATATATGAGTTCTGAGCTCTCTTCCGGGAGGGTAATAGCTGTCGATCACGAGTCCAACACGCGATCCAATATAATGGGGAAATACACACACACACACACACACATATATATATATATATATATATATATATATATATATATACATACATATATATATACTTATATATAATTTATACTATAGTATAAATTTACAGATTAATAAGTAATTAATGATATAATAATAAAGTAGAAAAATATAAATAAAGACTAAAATAAAAAATAAGCAAAAGGAGTTAATGCGACATAAATCAAGAATGTTTGTTTATTAAAATAAATTTTCCATCACTCACTTCTGCGGCCATGATATGTCATTTTCGTTTCTCTGTGTCAACATGGGGAGCTACTGTCGCATGTCAGGCAGCTCGCACACCGACGCAACCAGTTGCATGAAACCGATCGCAACTGATGCCTACGATCCGTCAAAGCTGTATTCCGTGTACTGTAAGGACATGACTATATAATTTCCCTTTACTTGTTATTTCAGAAATGCTGGTACCTGATTGCTAGTGGGCAAACGTACAGGGAATACTGCTTTCACAGAGTGTAGGCATCCGTTGCGATCGGTTTCATGCAACTGGTTGCGTCGGTGTGCGAGCTGCCTTACCCTAAGAGGGGGTTTACGCGGTCTAACGGTTCGTCGAACGCGGTTCGACAGACACGTGTTTAAAGTGATGTGTGAACGTGTGAACAGGGTATTTGGTTGTCGAACAACGTGTTCGACAACCAAATACCCCGTTCACACATCACTTTAAACACGTGTCTATCGAACCGTGTAAACCCCCTCTAACACTTCCTTCACGACGTGGCGGCAACGTTGTTATTAGGTGGGAGGACCAACTGAACAACTTATTACCTCCGGTTACGGGACCCAAGGGTAAGAGGCGACCGTGTGGACAAGTACTTCACAGGAACAACATATTCTCGACTTGTTAACTATCGTGAATGTAAATGGATGCTCGTTAGTCGAGCGAGTTAGAGCATCGCTACTTGCGGCGGAGGTCGAGGTGACGGCAGCTCGAAACCTGCCGCCAGCGAGTTGGACCAAGGGCATGGTTAATTAAATTCCACGTTACAAAGTCCTATGTAAGGGGCACCGTCACACATTCAAGATTCTCGCCAATGTTGTGAATTTGAAAAGCTGCGAGACGACTTCGCTTACGGTGTTCTAGATTTCCATAAGTCTACAATTCAATAATGTGTCTAATATTCGTATAGATTTAACTTCATTTAATTCATTCTTCAGCTTCTCAATATATAACGCAAAGGTGATTTGACATTTGGAGATTCGAAAAATTAAATATTGTAACCGAAGTCGTTTCTACTCAAACGAACTCACTTGAGTCGCGTATGAGTGACCGGGGCTTGATGGGCAGCGCCCTAGCCTCCTGATAGGGGAAAGTTCGCGACGTTAAACCGAATCGTGAATGTTAATAATAACGACGTTGAATTATAATTTTGGTTAATTATATCAATTCACCAACACACGTCGACAGACCCCTCGTAAAGTGTCCATGCATTCATTATAATAACAACGAAAGAGCCACGCCCACTTTCCCCATCTCGGTCTACGATTGGTCGTTATGGCTTCATTAAATCACACTTCGATAACTCCTCGTGAAATAGATATTCATTGGTGTAATAACAAGTCCCCGGCTTTTTCTTGTGCCTTAGCCTGTGATTGATCGTTATGTAAAATTTATGATCGTTAACCACTCGTAAATATATATTTACTGGGTTCATAACAAACGGCCACGCCGCTCTCTTGTGTCTCGATATGTGATTGGCTATCAATTTTGGCAACAGAAAATGAGATGCTGGAGGCTGAGGAACACGTGCTATACTACGCAGCTGTTATAGGCTAAATATGTATATACATACATATATAAATATATATATATATATATATATATATATATATATCACTTGGATACTGTATATATAGCACATTTGTAAAATCATAATTACGGAGAACCCACAGTCGGAATAAAAGAAAACTTAGGAGAAAGTATAACTCCTATATTTCGGCTAATGGCTATTAGCCGAAATATAAAGTTATACTTTCTTCTAAGTTTCCTTTTATTCCGACTGTGGGTTCTCCGTGATTATGTATGTATATATATATATATATATATATATATATATATATATATATATATATATATTATATACATATATATATAATGTTTTTGAAGCTCTGCCAAGGGATTCGAACCCTGACCTGTGCGTGCATAATCACAATGTCAAGACGCTAGCAACCGAGCTACGTGCGATGGTGCAAAAGGAATGTACAAGTCCTCGACCACACTTCACGTACCTACAGAAGACGTAGTCTCATTTTCATCCAATCCCCATTTTAGGCGAGCCCTCCGACAAGTTGTGTATGTTTAAGACAGATTGAACATTTTAGAAGCTTCTAAAATGTTCAATCTGTCTTAAACACACACACACACACACACACACATATATATATATATATATATATATATATATATATATATATATCAAATGGCCTCTTCACCCTTATAAGAAGAGTGGCTGAATCGAAACATCAATTCATCAGCCATTCCGAGTCCACCGCTGAACAAAGACCTCTCACATGCACGACTGCACCTACATCTGCCACGCCACTCCTGCCAACTTCTCTATCTTGTTTCTCCACTTTCTGTCTCATCTTCTTCCATGCTTCACTTCTCGCGGCGTCCAGGCAACAACACAGTAATTCCTTTGCTCATCATTCTTTCGCGCGGACTTTCCTTCCAAATTCCAAGTTCTCTCTTTTGCCGCTTTCGCAATAATTATCTTTCACTCCAGTAAGCTTTCTCGCCCAACTTGCCCTCTTCCTATCATTTCAGCGTTATTACGACCACTGATCTATAATATTCTTTATGCACTTATTAGCTTTGTCTCCATCGCCTCCGTCCGTTTCCAAGTCTCACCTACGACGATTATGGGGGACATTATACATGAAGAGAACATAACACTAGAACATAAGAATGAAGGAGACTGCAAGAGACCATAAGGCCTACACTAGGCAGTTCCGTGTCCATTACCACCTATCATAGTAGGAGGTGACGGCGAAAGGGAAAGTTGAGCAAAAGAAAATGGGAAGAGGTATGAGTGCGGAGAGGCATAGAGGGGGGGGAGGAAGAATGGGGTGGGAGGAGTGTGCGAGTAGGGTGGGAAAAAAGGGAGAAAGGGTGAGGAGGGGGCATACATACACAGTCAGAAAGAAAAGGTGGTTGGGAGGGACAGGCGATGTCGCACGAGGCGAGATCTACGGAGGGTGAGTGAGGGAGTGGGAGGTGTTTCACAGATAAAGTAATAACCAAGGTGGGGAGAGGATTCTGTGGAGAGGGAGTGAGAAGGGAGTGGGAAGGAAGGTGGAAGTGTAAGGGAGGGGAAGGGGGTGGAGGGGAGGGGAGGGGAAGGGGGTGGAGGGGAGGGGAAGGGGGTGAAGGGGAGGGGAATGGGTAGGAGATGGAAGGGGGGAAGGAAGAAGAGAAGGGAAGGGAAGGGGAGGGAAGGTGGAGGGGAAGGGGTTGGAGAATGCTGGAAGGGAGAAGGGAAGGAAAGAACTTGAAGGGGGAGAAGAGGGGAGGTGTGGAGTACCCAACATGGAAGGCAAGTAGGATGGCATGGCGGATCTTGTGGGGGAAAGGAGGAGGAAGAGGGGGAGGGGGTGGGTGAGAGGTGTGTGTGGGGGGGGAGAGAAAGAGGCGTAGGCCTACCCCTGGGCGGAAGTGCGGGGCATCTGAAGTTGCCTCCCAACGCCACGATGTAGGGCAGAACCCGCACCACATGGTACAACAGAACCCGTTTTCTATGGCTTGTCACGCAACCCACACAGTTTCCATGATGTATCGCGAATATGTTTTACTATTCTGATGCTTCATGAGATACATTCAATAGAAAATTATAAATTCGAGGTCCCTTGGCATTCCGGGGCTCCTAACTGTTTCAGTGCATCTAAAAGGCAATTCAACAATGTCATATTCGTCTGGATTTAACTTCTCTTAGTTCGTCATTCAGCTTCTCAATGTATGACCCAAAGGTGATTTGACATTTGGAGATTCGAAAAACTAAAGATTGTAACCGAAGTCGTTTCTACTCAAATGAACTCATCTGAGTCGCGTTTGTGTAACAGGAGCGTTACTTGACTTGTACTTACGTTGCCTGACACCAGGAGGCACGAAGAAGCCGAAGACGTACCTTTGCCCAATTGCGCCGCCAGTGCACGCTGGACTTTATAAAGCCTCGTTGATACGGGGCTAGTTTAGTAGCCGCTAGTACCAGCTACAAGTTAACTTACCCGGCAAGTAAAGGCTGAACTAGGATAGATTGGAGGTAAGTTTACTAAGTTTCCGTTGACATTGGGCAAGAAGAAGAATAGATTACAAATCGCTTGCATTAGCGGCTACTAAACTAGTCCGGTATCAACGAGGCTATGAGGGCTTAAAAGTATCTTGTTCTACCATCTGAGGACAAAACTCAACTTTTAAATGTTTATTCTACACGCTGGAGGCCAATTTTGTTCAGTTGAGGGAAAACTCCCTTTCTTATAAGGTTAAAAGTTAGTTAAGGCTTCACTTTGCCACTGTGCCGTGTCAAGTTCTCATCCATTGACAAACCACTCAAAACTTACAATTACCTCTTGCCCATTCCCTTCCCTGTTCGACAGGCATTACTCTTGTACTCAGTGTCCCTTTCACCCCATCCATCCACCTCATTTTTTATATTCCGTCCAAGTTTACTCTATCCACCTCCGCCTTCCATACTAAAGTTCGTACTATTTCCTCACAAACCGTCACAATATTATTTCAGTCCTATCTCCTAGACTTCTTTCCATCCATCGTGACTGTCGTTAAGCTATTCTAATCAGCTGAGGGTGAGGCGCAATCGGGACAAATTGGGTCTCGATCGTTAAACACCCCGTTCTCTCCCAAGACCACACATTTCAGATGAACAAAATCGCCTGGCGACAGCCTATACAAAAGATGCATATATGTCGCCATGTTGTGGGGAAGAAGTACGTACGAACCATCTCCTCTGAGCCTTGAGATAGAATGAGAGAGAGAGAGAGAGAGAGAGAGAGAGAGAGAGAGAGAGAGAGAGAGAGAGAGAGAGGAGAGGGGAGAGAGAGAGGAGAGGGGAGAGAGAGAGGAGGGGGAGAGAGAGAGGAGGGGGAGAGAGAGAGGAGAGGGGAGAGAGAGAGGAGAGGGGAGAGAGAGGAGAGGAGAGAGAGAGAATGAGAGAGGGGGGGCCTCCAATGGATAACACGTGGTCGGGGCTCGCCGTGCGGTGTATCGAGACACAAAAACATTAAGAGACGGATGGACAAGAGGAACAGGGGCTGTCGGACATCTGCAGCCGTTGGTGTTCTGACCAGAAGCAGGTGACGAAGGAGGAAGGGGGTAGAGGGTGAGGGGGGTAAGGCGTATTGTTCTTGAACGAAATGAAGAAGAAGAAGGGCGTAGGACAGGGGCCACCGCGCAGGTGACGGTGGTGTGCGACGACAACGATGGGTCTCAGAGTAACATGATGGTACGATCACAGTTCTCTTATCTTGTACCATTGCTTCTTCGTCTTCGTTGTCTTCTGTTTCTTCTTCTTCTTTTTCGTCGTCGTCGTCTTCTTCTTCGTTTTCTTATTCGTCGCTTTGTTGTTCTTCTTCGTCATCGACTTCTTCGTTATCGTCTTCTCCGCCTTCATCTTCTTCTTTCACTTGTTCTTTCACTTTTTCCTCTTCTTATTCTTCTTCTTCCTCTTTTCCTCTTCTTGGTCTCCTTCCACTTCTTCCACTCCTTCCTCTTCTTCCACTTCTACTTCTTCATGTTTCATTCGCGTTTCCTTTCTGTTATTGTTATCAATGCTATCGTTGGAATTCTTCGTCTGCTTATCCAATCATTTAACTCCTACATTTTTATTATTTCTATTAATACCATCATTATTATTATATGTCTTTTCTTTCGATTTCGATCGAACAAGGACATTGAGAGAGGGAGGGAGGGAGGGAGGGAGGGAGAGTTTGGATCTCAAAACAGTGTCATGGTCCATATCAATCGTCATCGAGATAGTTGTGTATAATGCCACCACGATAATTTTACACACAGACACAGACACAGACACACACACACGCACACACACACACACTGAAAGCCTAAGAACAAACTGAGATGCAGGCGACACAGCACAGAGCAAAGGCCCTGTTGCTGAATTGAATTACAGTTTGAACTCTCTCACTCGAAATGCTTCTGGATGAACTACCTCAGCATTTTGAAGTGAGAAAGACGTTTAAACTGTACTTCAGTTTAGCAACAGGAAGACCGTTTTTGTTCTATGCTGCGTCGCCTGCGTCTCAGGTTGTGGTGAGGGAAAGAAAGGCCCACAAAGATGAACAAGCTAGATTTAGAGATAATGGAACAGTGGAAGGGAGAACACGATCACGAGGAAACATACTGGGATTATTTGCAAACCGAGAAGCGTTTGTGAGAGGCGTGGTGGATGAAATGTATGTTCATAGTTGTTACAGGATGGACGGTTGAAACCCATCTCATCAAGCGAGGCAAGGGTGAAGCCCCCGGTCATACATTCAAGATTCTTGTCAAATATTGCGAATTTGAGAGGCTGCAAAACGACTTCGCTTACAGTATTCTAGACTTCCCTAAGTCTACAATCCAATGTACCTAATATTCGTATGGGTTGAAGTCCTCTTAGTTCGCCATTCAGTTTCTCAGTACATGACGCAAAGGTGATTTTGACATTTGGAGATTCGAAAAAATAAAACATTGTAACCTAAGTCATTTCTATTCAAAGGAACTCACTTGGGTCACGTAGGTGTGACAGGGGCTTAAAACTAGGACTTCTATGAAGGAGATATGATCAAGAATACTGAATGACAGGGCCAAGATACATGAACTTTTTTGCGTTCATTAAGAGAAGAGATGTCAAAGGATTGGAAACGTTAAAACTGTGTTAATTTATAAAGGTGGAGACGGTGAAATTATTCTAAAATATAGACCAGAAGCATTGCAGGGATTACCGCAGTTGTGCAACTCAGGTAGAGGATTGGAAGAGGCCTCTGTACAACAGTGGACTTTGAATGGCCAATTAATTGATTTAGTAGTTTTACATTCTTCTATTCCCCGTCAACTAATTCACTATCAAGACTCTTCTCCAATTCTTATTTCTTTTATTAAAATTCGAATTATGTATAGAAAATAGATTAAACCTATCTCAATTCCCCTTTTACATAATTCACTCAAGCTCCCACCGGGATTGAACTGAGGTTATCACACTGGGCTACTTTTCCTACAACCTCCGATTCATCGGCGGTACCACCCACTTTCAGAACTTCGTCCTCCGTAAAGTGACTATGGCAAACTATTTTGCTTACTCAACAATTTACGTAGTATGTCATTTGACATGTTTTTCCTGACTGTTGCAGCCCGGAACTTTCGAAGAATGTGATAGGCTGGAGGAAAATATTCTTCTTTCAGCATATCAAATAACATTCTATGTAAATTGTTGAGAAAACACAATAGATTGCCATAGTGATTTTATGGCAGAAAAAATCTGGAGGTAGGCGGTACCGCCGATTAATCGGAGGTTGGAGGAAATAAATAGCGTAATGTGATAACCCCTTAACACTGAAGACATCAGGTAAAAGGCAGCATGCTGAGGCGCGGCAAAGGAAGAGTGAACGGGGTAAGTGTGAAAGGCCAAGGGTGAGACGAGGGTGAAGATGAGAGTGAGTATGGGTGCGAGGGTGAGAGAAACAAGGGTGAGAAGGGGCGAGGATGAGAAAGGACAAGTGTGAGACGATGGTGAACGTGATAGTGCGTAAGGATGAGAGAGGCAAGGGTGAGACAAGAACGAGGGTGACAGTAGGTAAGGTATGCGAGAGGAGGGGGAGGCGGTGAGAGAAATAAGGGTGAGAATGGGCGAGGGTGAGAGGAAGCGAAGGTGAGACGAAGGTGAAGGTGAGAGTGGGTAAGGGTGCGAGGGGGGGGGGCGGTGAGAGAAACGAGGCTGAGAATGGCCGAGGGTGAGAGATGCGAGACCAAAATATGCAAAGTTCAGAAGTGCAAAAGGGGTAAGCGAACGACGGGGCGACAGTGACAAGCGATGATGAGAGGTGTGAGAAAGAGAGAGGCAGGCGGCGCGCAACAGCGAGAGGGTGAAAGGTGAGAGGAGTGCAAATGAGAGAGGGAATGATGCCAGGACAATTAATGAAAAGTTGTAAAGAAGTGTATGAATGTACAGAGAGAGAGAGAGAGAGAGAGAGAGAGAGAGAGAGAGAGAGAGAGAGAGAGAGAGAGAGAGAGAGAGAGAGAGAGAGAGAGAGAGAGAGAGAGAGAGAGAGAGAGAGAGAGAGAGAGAGAGAGAGAGAGGGGGGAGGTGAAAAAGTGATGGAGGGTAGTAAGGGGGGGCACCAACCAATGCCCGTGGGCGTGGGCGTCGATCCTGCATGACCGGTACAACAGAGTTGGGGAGGGAATGCAGGGGTGCAGAGGCAGAGGAGGAGGAGGAGGAGGAGGAAGAGGAGAAGGAAGAGGAGAAAGAAGAGGAGAAGGAGAAGAAGGAGAAGGAGGAGGATGAGGAGGAGGAGGAAGTTAAAAAGGACGTATATAAGGGGAAGGAGAAGGAGGAGAAAAAGGAGTAAGAGGAGGAGGAAGACGAGGAGGATGGGGACAGGAAGAGGAGGAGGAGGAGGAGGAGGAGGAGGAGGAGGAGGAGGATGAAGATGATGATGGAGGAGTTTGGAATGAAATAGGAGAAAGAAGGAAAAAGAGAAAGATGGAGGAGGGATGAAGTAGGATTAGAAGTGATATAGTGAGTTGATATAGTGATATAGGTTGTTTGTGCAGTTGCACGGTTGGTATGAGGTGGAGCTATAATGAAGAAATGGAGGGAGATTATAAAATGTGGAGGAGATGGAGGAAGA
>NC_134785.1:45878266-45923266 GCF_046742065.1 Oratosquilla oratoria
GAGGAGTAACAGGAGGACGAGCTGTCGGTTTTGCTATATCATTCCTCCAAACTTTTTCTAATCTCTCTACCTTCTGTCTGACTTTCTTCAGCTAGGCTTACCATCTTGCCCAGTTAAAGGCGTTATCACACTGGGCTTTTTTTTTCTCCAACCTCCACAACTTTTTCCGCCGTAAAATCACTGTGGTAAACTATCTTAATTTCTCAGCAGTTTGCATAGACTGTCATTTGATGTGGTGGAGGAAAATTATTTCCCTCCAGCGTATCAGATTCCCGAAAGCTGCGGGCTACAAAGCTGTTCAAACAGTCGGAGAGAAAATAACCCAGTGTGATAACTAACGCCTTTACTAACGCACTTGCACTATCTGTTCCCATCTTTCCTGATTATTTGTCCAGTCGGCTTCTGCCCTTATACCGTCTCTACCATATACTTAACTCCAAGCTTCACACGCATAGATCATATCTGGTGTTACCCACCCATTGTTTAGTTTCAATCACTCACTCATCCTAAATCCACTGATGAACAAAGCCGCCTTTAATCATTACATGATTCACACCAATGCGCAAGTCTCTGCCACGTCACTCCTGCAAACTTCTCTGTCTCAGCTCTCCACCTTCTCTTTGGTCTCCTTGCACGCTTCCCATCTCGCTGTGTCCATTCAGTAAAACACTAACCATTCATTCGTGCTAACTTACCTGCCCAATTCCACTTTCTTGCTAACTTACCTGCCCAATTCCACTTTCTCTCAAAGACTCCACTATCTTTCGCTCCAGTCTGCTCTCTCACCCAACTTGTTTACTTTAACCGAGGAGGATAAGAATAAAAGAAAAGAGAAGAGATGGATGAGGAAGAGGAATAGGAGAAGGAGAAAGTGAAGGAGGAAGAGGAGGAGGAAGAGGAGGACGAAGAGGAGGACGAAGAGGAGGACGAAGAGGAGGACGAAGAGGAGGACGGGATTACAGAGTAGTGACACTGGCATAGACACACAGACAACTGCCACTGGGGTTCCCCCCACGGGTCGCAACGACCACATCATTCACAAGAGGAGGTCCCAACTGGGACTGGCAGGAGGAGGAGGAGGAGGAGGAGGAGGAGGAGGAGGAGAAGAAGGATAGCAAGACGGCGGTTTCGAACCTGGGCGCCCTTGTAATGATGTAACCAACGGACCACGCGACCACTCCTTCAAGTAACAAAAAATACGAACGGGTGATTTGCCGTCGCCAAGTCTGTACGACGCTGTGGCACACTTCACAGATTTCATTCAACCTGAGCACAGGGTAAGCGGAGACCAACATGAATGTATCCATTGATAACGACCCCCTGAAGAGGAAGAAGACAGAGAAGAAGAAGGAGAGGAAGAAGAAAAGGAGAAGACAAAGAAGATAATGAAGAAGAAGAAGAAAGAGGAGAGGAAGAAGAAAAAAGAGAAGACAAAGACGAAGAAAAGAGAAGAAGAACAAGAAGACAGAGAAGAGGAAGAACACGAACAAGAAGAAAATAAGGAAGAACACGAACAAGAAGAAAAGGAAGAAGAAAAGGAAGAAAAGGAAGAAAAGGAAGAAGAAAAAGAAGAAAAGGAAGAAGAAAAGGAAGAAAAAAAAAAGAAAAAGAAAAGGAAGAAAAAGAAAAAGAAGAAAAGGAAGAAAAAGAAAAAGAGGAAGAAGAAGAAGAAGAAAAATTACTTACCGTCAGAACCCCCTATTAGCTTGAAACCAGACCTTAAACTGAATAAATTCGCCCGTTTCCTAAGCCAGAACAAAACCTATAAAGAGCGTCATTGTGTTAATGGGTCCACTGCTGTCGTGGCCGTGGTGTGTTAGCTTCTAAAGATCCTGAGTTCGAATTCTGATTGTTGGATATTCAATTCTACAAAACAATTTATTCCCCGCACACTTTCTATATATATATATATATATATATATATATATATATATATATATATATATATATATATATTTAATCTATCACCAGTCTACTTGAAAAGGGACGAGATAAACTTGGATTACTCCTAAAGGGGTTATCACACTGGGCTATTTTTTCTCCCACACCCTACCTCCAACCTCCATTTCAATAACTAGAATAGGACTTCGCTTACAGAAATCTAGACTTCTCTAAGAATATTTCAACAATATGTCGAACATTCGTATAGGTTTGCAATCTATTAGTTCATCATTCAGCTTTGATATATATGACGGAAAGATATTTTGATATTTGGAGATTTGAAAAATGAAATACTATAACCGATGTCGTTCTTACTCAAATGAACTCTCAAGTGTCGGCGCTGGTGAAGCCCGTGGAAGCCCAGTGTGATAACCCTTTAGCATGGACGGTTGGAGACGGTTGGAGACGGTTGGAGACGGGAGGGACTGGGACCATTGGACAGAAAGCAGACAGAGAAGCGCAAACAAATTAAGATGACTGGGCGGTGGTGGTGGTGATGAACGTGGTGGTGATGATGCTAACGATAAGGCTACGATGTGCTGGATGAAGAGGAAGAGGAGTAAGCAGTTAGGTAGATAGGAGATGTGGAGGAGACCACGAATGAAGTGGAGGCAAGGAGGTTGTGGAGTAGGAGGACGAGGAAGAGAAGGAAGAGGAAGAGAAAAAGGAGGAGGAGGAGAAGGAGGGAGAGGAGGTGGAGTAAAAGGAGGAGGAATAGGAGGAAGGAGGAAGGAGGAGGAGGAGGTGAAGGAGAAGGAAGATACGGAGGAGGAAAAGGAGGAAGAAGAGGAGAGGGAGGAAGAAGAGGAGAGGGAGGAAGAGGAGTAAGAGGTGGAGGAGGAAGAGTGGGAGGAGGAAGAGTGGGAGGAGGAAGAGGAGGAGGAAGAGGAGGAGGAAGAAGAGGAAAATATAGTAACAGGTTCTTAGGGGAGTCAAAGAACGTAAAAGGGCTAAACTGTAAATCAGGTCAAAGCAGGCCAGAACAGGTCAATGGTACATCGCGCGACGTTTTCTTACACTAAGCTCGGTTGAAGCGAGTAATGAGAAAAAAGAAAAACAAAATTAAGAAACTGCAAAATAAAAGAGGGAGTACTGTACTGTATATTATATATATATATATATATATATATATATATATATATATATACACACACACATATATATAATTATATATACATATACACATATTATATATATATATACATATATATGTGTGTATATGTATATAATTATATATTATATATATATATATATATATATATATATATATATATATATATATATATATATATGTATATACATATACACATACATACGACTACAGTTTAAGTGTCCAAAAAATTGCTATTCCCACCTTCCACACCCCAAATCCGCCTATGCTGCTCCGGGAAAAGAATGTGACTAAGTCAACCGCACTTGCCGGACTAACGGACCCGATACGAAGCCCAGCCTAACCGTAACTCACACCACCTTTGCTTTTTATGCTCACAAACGACGCCCGTCAACCTGATCCTGCATCTATTTACAACGGACGTGCGCCCACGACGACGTAACTGATACGGTGACAGTTCAACGGCAGAATCGAAGAGTGAACAAGAGGCGGACAAGTGAACACACACACACAAGATGGTGCGCTGATTGCACCGGGCACCCACACGATGTTACCTCGCATATCCTACATATGATAAACTAAACAATAACATAATCAATAATAATAATGATAATAATAATAATAATAATAATTGTGATGATAATAGGTTAACAGCAATACAGAGATACACAGACAACATAAATTTTGTGTTAATTTTAGAACTACTGTAAGTGAATATATACATACTGTATATACAGGTGTGTGTGTGTATGTATGTATAATATATATATATGTTGCGTGTGTGTGTTTCACCATGGTCTTTGGATCACGTGTTGGACTCGTGATCGACAGCTATTTCCCTCCCGGAAGAGAGCTCAGAGCTCGTATATGACCGATCTATAGGTAATGCTGTGACCTCACACGCACACACACACCCAACTCCCCGCCCACGAGAGTTGGAGTAACAACCCGCAGTGCAGCGATACTGTGTGTGTGTGTGTATGTGTGAAAAAACAGTTAGGAAATAAGATGACAAGGAGACATATTTTTGCCTATTAAGACACCATCTTATTTCCCAGTGAATTTTAGTAAAATATTGAATCGCGCGTTGTTTATCATTTTTCACGCACACGCACGTACGCAGCAAGGTAACATGGCAAACCGAAACAGACTCCATATACTGGCAAGGGACACAGACTTAATATAATGCAGGGATCGAGAGGCAAATGGGAGGAGGAGGACGAGGGGGTAAGAGGAGGACAAGTAATAGGAGGGAGGAGGAGGAGGAGGAGGAGGAGGAGGAGGAGGAGGGATAGGAGGAGTAAGATGAGGTGGTGGAAAAGATGGATGCGTAAGAGGTGGAGGAGGGGTAGGAGGAGGACGAGTAAGAGGAGGAAGAGGTGGTGGAGGAGCTGGAGGACGAGTAAGAGGAGGAGGAGGAGGTGGTGGAGGGGCTGGAGGAGGGGCAGGAGGAGGTGGTGGAGGGGCTGGAGGAGGGGCAGGAGGAGGAGTAAGAGGAGGAGGAGGAAGGAGGAGGAGGGGTTGGAGGGGGACGAATAAGATAGGTGGTGGAGGAGCTGGAGGAGGAGGAGGAGGGGTAGGAGGAGGAGGAGTAAATGGAGAAAGGAAGTGGAGGGGTAGGAGGAGGGCGAGTAGGAGGAGGAGGTGGTGGAGAAGCTGGAGGAGGTGAAGGAGGGGTAGGATGAGGACGATTAAGAGGAAAAGGAGGTGGAGGAGACACACACGTACATACACAATCACACACGCACGCACGCACACACACAAGGACGTGACAAGGTGACTCGACACAGACAGATCCCATATGGCACGCAAGGGACACATTCAGTCAAAGAGGCAAGAGAATGCAAGGGCCCAATGGCAGGCGTCTGCAGGAAGAGGAGGGGGAGGAGGAGGAGGAGGAGATGAAGGAGTAAAAGCAGCAGGTGGTGGAGATGGAAAAGAAAGTAATGGAAGAGGCGGAGAAGGACGATAAGAACAATGAGGAAGAGAATGAGGAAGAGGGGGAGTTAGAGCAGCAGGTGGTGGAAGTGGATAATGAAGGAATGGAGGAGTAGGAGGAGGAGGAATGGAAGAGGAGTTAAAGGAGTCGCATGGACAAACGAACAACAGACCTATTGGTCCTTACATGGCTACGGAGGAGGAGGAGGAGTATGAGGAATAGCAACTGGGTATGGAGCGTAATATAAAAACCCTGGGGCGTAGGCAGGACTGAAGGAAGGGGAGGTTCCTTGTTAGAAAGAAAGAGATTACTTACTGACGTCAAAGAATGTGAGTGAGTGAGAGTGAGAGAGTTGGAATAGACTCTGGAAGCCCAAGAGACTGAAATGAAATTCCGAAGTGATGGGAGAAGATACGGGGATTTTGTGTGATATGAATGGAGGAAGGATGAAGAGGATGTGGGGGAAGGAAGATGGAGATGTGAGATAAAGGAGTGGGAAGGAAGGGAAGAGGGGGGAGAGCAGAGGAAGAGAAGAACATCAGAATGAAGGAGACTGCAAGAGACTGTAAGGCCTACACTAGGCAGTTCCATGTCCATTAACATCTACCATCCTCATCCATAAAGTTGTCTAACCTTCTCTTAAAACAGCCAATAATTTCAGAGCTCATATTCGGTCTACCATTCGTTAACCACTCTATTGGTAAACAATTTTTTGCCTATTTCCTTCTTAAATCTTACTACGGGTCCTGCCCTGTTGTCTTAATATGATGACCTTGTCTGCATCACCCTTGTTAAGCCCTTATGCTACGAGTCTGTTGGGGAGAGGGGTGCAAATCTGTGTTTGGATACGGACGAGGGAGAGTGGAGGTAAGAGACGAAAACGTGAGCAAAGTGAGAAGGAAAAGAACACTGGAAAGGGAGACGAAAGTAAAGCCTCGTTTACACGGGGCAAGTTGAGAGGCAAGGCAAGTGTGCAAGTTACTTGAACTGTAGAGGGAAGCGAACAAGTACATATTCACACAGGTCAAGTCAGGGATAAGTGGCCTGTGTGAACATGTACTTGCTCGCTTTGCTCTCCAGTTCAAGTAACTTGCACACTTGATCTGCCTCTCAACTTGCCCCGTGTAAACGAGACTTGAGGGTGGGGAAAAGGAGGAGAAAGAGACATTGAGAGTAAAGAGAGAAGTGGAGAAGGGAGTGGGGGTAGAGCGTGAAGATAGCGGCAC
This sequence comes from Oratosquilla oratoria, assembly GCF_046742065.1. Taxonomy (NCBI): domain Eukaryota; kingdom Metazoa; phylum Arthropoda; class Malacostraca; order Stomatopoda; family Squillidae; genus Oratosquilla; species Oratosquilla oratoria. The sequence goes on from NC_134785.1 coordinate 45,884,484, forward strand.
ACTAAAGGTTAATATGCTACTTGCTTTTGCTACTTCGTTTGACTAGAAACGACTTTGGTTACAATATTCTAGACTTACGTAAGAACATCTCAACAATGTGTCCAACATTCGTATTTGTTTAATTTCTCCTAGTCTGTCATTCAGCTTCTCACAGTATGAACCAAGAGTAATTTGACATATGGAAATTTGATCAAACGAAAGATCGTAACCTAAGTAATTTCTACTCAAACGAAGTAGCAAAACTAAGTAACATGCTACTGAGAAATGCCTAGTGTGCCGTCACGTTCTGGTGAAGAGACAGCGAAACAGTGGGGAAGGGTGGGAGGGGGGGGTCTTGGCGTTTTCATACATCTGCGGGTGACAATGCAGAGTAGGGTCGGATGGTGCTGCTCTTCAATTCCTTTTGCCTGTCGCCAGGATATTCCACTCATCTCCTTGATGCCCCTTGAGCAGCGATTCTCAACCTGTGGTCCGTGGACCCCGGGTGACCCGCCAGAGTCCACAGGTGGGACCGCGAACCGATAGCCACCAGTGGTTTAGTGGATGTAAAACGATTAAGTTTCGTGTTAAAGTCATCTCCAGGAGGTTAAAGAATAGCAATTCATAAACACGGGGCATATGTTAAAAGTAGTTCACAAGTGGGACCCCGAACCGAAAGCCACCAATAGTTAGTGGATGTAAAACGATTAAATCTAATGTTGAAGTCATCTCCAGAAGGTTAAAGAATAGCAATTCATAAACACGGGGCATATGTTAAAAGTAGTTTGAGAACCTCGGCCCTTGAGTACCGAATATTTATTCTGCAGAGCGACTCTGACGTCGCAGCCGTTACCATAAAGTGTGCGCGAATGTCACACTGTCATCACTTGTTATGCTCCATTCGCCGTTAGGCTCCGTCATCACTACAGGGGTTATCACACTGGGCTTCCACGGGCTTCACCAGCGGACTCCTTGGAGTGCACAACTTAGTCTTTGTTTGAGGAACCTGTTCCACCACTAGACTCGGATCCACCGAGTCCACACGCCCATTTTAAGTTGAGCGCCTGTCTTGCAGTTTCTGCAGGGGCCACGACTAAATCAAGTGTACTGTGCAAGGCAATATGAAGAGTCCAGAAATAAGGGGGCATCCCGCCACTTTTGCTGGTTTCGGGTTAAGCATGGATATATTATATAGAGAAGGCTTACACCTTTCACGATCCGTACGCCTCATATTTGAGTCACCAATAACTATGTTGGCATAGGTTCCCGGTTATCGCATAGCGAATGGAAAGTTGACAATTGCCAGGTAGTAATTGATTTACTTTATTATCGAATAAAGCATAGTAGGGGATGTCCTGCTAAGACGACTGGATACCAAAGGAGGGAAGAAACGCTCTCAGGAACTAAGAAGTCTGGTTTTGATTTGAGGACCTCTGGAACCCTGAGGACGTGCAGGAACTCCAAGAAGACGAACTACCTGCCTGCTGACGACGTGGGCGAGGAGCTGGCGCGCGTTGAAAGAAAAACCCGACTGGCAACAGGGGATAGCATTCGCTTGTTAGTTGCGCCCCTCAGAGAACGAAATGGGCTACGGCGCTGACGTCGTGATGAAGAGCACTTGTGGGTACCCTCTTTTCTTCACTTCTTTCTTAACTCCTCCATCTTGTTCTCTGTTGTCCGTTCCTCTCTTTTCGAGCTTCAGGCGTTCGTGTGTTCGATTTCTCGCTCTTTGTAATTTTGCTCGTCTTTTTTTTATCGCCCTTTGTAGTCTTGATCGTCGTCTTTTTCATCCTCCTTATTTCCTTCTCACCCTATTCGTTTTATGACCTTTCCCCTCTATCCCTCCACCTCAATCTGCTGCAGTCCCTCTCTTATGAATTTCTATCCCGTTTCATTTTCCTTCTGCCCCCTACCATCCATTTTCTTTTGTCAAGCCCTGACTCCTCATTTCTATTCACTCCATTCCCTCCTTTCGATCCCCTTCCTCCTCCCTATCCTCCCATCTCTTCTCTCTTATCATCATCCTCCCATCTCTTGTCTTTCCCCATCTTCCTCTCATTTATTCTTTACCCGATTCTCCCTTCTTCCTCTTTTCCCTCTTCGTCCTCTTCCTCCAAATCATCGACATCATGATCACTCTTTGATATCACTTCACGCCCCACACCTTTCCCGCTCCCTCCTCCTCCTCCTTTTCCCTTTCCCCTTCCCTCGCTCCTCATCGTCCCCCTCTCCCCACCCAGCTACCACCGCTGCCGCCGCCGCCGCCGCCGCCACGGCTGCCCCTCAGGCCACGGCCATCCTCCCTATATGGCAGCCCCGCATTCCTTCGTTCCCCGGACTCCCAGTCCGCTCCGGGATCCCACACCCCTCCCTCCTTCCCTCCAATCTTCCTCAACTCCATTCCATCCACCCCTTCCCCCTTCCCCATCCTTTCATCTTCTACTCCCTCTATCTCTCTCCTTCACTCTTCCCTCGGTTCCTCATTCCCACCCTTACTTCCTTCACTCCTACTCGACACTTCCCTCCCTCCACCTCTCACTCTCTCTCCCTTCCCCACGTCTCTTTCTCTCTCTCTCTCTCTCTTCCCACCCATCTCCCTCTTCTTTTTTTCTTCTCTCTTTCCTTTCCCACCCCTCTTCCTCTTTTCTTCTCCTTTCACCACCCCTAAGTTCACTATCGCAGCTTTCCTTTCCACATCCCGTACGCCCTCCTTCCACGCCATGACTTCTTTTTCTTTCCTAAGTTTTCCCTTAATCCCACCACTCCCATCAACCACCCTCCTAACCCATATTTCCCTGCTTTACACACTCCTACTCCCAAGACATTCCCTGTCGATGCATCCCGTCCTGCCTAAATACCATGTGTTCATGTCTTTCACGGTTGACTCCCACGTTGGTGTGGGCATTCCTCGTTTTACTCTCAAGAGGAGCTATGACGGCGCTGGAGTCATCGAGAGTAGTCACTCCCTCTCTAAACGCGCTTGCTCAAGGTTCTTTGTCAGAGGTGGGTTGCAGAGGTAAGGCTATTCAAATACTGGCGAATAGATGATTACTTTGTGTATGAAATTGGCTTGCACTTGATGTCCCAGAACCCGCCCCTGTCTTTGTCTTCTTCTCTAAAAACATTTCAACAGTATGTCTAACATTCGTATAGGTTTACAATTTCTTAGGTCACCATTCAGCGTTGTTATATATGACAATTATTTGGAGATTTGAAAAAGAAAATATTGTAACCTCAGTCGTTTTCATTCAAACTCTCAACTGCCGGGCGCTGGTGAAGCCCATGGAAGCCCATTGTGACAACCCCTAATGCCAATACCTGCGCGACTGTTCTGATATTGTGTTTCTGATTTGAGGACCGGCCATGACATCTTGTTACCCGTCCTTGTCTGCTCCATTCATCCTCTTGTTTCTCCAACCGGGTGAACATTTGGTAAGGTAAGGTTAGGTTAGGTTAGGTTAGGTTTGGTCGCCCTCAACGGCGGCCAGGTATCCCGAACCACATGGAGGAGGAGGAGGAGGAGGAGGAGGAGGAGGAGGAGTTCGAGGTGAAGCAAGACGAGAGATATGGCACAGATAGGTCGAAGGTAATCTATAGTGGGTTGACTGAGACGAAGACGAAGAGGGAATCAGGGAGGGAGGAGACCTGTAAGGAGTCAAGGGGTTATCACACTGGGCTTCCACGGGTTTCACCAGCGCCGACAGTTGAGAATTCGTTTGACTAAAAACGATTTCGTTTACAATATTCTATTTTTCAAATATCCAAATATATAAATATTTTCCCTCATATATTGCAAAGCTGAATGGTAAACTAAGAGGTTGTAAACCTATACGAATACTAGACATACTGTTGAAATGTTCTTAGAGAAGCCTAGATTTCTGCAAGTGAAGTCACGTTTTAATTATTCAAATGGAGGTTGGAGGTAGGATGTCGGAGGAAAAATAGCCCAGTGTGATAACCCTTTAATTAGGCTGAAGCGAGTTCGACGCGCAAAGACAGTGCGAAGGAGAGGGAAGACCAGCCAATAATAACAAACAGGAGATAAGAAGCAATTGTAAGTCATTGCGATAAGACGAAACGCGAGAGAGAAAAAATGAGAAATAATGAACAGCTGTGAGGGCAGTTGACGGGAAAAGTGGAGTGGTGGAGGAAATCAATGAATACTAATGAAGACGAAGTTGAGGTCAAAGGGAGGAGAAAGGAGATTGGAGGAGTTAAAGCAGGAGATAAAGGAAGAAGAGGAAGAGGAGGATGAGGAGGACGACGAAGAGGAGAAGAAAGAGGAGGAGGAGGAGGAGGAGGAGAAGGAAGCGAGGGATAAGGACAACGAGGTGGTCAAGGAAGACGATGAGAAGGAGAAGAGGAAGAGAAGAAGAGCAGAAGGAAGAATAACAGGAAGAAAAGGATAAGGAGGAAGAAGGGTGAATGACAGGAATTACAGAAGTATCTTGCAAGATACTATTTTTTTAATGAGAGGCTGGTGGCGGCACACTAGGCTAGCCATGTTACTTGCTTTTGCTACTTCGTTTGACTAGAAACGACTTCGGTTACAATATTCTAGACTTCCGTAAGAAGATCTCAACAACGTGTCTAACATTCGTATTCTATGTTTAACTTCTCTTATTTCGTCATTCAGCTCCTCACTATATAGCGCAAGAATAATTTGACATGGAAATTTGAAAAAAACAAAGGATCGTAACCGAAATGGTTTCTACTCGAACCAAGTAAAAAATAAATCAAGTAGCATGCTAGCGAGAAATGCTAGTGTGCCGCCACCTTTACGCTAACGACAAATGGCTAGTGTGCCGCCACCTTTACGCTATCGAGAAAGGTTGAACTGCTACAAAGGAGACGGGACGAGAGGCAGAAGGAAATTTATAAGCGGGCAGACGGACACGACTAGTAGAAAGAAGAAAAGACCAAGCAGCGAACAATGTGACAACATCGAAGAAGAAGAAGAAGAAGAAGAAGAAGAAGAAGAAGAAGAAGAAGAAGAAGAAGAAGAAGAAGAAGAAGAAGAAGAAGAAGAAGAAGAAGAAGAAGAAGAAGAAGAAGAAGAAGAAGAAGAAGAAGAAGAAGAAGAAGAAGAAAAGAAGAAGAAGAAGAAGAAGAAGAAGAAGAAGAAAAGAAGAAGAAGAAGAAGAAGAAGAAGAAGAAGAAGAAGAAGAAGAAGAAGAAGAAGAAGAAGAAGAAGAAGAAGAAGAAGAAGAAGAAGAAGAAGAAAAAAAGCCACACGAATGAAACAGACAGAGGGAGGGCAGTCAGACAGGCTGCACGCTAGGCAGATTCTCCCCAACCGTTGTGAATTTGAATGACTACAAGAATCTATGCTTCCATAAGAACATTTCGACATTGTGTCTAAATTATGTAAAGGTTTACCCTCTCTTAGTTTCAGTCTCTCAGTATATGACTCAAAGGTAATTTGACATTTGAATATTCGAAAAGTGATTGTAGCCGAAGTCGTTCTACTCAAACGATCTCATTACGGTTGCCGAGAATTGACCCAGTGTGAAGCTGTTTTTAGGTTTATAGCGAAAGTGGGAAGAGGAGAAGGATGGGAAGAGGGGAGAGGAGAGGGGAGAGGAGAGGGGAGAGAGGGGTGGGAAGAGGGGAAAGAAAGAAAAAGGGGAGTTAGGGTGAGGAGGGAAGAGGAAGAAAGGAAGATGAGACAAATATTTGTGCAAGGAATAAAAAACAAACAAATCAAATGAGCAAACAAATAAACGAAAGACCCAAATTAGCAACCAAACATGGTACCACTACACCAGCAAGCCGTGCATGCGCGCGCGCGCGCGTGTGTGTGTGTGTGTGTGTGTGTGTGTGTGTGTGTGTGTGTGTGTGTGTGCGCGCGTGTGTGTATAGTATGCGAGTGTGGGCGCACGCGTGAACGAGTGAACGTGCGTTGGCACGAACGCACACGAACGTACGAACGCATGCACGTGACCCTAAAACCTACAGGAGGGAGTACTCGCTCCTGGTCAACGCAAACATTCGGTATAATGCGAAAGACCCTACGAGCACATGAACTGATTATGAATGGTCCATCGTGCTACGGAGTTACATGGAGGAGGACAAACGAACAGCAACAGACCTACTGGTCCTTATATACTCGTATGGTTCTTCCTATACTTAACCTATTATACCATTACCACCACTACCCTCACCATCACCATCAACACTACCATCATTATTATCATCACTATAACCATTATCTATTTATTTGTTTTATTTATTATCATTATTATTATTATTATTATTATTATTATTATTATTATTTTTTTGAGGGGGGACAATTGGAGAGACCGATTCTCTCCCGCTCATCCACTCGACAAGAAGACAAGAAGAAATTCTTTCGGACCGAGCCATAAGTCCCCCGTCACACATTTATTTTCGTCAAATGTTGTGAATTTGAAAAGCTGCAAGACGACTTAGCATACAACATTCTAGACTTTCATAAGTCTACAGGCCAATCATATGTCTATCATTCGTATAGATTTAACTTCTCTTAGTTCGTTATTCGGCTTCTCGATATATGACGCAAAGGTGATTTGACATTTGGAGATTCGGGGAAAAAATATTGCAACCGAAGTTGTTTCTACTCAAACGAACTCATCTGAGTTGCGTAGATGCGAGAAGAGCTATACCTACCCAACCACTCTCCACTATCTCCTGACCTCTCCCTTCCTTGCTCGACAGCCATTTCCCTTACATCAAAGGACCATCCACAAATATCCATTCCATTCTCGGTCTTCCCCAAATGTTCAATCCATCTACTTCTGCCTATCACACGTTTTGCTCATTTCTATTCTATTCGCATATGAATGTCAGGCCATTCACAAAATATGCTCATATAAGACTGCAAACATACACAGTCGATATCACACACACACACACACACACACACACACACACACGTGCATGTACGCACTCACATACACATACGCGGGGAGAGACAGAGAGAGAAAGAGAAAGAGAGAGAGGGGAGGGGTCTGAAGGATGTTCTGAAAAACAATTAATCATAAGTCCAATCCTCAATATCATAATTAGTTAGATTAGGTAAACACACAAATGCATTTACGCCCTCACACACAAGCATAAACACACAGATGTCGGGACCGTTAAAAATTCGGTTAACGTAAACAGTTTCGGATATCGAAGGACGCGTCGTCGAGTCGAGGAGAGGCGGTTGGGGGCCCACGTCCGGTGTTGTTGCATCACGGTTCGAAATCTGCAATCGCATGTGTGCTCTGAGTCGGGTAGGAGGAGGAGGAGGAGGAGGAGGAGGAGGAGGAAAGCGGCAAGTCGAGAGTGTACGGAGGGAAATGAGGCTGTGGGATGGTAACTTTTATCACTCTCTCCCTCTTTCTTTCAAAACTGAACCTCTCCAACAGAAATATATATATATATATATATATATATATATATATATATATATATATTATACCAGACGATGAAACTATCAAAATGAATAGAGTAATAATATGAAAAAAAAAAAAATCTTATACAGGGTGTTCCAAAAGTATGTCACATTACGACATTTTATATCTTAATAACTATTGAGGATATCAAAACTCGATTTATATATCCTGAAAGCTTATAATTTCAAGTTTCTGTACAAGAAATATGAATACAAAAGTGCAAGAAATTAATTTATTATTTTTTTAAATGTGTTCAATGTGTGCGCCTTGGGTTACACGGCACACATCCAAACGATAATCCATTTCTTGCCAAACGCGACCTAGCATAGCGTTGTCGATGGTTGCCAAGGCTTCTGTTATTCGAGTCTTCAGGTCATCCACGTCTCTGGGAAGGGGAGGTACATACACCAAGCCTTTCAAATACCCCCAGAGGAAGAAGTCGCATGGAGTGAGATCTGGAGACCTAGGGGGCCATTGCAGGATCACGCGATCAGTTCGTCCGAACGGCCCGATCCATTTGCCCGTCAGAGTGGTGTTCAGATACTAACTCTAAGACTCCAGTGAGGTGGTACCCCATCCTGTTGGAAAATGAAGTCTGGAGACTCCTCATGCAATTGACCCATCAACTAGTTTTCCAGCATGGCAAGGTACGCTTCACCATTGACTGTTGCTCCTTCAAAGAAGAATGGTCCATACACACGTTTCTTGGACATGGCATAGAACACGTTTGTCTTAGGAGAATCTCGCACATGCTCAAGAGTTACATGAGGGTTCTCATTTCCCCATATGCGTGTGCTATGCTTGTTAATTTTGCCACTTAAGTGGAAGGTCGCCTCATCGCTAAAAACAAGCCGGTCATCAAATTAGTCATCTTCCAACCTCTCCAGCATATCTCTGCAAAATTTATGGTGAGCTGGTTTATCAGTGTCCTTCAACTGTTGGACCAACTGCAGCCTGTAAGGTGTCATATGCAGTCGTCTCCTTAACCCATTAAACTCCGATGACAAGATTCTTGTCATTTGGTCAAATAAAACAAAAAATCATAAAACACCAAAATGTTTGATCAAACACCAGAAAAATATGACGTCAGTCCTCGCGGGACTGACGTCATATTTTTCTGGTGTTTGATCAAACATTTTGGTGTTTTATGATTTTTTGTTTTATTTGACCAAATGACAAGAATCTTATCATCAGAGTTTAATGGGTTAAAACGCGTCAAACAGTTGTTGATGGGAGTTGAAGTTATCTAGTGGCTCTTCCGAGTGATTTTTGGCATTTCGAACTTGTTCAACCGTGTTATCTGAAGTTGGGGGGGCGTCCAGTTTTCTTTGCCGGGCACAAACACCACCACTCCTTAAATTTTGCGCGCCAATTCAAAACAGAACGTCTGTCTAGTGGCTGCTTCGTAAACTTTGTACGAAACTGACGTTGAAGACGTGTCCGTGACTCAGTTTTAGCGAATTCTAGGACATAAAACGATTTTTTTTTTGAACGGCATTACTGGATCTGAAAAAGGACAAATATCAGGAAACAAGAAAACTTGAACATTTTAATTTTTAAATGGTACCAGTTTCATCTTGCTACCATTTGTAGTTCATGATACACGAATTCTCAGAATGTGACATGTACTTTTGGAACACCCTTTATATCTGGAATTTGAAAACGTTTTTTATACTATTCCGTAGCAAGACAGACTACGAAATATATTCTACTCCTATGGGATAAAAGCTGGATGATCTAGTAGAAGAGTTCAAGTGGATCAAAGGCTTTAATAAGGGTGACGCAAACAAGGTCATCATATTAAGACAACAGGACAGGACTCGCGGTAATTGGACAATTTCATATTTAAGAAGGAAATGGACAAGAACTGATTTATTAATAGAGTGTAGTGAGCGCTGAAACTATCGGTTGTGTTTTAAGAAACGGTTAGACAACTTTAGGGATGGGGATGACAGGTGGTAATGGACATGGAACTGCCTAATGTAGGCCTTATGGTCTCTTGCAGTCTCCTTCATTCTTTTGTTCTTAACTCCCCTCATGCATTCAAGATTCTCGTCAAGTGTTGGGAATTTGAAAAGCTGGAGAAGACGACATCACTTACAGTACTCTTGACTTCCCTAAGGACAATTCAACAATGTGACTGATAATCGTGGAGGTTGAACTTTTCCTAGTTCGTCTATCAGCTTCTCAATATGAGACGCAAAGGTGATCTGACATCTGGAGATTCGAAAAATAAAAGATTGCAACCTACGTCGTTCCTATTCAAAATCTAACCCAAGTAGGTGTAGTTATGCAAACAAGTAATATTGTATATAGCTACAAACACTGGTGTAAAATGTAGCGGCACATTTGTAAATCAAAACTATAACCACAGTCGGAAAAAAAAAAAAAAAAAAAGGTAATGCTAAATCTATACATTTCAACTGTAAGCTACACTCTTCAGTAGTACAGAATTGAGTAAGGTTAGGCGTTTTTTTGGTTCTTCCTCTGTCCCTCTTTTTGTAAGACTGCTATATAAGTATAGCACCTTCTCCTCAATCTGTACTACTGAAGAAGAATGTAGCTTACAGTCGAAATATATAGATTCACCGTTTTCCATTTTTTTTCAGTTCCAACTGTGGTTTTAATTTTGATTTCACTACAAGTTATTTTGAAAAAATCGAACCAAACTAGATAATAAAAATATTTCTGTAATTATCATTAACCTCATGAAATCATCCAAGTATTGAGTTTTTGCCAAAGAGAAAACAGAGGGAGGGGGAGAGGGAGAGGAAGATGAGGAGGAGGAGAAAGAGGATGAGGAAGGGGAGGAAGAAGAAGAGGAGGAGGAGGAGGAGAAGGAAAATGAGGCGGAGGAGGAGGAGGAGGAGGGAGGAGGAGGAGGAGGGGAGAGGAGGAGGAAGAAGAGGAGGAGGAGGAAGAAGAGGAGGAGGAGGAAGAGGAGAAGATCCCCAGAAATCAAGAGCTTCAAGTTCACCAGGGGTTGTCAACGTCTTTTCTTATGTACCCCGTTCTTATTTATTGTTGTCCTAGAAATCACTTCACTAGTGAATAGAATCCTTAATGTATCCATTAACTACCACTAATTTTCGATTTGTCCCTATTCGTAAACCATCGTGTAACATAAGGGTTCACTGAACCACATGTTAAGAACCACCAGTCTACACCATGTACATGTACACACTCAAGAACCATGTCACCCACTTCACACCCTCATGGCTACAGACCTGGGCATAGGCAAAGAAGAGGGCAGAAAGGCGAACAAGGAAACAAAAAACAACAAAAATAAAAAAGACCGACAAGGAATCGAACACTGACTGGTCTAGCCGGTCACAGTGGCACTAAGGTACACACAAGACTAGGAGGAGGAGGAGGAGGAGGAGGAGGAGGAGGACAACAGACAAAAGAGAGGAGGAGGTGAGGGAGGAAAGAGGAAAAGAGGGTAAGGAGGAAGAAGGAACAGGAGGAAGAAGGAACAGGAGGACCAGGAAGGAGGCGAGGAACAGGAATGAAAAGAGGAGGAAGGGAAGGGGGAGGAAGAGAAGGAGCAGGAAGGAGATGAGGAGGAGGAGGAGAGTAAAGCAGGCTACCACCACCACCACCACCGCAAGCCCTCCTCAGCAGTGCTGTTCATTTGTTTGAGCCCTCGTCCCTCATCTGGGGATCCTGGGGACCTGAAACTCGAGACCTCAGCTCCCCTCACTCCTTCCCCTCTCCCCTCACTCACCCCCTCTCGCTAGTCCTCCCTCACCCATTCCCTAATGCATTTCTGTCCTTTTGGACAACTACTTCACTTTCTATTGTCTTATCTTCCTTCTTGTATTCTGTCTCCTGTCTTCCCTTCTTCCTATATACATATACATTTTACCGATTCTCTCATTTTTGTTTTCTTTATTTCCTTAGCAAACCTCCTCCCTTCTCTCTTTTGACATCGCCTCTCCCCAACACTGTGTATCTCCCTCTCGGGGTAACACAAGATGAAGAAGAGGAAGAAGACGACGAAGACAAAAAAAAAAAAAAAAAAAAACGAAGACGAAGAAAATAAAGATTAAGAAGAAGAAGACGAAGAAGAGCAAGACGAAGACGATAAAGAAGAATAAAAAGAAGACGACGACAAAGAAGACGAAGATGAGGAAGAAGAAGACGAAGAAGAAAAAGATGACAAAAACGAAGATGAAGAAAACAATGAATACGAAGAAGATGAAGAAGACGAAAAAGAACAAGACGAAGACGATAAAGAAGAATAAAAAGAAGACGACGACGAAGAAAACGAAGAAGAATAAAAAGAAGACGAAGACGACAAAGAAGAAGATGAATACGAAGAAGACAAACAATAATAAGAAGAAAAACAACAAGACGAAGAAGATGAATATTAATAAGAAGACGAAGACGATAAAAAAAGACGAAGACAACGAAGAAGAAGACGAAGAAGAAGAAGAAGAAGATGATGAAGAAGAGGTGGGAAAGAAAGAGAGAGAGAGAGAGAGAGAGAGAGAGAGAGAGAGAGAGAGAGAGAGAGAGAGAGAGAGAGAGAGAGAGAGAGAGAGAGAGAGAGAGAGAGAGAGAGAGAGAGAGAGAGAGAGAGAGAGAGAGAGAGAGAGAGAGAGAGAGAGAGAGAGAGAGAGAGAGGATAATTGGGGGAGGGGGTAATGCCTGGGGTCCTACCCCCAACTTCCATTCTAATAATTAAGAATATAACTTCGCTTACAGAAATCTAGACTTCTCTAAAAGCATTTCGATAGTACGTCTAACAGACGTATAGTTTTACAATCTCTTAGTTCATCATTCATCTTTGCTATATATGATGGAAAATAATCTGATATTTGGAGATTTGAAAAATAAAATATTGTAAACGAAGTCGTTTTTACTCAAACGAACTCTATAATGTCGGCGCTGCTGAGACTCATGAAAGCCCAGTATGATAACCCTTTTCAGGGTCGGACACCATCAGCCGAATCTGGCCCTCGTCTTGGTCGAACGATGGGTCGATTTTACGCCTAAATGATCATTCGCTACTAGTCCTATAATGAACCCAACAGTTTAGTATACAGGTGTGCACACACACACACACACACACACACACACACACACACACACACACACAGAGGCTCGGTGGCGGATTGGTAAAGCACTGGCCTCACAAGCCAGAGAACCGGGGTTCGATTCCCCGGCCGGGCGGAGATAAGTTGGGTTTGTCTCCTTTCACGTGTAACCCCTGTTCACCTAGCAGTGAGTAGGTACGGGACGTTAGTCAAGGAGTTGTGACCTTGCTGTCCCGGTGTGTGGTGTGTGAGTGGTCTCAGACCTTCCCAAAGATCGGCAAATAATGAGCTCTGAGCTCACTGCCGTAGGGTGGTGTCTGGCTGTCTCGACAGAGACTGCAGCAGATCCGAGGTGAATACACACGAGTCCAACACGTGATCCAAAGACCATGGTGGTGGTGGTAAATACACGGGGACACCACGAACATAGCTCCCCTTCCCGTAAGATACAACTAGGTAAATGCAGACCAAGCTAGAATCAGACATGAATTTGAAAACAGGTGAATTGTTCCTTTTCAGCACACTGTAATTTGGTAAACACACACATGCATGCATACATACATACATGTATACACACACACACACACAATCAATGAAGCGTGCTCATACACATTCTATAAATTTATACGCGCGCACACACACACACACACACACACACTGAGCTCTCTTACGGGAGGGAAATAGGTGTCGATCACGAGTCCAACACGTGATCCCAGACCGTGGTGACCGTGGTAAATCACACACACACACACACACACACACACACACACACAGAGTTATATATGATAATTGGGAAACAAGGATATATTTTATGTTGGAACTGTACTTGAATTTGAAGCTAGGTACGATAAAAGAAATCAGAGAATAGGAGACGGGACCCAACGAGCGTTGCTGCTCTTTTCCTGTATACTAAAATTAGGTAAATGCATAAACACACAGTCAATGAAACATGTTCACCCACCTTCTATACACGTATGCACAAACAACACATATAAAACAACTGCAACCACCTTGACCTCACTGTCACCATCAACACAATGCCTACTCCAACCACCACGTCTACCATCACCACCACCAACAGCATGAACTAGGTCAGGTCATGTCAGGTCGGGCCTTTCATCAGATCGACCAACCAGTCTACCAGTGTGTGCCAAAGAGTACTTGTGTCAGTGACAGTTCCAAACGCTGTCCGGAAGGTATGGAAGCTTTCAATATAATAAGAGGACGTGGACAGGAAATTTACAGAGGAAAGTATACTTCCAATAACGGAAATGAGGTGACAAAAATAATAATGATAAAAATAAATAAATAATAAACATATTAAGGCCATTTTTGTTATTTTTGTTGTTATTGCATGTCATTTACGCTACTGATGCTTTTCCTATTGTAGTTTTTGTTATTGTTATTGCTGCCGATGTGGGATAGGTTGTAGTGCTCGTCATTATGTTGTTGTTGTTGTTGTTGTTGTTGTTGTTGTCCTGGGACCGGTTGTCTGATCCTTACCACCACACCTCATTTTCAAACGGCTTGAGTGTTGTTGTTGATGATGCGTGGGAGAACCTGAGCTTGAGGTGGTCAGTACCTGGAAGAGCCAGCGTGCGTGCGTGCGTGCGCGCGTGCGAGTGCCATTTAGGAGACCCTCCCTCCCTCCCTCCTCCTCTGACCCAATACCACACGAATCACGTTTCCATTCAATCACTGACGCCCTCGTCATATCACCCACTGCATACTGGACGGTCCATTTCTCCTCCCTCTGTCTGTTGTCAGGCTATTCTATTCATCTTCAAGGGGTCACAATCTATTTCTATAGTCACCACTTCCGTACCTAGTGACACGTTGCCTGTCGCCAAGCGATTTTATTCATCTCTGTGGCACCAGATTTTGACAACTTTCGATGGAGGAGACCCCCACAGAATTGATGGCTGCTGCTGGGGCAAGTGGACCGAGCCCATCGAGAGTTGTTTGGAGTCGGAAGGAAGGAAGGGTGGGCGTCTGCATGGGAGATTGCTGGGAGGGCCCGTAGGGACTGGTGCTGACAAGTGACTGAAGCAACGCGTTCCGTGGCGTATGCCATCAATTGATGATGATGATGATGTGGCGCCAATGGTACCATCTGGCCGCGGCACCAGCTGGTCTGTTCCCACGTGACCTGAACCATCTGCTCCTCGGCCCGACCATCTGCCAATTTCCGGGACATTTGCCCTCTCACCATCACCTGCTTTCCCTGAAGGCTTCCTCCTCCAAATTCCCCACCACCAGTTCCTCCATCTCCTCCACCAAACTTAAAGTCCATACTCCACCTCCACCTCTTCCACCACCACCATTTCCTTTTCCCTTTCTCTTCCACTTCCTCTTGTTGAGATGTTCTTACGGAAGTCTAGAATATTGTCACCGAAGTCGTTTGTACTCAAACGAAGTAGCAAAAGCAAGCTGCATGCTAGGCTAGTGTGCCGCCACCTTAAGGAAACATCTAGCAGCCAGAGTCCCTCGTCACCAAAAGCTTCAATCAGAGCCAATGACCATTTACCCCACACCCATAACGTATTTCTTCCATTACTTACGCCGCTGCTACGACCATTACACTCACCACAACCCTGTACATTTTCATCACCGCTAACACATTTTTGTCATCATTTCCACTACCACCTATGAATTCCTAGAGAGAGCGAGGGACGGACAGAGAAAGGGAGGAAGGTGGTCTTAAAGGACAAGGACAGTCAAAAAATAGAAAAAAAAGGGGACTAAAAGGACAAGAAGGACAGCCAAAAAATAGAACAAAAATAAAAAAGGAAGGGGGACTAAAAGGACAAGAAAGACGGAAAAGGGGGTGGGGGCGAGCGAACAAAGACAAAAATACCCAACTGGCGTCTTAAAAGGCCGGCGAATACCAGCGAGTACCGGCTGGGAAACGACGGAACGGATTGGTATGCGGGTACCCTCAGGGAAGACAATGGAGATGAATCCGCGATACCAAGGGGTCATCACTTGGTATCAGGATGATCCATGGAGGCTAAATCCCAGCTACCATGGCTATGTGATGGTACTGGTATCGTCCGGGTACTCAAGAGTCTGGTAGTCCCAGATGTTTGGTAATGCTAATGGGATATATACATGTATACATGTAAACGTACACGTACACGCGCACACACACACATTCGTGATTTATCTGACCGGTTAATTAGTCAGTCAGTCATCAGTTTTTCGAAATTCAATGCTGAATATAGGACTCCCCTCTCACACACAATTCGCACGATCGTATCAACTTCTGCCACGCCACTCCTGCAAACTTCCCTACGCCCCCCACCCTTAACCTGGTTGGTGACCCTTTCTCATGGATACACTCATGGACTTTGAAAACCATAATCGATTGATTTCCTCACTCTCAACTCTATCTTCATCTCATAAATAAATTATATATATATATATATATAATATATATATATATATATGTATAAAGATGAATGAATAAATGAATAAATAAATAGAAGTCTCATTGAAAAAAACGAATGAATGGATTAATAAAGATAAACACATACAAATAAAATTATATCATATTGTCTAATAATAGTCGGAACAACATCCTTAAATAGATTTTGCCTCGAAGATATGAATTAATTAATTAGATAATACCGAGAAAATTACATAAAGAATAAAGAAAAGGGTGACCCAATGGCTGTCTGATTAAATAAAATATAAAAACATAAAAAAATAAGAATAAAAGTATAAAGATAGGAGTGGTGGCTGACTCAACCACCTGTGTGCCAAATGGTTGTACACAGCAAGGAAGAGGCCATCTGTTGGATTATTCGCTGACTCACAATGTTTTATTTCTATTTTTATTTGTTCTTTGGCGACGCCGGAGTCGCAATTCTCTTACCATCTGTAGAAACCTTGCGAGTCATCTGCAGAAACCCTGTGAGCCATCTGCAGAAGTCCTGTGAGCCATCTACAGAAACCCTTTGAGCCATCTGCAGAAATCATGCGAGCCATCTGTAGAAACCCCGTGAGACATCTGCGGAAACCATGTGAGCCATCTCTGGAAACCACGTGAGCCATCTGCAAAACCCTGTGAGCCATCTGCAAAACCCTGTGAGCCATCTGCAAAACCCTATGAGCCATCTGCAGAAACCCTGCGAGCCATCTGCAGAAATCCTATGACCCATCTGTTCACTCACGACAAGTCCGACTTGCATCAAGGATAACTTTCCTTAATCCACGAGGAACTAATTTGATTGCGGCGCACAGAACCAATAACATTGTGCCATAATACGTATGCGTGATGGGAGTTATGGAAGGCAGAAGGCCGAGATGGGCTGGGTACGTGGCTAGGATCCCGGGAGACAGATTCCCTAAAAGAATGATGGATGGACGTGTTAGGGATGGCAGACGTCTACCTGGAAGACCCCCGGAAAAGATGTAAAGACAACGTGAAGAGTGCTCTGAGGAAGATGAAGGTAGCGGATTGGCAAGACTGGAGGAACACAGATCAGGGAGAGATGGTGAGAGCTTGTGTCAGCAGTCAAGGTTCTACAAGAAGTCTGAGGACCTGGAAGAGCCCGGGAAAGATGGGAAGACAACGTGAAGAGTGGCCTGGAGAAGATGAGGGAAGAGGATTGGCAAGACTGGAGAAACACATAAACACAAGACAAAGATCGAGGGCGAGAGTCTGTGTCAGCGGTCAAGGTTCTACAAGAACCGGAGTGAGAGTGGGTCATAATCCGTATGACCCGCTATCAATGACAATGAACAATATTGACGAGGCCCTGTCCGGGACACAATATCAAATCAATGTCTTGTGTCAATAATACCGATCGTGTTGGAGCCGCGCACAAATTCGTTGAAATATTACCTGGAGGGCGCAGTTTGCCGTCTTGAAAATATGAACAAATACCTTTGATATGTCTATCGTCTCTTCTAACATTCGCATGTTAGAAATGGTGGTGGTGGTAGGGGGTGATGATGGAGTCGTGGTGGTGGCTGTGGTACTGGTAGTGTTAACGGTGGTGAGTGGTGGCGATGGTGGTGTTTTGATATGATGATGATGATGATGATGATGACAACGGCGACGACGACGATGATGATGATGCATGATGATGGGAATGATGGTGGTGTTGGTAGTGATGATGATGATGATGATGATGACGACAATAATGATGATGAAAGGTGGTGGTAGTGGTGAAGGTAGTGGTGGTGGTAATGTGGTCAAATGTGGTAGAGCGTCTGGCACAAAGAAGGGGTGTGGTAGGAAAGCCCCGAGGGACACAACCGACACCATACAAGTGTACTACACCTTTCCGTCCACATGCGCGCGCGCGCGCGCGCGCTGGTGCACGTGCAGTGCCGGACTTAAGAGACTTGGGAGCGTTAGGCCAAACTCAGCAGCGGGTTCCCAACTTTATAGAAATAGGGTATCTTTTAGTATCCAATATATATATATATACATATCAGGAAACATAAAAAATCGGATTTTCATATTTTTCAATAGTTTTCTGAGGGAATTCTTAGGGAAGCTGGCTCCCACCAGTCACTCACTGATGTACGGTATTTTGGCAACACGTGGAATTCAAGATGCGGAGCCCCTGTGCGCAAAGCGCCCGCGAGCGAAACCAGCAGTTAGTATATATATATATATATATATATATATATATATATATTATATATATATATATATATATATATATATATATATATATATATAATATGGTTACTTTGCTGAAAAAATGCGCATTGCACTCTTAATACAATGCCTAATTTCATTTCTCTCTTTATCTATTCATTATTATTATTATTATTATTATTATTATTATTATTATTATTTGCGTGACAAATTAGTCTCAATGGGCCCCCAGTTACCCGTGGGGCCTGGGCCAATGGCCTACTATGCCTATGGGGCAAATCCGTCCCTGCGATGGTTACATGTGTACATGTGATCTCACCTTATACACATTCAAAATCGGTCTGTGACTGCCCTACAGTCACCCTGCGCCTTTTGGGCCCAAAAGTTTGAAAAAAGTAATAATAAATAAATAACAACAATAATAATATTTTCCCACGCTATAAAATGGCATCGTTTGGTTATTATTATTATTATCATTATTTTATCATTATTATTTAATGCTCACTGGCCGAGCGGGTTGGAGTGTCGCTACTTGCGACGGAGGTCGAGGTGACGGCGATTCGAACCCTGCCGCCAGCGAGTTGGACCAAGGACATGGTTAATTTAATTCCACGTTAGAAAGTCCTATGTAAGGGGCACCGTCCTAGCCTCCTGATTGCGGGGGAGTTCGCGATGTTAAACAGGACCATTATTTTTTTTTTCCATTCAAAGAAAAAGAGTAAAAAGCCTTACATCTATTTTCTCTTCAATTCATTCAATTCTGTGACGCTCTTGGGTCTTCGTTAGACTCCGATGGCTCTACAGTCCAAGGGTATCAAACTCGAATCCTTTCGAGGGCCAATCACCTTGTTATGGTCTCCAGGGGCATAAAAGTTAAAAACAAATAAATCAAAATAAACACATAGAAATAAATAAATTAAAAGTAGAAGTTATTATATATCATCTTAACAGTTCAGCTACATTTCCTCAGTTATAACAATTATAATAACTTGAGTTGAATAATCTCTTGTCACCTTGCGGGCCATTTAAAACTATCCCTCAATAGCATCTTCCGGCAAGGAGGGACAACAAAGGTGAGGAACGTAGCTACGGCCGAAGCCGTCACCTTTGCCCTATGCACTCTATTGGGACTGTTGAGGCATGTAATTCACTGTCACTACTGGGGATCGGAAAGACACGCAGGATTCGAACCCACAACTAAGCGAAAGCGAAATCAGCACACTGTAACAAGCGCAACATCGAACTAATAAAGGCTTCGGTCTCGCATTCAGGTGTTTATTTTGATGTACGTCTCTGCCATAAAACCCCAAAGATTTTTTTTCTTTATACTTAAGATTCCGAAGAGATCTCGTAGATGGAACAACCAACATCAAGAAACTCCCACATATGAGGGTGCAAGAGTGTGGGCGGAGGGGGGGGAGGGGGAGGAACATAGGATTAGGAGAAATCGGATGAGGAAGAAGAGGAGACAGTGGAGGAGGAGGAGGAGGAGGAGGAGGACGAAGAGGAGGAAGGGGAGTCGGGAAGAACGAGACGGCTAAACGCAATACAAAACTTTTACCTGGAAGACATATATCGCCCATTTGAAATAATTTGAACAAATGTTAAACCTCATCAGATCTGAAACGTTGCGTGCAGTTGATAGATCTTTACCCAGAAACGTCACCGACGCCGACTAGTTGGTAAAGACACAGATTACAAATTACAATTCTTTAATCCCGCAGTATCTTTTATTCTTTTTCCTTCAGGTCAACAGAGGTACTCCACGACAAACTATCCTCCAATTCGATGTTAACATTTCCAATACATTTCTTCCTACCTAAAATGAACGATATTTGGCCCTCGGCGGTTGCCCCCTGTCCACAGACACGTTACCTCTCGCCGATCTGATCTCAGGCCGCTCCGGCCTCTGTTTTGACATCCTGACACAAGACGGATACTTTTCAATATGGAGTGGGTAAGGAACCAAAAGGCAAAGACATTACTATTCAAAGTCTAATGCTGAATTTACTGCCACGCCCAACATTATCTATGGCTCGAATGATGAACCAACATTTACCATGTCGCTCCTGTTATCCTCTTTATGGCGTATTTCAGGGGCTACCAATTGAACAACATGGTTATGCGGTCCGCGTTGGTCTTTCAGTGTCTCGTGATGAAAAAAAAAGGTGACGTATACCATCACAACACACAGCCATTTCTCCATAGCCACTCTAAAGGCGTATCACACTGGTCTATTTTTGCTCCGACTGTTGGAGCAGATTTGCAGCCCGGAGCTCTTGGAAAGGAATCTGATGTGCTGGAGGAAACTTGTTTTCCTTCAGCATATCAAATGACATTTTATGTATTTTTGTTGAGAAAATAAAATAATTTACCATCGTGATTTTACGGAGGAAAAATTTCTGGAGGTGGGCGGTACCGCCGATCAATCGGAGGTTGGAGGAAAAATAGCCCAGTGTGATAACCCCTTAAGTCCACTGTTGGGCAAGAACATCTCCCAATTTCTTCCATGGCTTAAGCCATGTCACTCCTGCAAACTTCTCTCGCTCGTAGTCCGAGGTTTATCCCTTAAGTAATGACGACACAAAGACGTATTTCGTATACAACGTTTCCTTTAAGAAAATCGCTTAAATAATTAGGCCCTGTTCACACAAACGGCTTAATTATAATGCAACTCAATAGATGCGTTCACACACAACCGCGCAGTTTTTCCTCGACTATGCGGTACCGCCGCTGTTTCCGCGCGGTTCAAACCGCTAGTGTGAACAGGGAAATCAGTAGTGCATTAGCGAGTTTTGTCGTCAAATTGAGGGACGATTTTATTCATCTTAGGATGAACGTGAGACGCGACCAACCGGAAATCACCATTCAAGGCCAATTCACACTGGGCACACTCGGACGCGTAGTTGTATGTTAAATATAATATTTGTAATAACAATAATGATGATGATACGATTTAAGGTCACATTCTCCTCCTATCGGGAGGCTAGGACGGTGCCCCTCACAGAGGATTTTGTAGCGAGGAATTTAAGTAACCATGCTCCTGGTTCAACTCCGTCGGTGACAGGGTTCGAAGCGCCATCCCCTCGACCTTCGCCGCAAGTAACGACGCCCTAACCCACTCAGCCAGCAAGTTTCCATAATAAAATTTTCTATAAAATAATAATAATAATAATAACAATATATAAATACATAAAACATATCTCACATCAGATTTCCCAGACAAATTATAATGCTGATAACAGGTTTCCTCAAGAAGCTACCGACTTGGCATAATGACGTCATGTCCTCGGCGAAGTAATCTAACCTTGGGACCGGACATCCGACGGCGGCGACCGGTCGGCCCGTGGGGGTGGGGGGTAGGGGAGGGGGGGTGTGTGGACAGGACACTCCGAAGACACGCTGAATCCGCACGACTCGTGTGCTCGTCGTTCTACGAGTATTAAGTACCTTGCACACCAACGCAACCAGTTGCACGAAACCAACTGCCTACGACGCCGCAACAAGTTGCATGAAACCAGTTGCCTGCAACGCCACAACCAGTTGCATTGCTTCTATCTTTGAAGTTGATATCGCGCCGAATGTGACACGAAGAAGACCCATATACTAGAAAGAAAATAAGCATGAATAAAAAAAATAACAATAAAATGAAATTAAATGCGTGCGATTGGTTTCATGCAACTGGTTGTGTCGGTGTGGAAGCTGCCTTACGGTTGAGGTCGATATTGTGTTCAGTTGAGCCCATTTGTCTTAAATATGTACAACACCAGACGGTTCTAATTAATTACATGGTATTCATCCGGTAGCTGAAGTATACACAGGCGCGCGGACAGACACAAATTTTAAACGATGTATAATACATAGGAGAGGCAGGACACCACGATTGTTGTTTTTCCTGTCTACTACAATTAGATTAATACATATATACGCACATGCGCGCGCGCGCACTCACACACATAAAACTACACGCAATAAATCGGAGAGTATGAGACGACCTCACGAGCTTTGATTCTTCCCTGTATACAATTAAGTTAACACATATGCACACACGCACACACACACACACACACACCGGTGGCGCGGTTGATAGAGTACTGGACTGCCAGAACGGAGGTGCGGCAGTACCTGGTTCGAATCCTGCCCAGGGCCGAAATTATTTCGGTATCGCTGCGCTTCGGGTCGTTACTCCGACTCTCGTGGGCGGGGAGTCGGGTGTGTGTGTGTGTGTGTGTGTGTGTGTGTGTGTGTGTGTGTGTGTGTGTGTGTGTGTGTGTGTGTGTGTAAGGTCATAGCATTACCCATAGATCGGTCATACGAGCTCTGAGCTCTCTTCCGAGAGGGAAATAACTGTCGATCACGAGTCCAACACGCGATCCAAAGACCAAGGTGAATACACACACACACACACAAATTTGAATCTACGTATGATCAACCAGAGAGTACGAGTCAGGACACCATGATCGTTGTTTTTTTCCTGTATACTATTGTGAGTCGGAAGATTCAATGCGGAAGGGTAGCAGCTGTCGGCCACTAGTCCATCACGTGATTCGAAACAATACTGAATCACATACACAAGCGAAACTTAAATCTATTTGGTGTCATTAAGGAAAAAAAAAAAAGAGGCAAGGAGAAGCGAGTCCCCTGCCCGGGGTCACTAGGGTGAAAACGGTGAGAAAGTGATATTTGAAGTCAGGTCAACTCAGGTCGCAGGTACTAACCTCGAGGGAAGAGGAGGAAGAGGAGGAGGAGAAGGACGAGGAGGAATTTCACGCCAAACTCGTCGTCGTTTTATATCATAAGGATGGGAGACACTGCAAAAGACCATAAGGCCTACAATAGGCAATTCCATGTCCAATACCATCTATGGTCCCCAGCCTTAAAGTTATCTAACCTTTTTTTGACAACCAATAGTTTCAGCACTCACTACATGGTTACTAAATCTATTCTATTCATTAACCATTCTATTGGTAAACCCATTTTGTTTACTTCCTTTTCTAATCTGAATTTGTCAAATTTATATCCATTACTGGGAGTCCTGTCATGTTGCCTTAACATGATGACCTTGTCTGCATCACACTAGTTAAAACCCCGACCCATTCCAATACCCTCTGTTGTCGGTTCGCCGCAATGTCATCCCACCTCTCAGGATATTAATCGATATCAATCGTTTTCTTCTCGCAACCCAGAGGGCTATGATTCCAATCAGCTCAATGAGTTCTAACGTTTGAGCCTATGCGCAAATTGAGACGCAGGTGACACAGGCGACGCAGCACAGAGCAAAGGCAGACTTTCTGTTGCTGAACTGAAATACAGTTTGAAATGTTCTCTTGCTTGAAATGCTTAGGAAGTACATCTAGAAGCATTTCAAGTGAGAGAGAAGCTCAAACTGTACTTCAATTCAGCAACAGCCTTTGCTCTGTGCTGCGTCGCCTGTGTCGCCTGCGTCTCAGTTTGCGCTTAAGGGTTATCACGGGTCCATCGCCGACAGTTAAGAGTTCGTTTAAGTAAAAACGACTACACTTCCAATATTTTATTCTTCAAATCCCCAAATATCAAATTATCTTTCCGTCATATAGAGCAAATCTGAATGATGAACTAAGAGATTGTAAACCAATACGAATGTTTGGCATACTGTTGAAACGTTCTTACGAGAAGTCTAGATTTCTGCAAGCAAAGTCATAGTCTAGTTATTCAAATGGAGGTTAGAGGTAAGATGTCGGAGGAAAAATAGCTCAGTGTGACAACCCTTTAACCCTATGAATGCGTCGTGGGAGACGAATGTTCACCTAGAAGTCCTGTTGAGTCGCTCTGTCACTGGCCCACCAAAGTCCCGTCGTCTGTTTGGTCCTAATTTCGATAGATTGTGGCATGAGACTTCAAAGATACAAACACACTAAGCTGTAAATCTTATACGAGCAAAGAGAGAGTTTCTCTAATGATGAAATTAAATAAAGAACCAAAATACACACATACACACATATGTACAATACGTACACAGACACTGACACACACAAGTACTTGGTACATCCATACATACCAAACAACACATATACCGACACACGTACATGTGTGTGTGTGTGTGTGTGTGTGTGTGTGTGTGTGTGTGTGTGTGTGTGTGTGTGTGTGGGTGGGTGTGTGCGAGCGCGCGCTAGCGCGCACATGTATGCAGACACGCCGGCACGCACAGTCACAACACTGACTCGCCCACACACATAAACAGAGCGATATCCGTGTACAGATGGACCTCTTAGTAGTCCACAGGACAACCTAAGCCTTCTTTGTACACAAAGGCGCCAGGTTACTGAACTCTCGACACTCCAGTTGCCTCGTTAATTTTGGTTGCGAGTTGCGTTTCTGCCCATGCATAGCTTCATGTAGTTTACCCCGGCCACGCGAGAAACTGCAAGCCGCCGACCACGATCCCGCTTGGCAACGTGCCCATCCACACCGGAGACGGGCTTTCAGAGCCCCGGTTGCTTGAGCCAAGTGGCCCTGCGCCCGGGACGGGTCCGCCACCTGGATGGGAAAGAGTAGTGGACTGCAACATAGTATCTACGTTCCCATCCGGACTTCTTAATCGCCCTCAAATCTGTAGCACACTTTAATGGCATGACTAAGGGATGGCGATTTAAAGGGGTTTCAACGGGCTTCAACGGGCTTCACCAGCGCCGACAGTTGAGAGTTCGTTTGAGTAAAAACGACTTCGGTTACAATATCTTATTTCTCAAATCTCCAAATATAAATTTATCTTTCATAGGTAGCAAAGCTGAATGATGACCTAAGACACTGTAAACGTATACGATGTTAGACATACTGTTAGAATATTCTTAGAGAAGTTCAAATTTCAGCAGGCGAAGTTATATTTCAGTTATTCAAATGGAGGCTGGAGGTAGGATGTGGGAGGAAAAACACCCCAATGTGATAACCCCTTAATACAACTTTAGAAGTGACCCCCGGCCTGGAGAATGGTCTTGTTCGATCGAAACCCACTCATACACGGGTCAGCCCATTCAACTGAGCAAAATCGTCTGCCCTTAGCCTATGCAAGAACAGTCAAGTACTTATCCGTTCCTCTAAAGTTTAGGGTGAATAAAACCGTACTGCATGGGGGACTCGAACATCGTTGTGTCAAAGTGGCTTTTGTTTATCTTTGGAGGGTTTTTTTTTTTTTTTTTTTTTTTTTTTTTTTCTCTAGAGAAATTTAGTGGCGTAGGAATTTTGATGGTCGGTCTTGAAGTACTTGTTCCGTGATCCAATTTTGGATGCGTTGTATGGTATTGGTAGTAAGTTGTAGATGTCTGAATACTATGTCTCTTGATATATTTTTTATGTTCAGTTGGTTGTGCTTGTATGATGTAATGAGATGGGTGTGTAGGGCTGAGGGTTCTCGCATAGAACACTGTATCTATCATCTTCGTGCGATGCAAGTGGCTGCAATGACAACAGGAAGACGGAGAACCGAGGGAGCATCCAACCCTCAGCGTGGAGCAGCAATCACCCCGCTGTAGTTTCGCATATGCACCACCTCCTCAAGGGGGTGCGACCCTGAGGGGCCGATACCTAGTCTCCAGACCGAACTCAGAAGAAAATTTTTACATTATAAGAGAAGTTGAAAGGGATCATACAAGAACAAGAGTTTCGCATTGTGGTACTTCTTCAGAAAGGAATAAACTTATTCTGCTCGTGTTTTTCCTGTACTCCTCTAAAGCCTCATTTACCCGGGGCAAGTTGAGAGACTAGTCAAGTGTGCAAGTTACTTGAATTGGAGAGGAAAACGAGCAAGTACATGTTCACACAGGCCACTTGTCTCTGACTTGGCCGGTGTGAACACGTACTTATTAGCTTTCCTATCCAGTGCAAATAACTTGAACATTGAGTTGCCTCTCAACTTGTCCCGTGTAAACGAGGCTTTACAACCTGCCAGGATGCTTTTATATTATACATTCTATCTCATTCTTTTATTCATTAGATTATATACACGCCTCACATTAGATGTATTCCATGATGTAATGACACTATATTTGGAGATGTCCAACTTAAAAATACCACTACTTATGACCTGTTCTGATACAGTATTTATGTTGAATTTACTTAGTCTACAAATGTGTGGAGTTACGATTCAAACTCGCAATTCCACTTCCAAGAAGAGATAAGAGAGAAATCCTTGGTAGGGCAAGTCCTGTCAGTTGCGGCGAGCTTTTTTTTTTATCTTTTTTTTTTAAGCCGATGTTTGGGTTGCCTCCCCGCCTGGCCAGGGTTGTCGGGAACCAAAGGACGCAACGGGTCCCGGGAATCGACCTCACGACCACCTGATCACGAGTTCGACACGGTATCCACAGATGGATTAAACGGCTCGACCACAGGGACTTGAACCCTAAATTGTGCGACATTTACCACAAGACTAGGTACCGTCCTTCGCCTTGTTAAAAAAAAAGTTGCAAATTCTAGGGTTCGAGTCCCGGTAGCAGAGCTATCAAGTCCATAAAATTTACCCGTTTGTCCTATGCAGCATTCTTCACAACATTTATGCTGAAACCCGGGAATTTTCTTTTCGAAAACGAGACTCTGAACAATGCTGGTACGTTTCAATTTTGCAATGATAATAAACCCTTTAAAGACAAGAAGACGTTTTTTCATAAAACTGAAAACTACAAGGTTTTTCTATTTGTGTACACTAAAACTGTTACGAGTTTTTTCCTCTTTTTTGTCATTAAGGTTGTTTTCTGTCTTGTGTTTTTTTGCCATGGAGCTTTACAGTCAATACGATCAAACATTAAAGATCTAATTCTGGCACGTGCGGACGGCTCTCTCTCTCTCTCTCTCTCTCTCTCTCTCTCTCTCTCTCCCTTTCACCTAAAAAAAAAGAAAAAAGAAAATCCTTTATTGAAGGATCCACTAATTCTGTTAAACACGGAGCTATAAGTACGACTAATCTTTAAAGAATTAATTATATATTTAATCATCTATAACCAACCAAAATAAAAACTATACAGTCACGCCGTGACTTTGACTGTGGCGTCAAGACTACCTGGCCCCCTTTCAAAATGGTTAACATTCCAGAACCACGCAAGCACAGGTATTTAACATGAAATTCCAGAGTAAAAAAGATTTTACAAAAAAAAGTCTGCCATCGCCCGGGAATTCCATTCAACTGAAGTACATTTCGTAAAATGCC
Source organism: Oratosquilla oratoria (assembly GCF_046742065.1). Classification (NCBI taxonomy): domain Eukaryota; kingdom Metazoa; phylum Arthropoda; class Malacostraca; order Stomatopoda; family Squillidae; genus Oratosquilla; species Oratosquilla oratoria. Next base: position 45,911,715 of record NC_134785.1, read on the forward strand.
AGACATGTCTTACCCTCTTCAGCTATTTAACATTTTTTATTCACTTTTATAATCATACATTTTTCCTGGGATCATATTTATTTATACATGTATATATATATTATATATATATATATATATATATATATATTATATATATATATATATACACACACACAGCCATACACGCCCACACATCCACCCCCCCCCACACACACATATCCACACACGCACGCACGACTTAACAGCGCAGTGGTAGCGATCGCGGCCGCCACTACGGCGACCCGGGTTCGAATCCCACCCAGGGCTGAAATAATTTCAGTATCGCTGCGCTGCGAGTCGTTACTCCAACTCTCGTGGGCTGGGAGTTGTGTGTGTGTGTGTGCGTGTAAGGTCACAATTACCCATAGATCGATCATACATGGGTTCTGAGTTCTTTCGGGAGGGAAATAGCTGTCGATCACGAGTCCAACAGGTGATCTAAGACCATGGTGAATCACACACACACACACACACACACACACACACACACACACACACACACACACATTCTCTATCCCTCTGCCAAGGTATATAAGACTATTGGGAATAGCTTCGACCTGATATTTTTCGTTTATAAGCTGCACCTAAGTACTCTGATCATTACTTACACTCTGATCGAAAACTGTCGACCAGAGGAATTAATAACAAAATTAATTTGCTGAACATTAATGACATTTGGTCAATGACAAAGCGTCGTCAATTAACAATCAATATTGGTGAGGGACAATTTTCAATACTGGATATTGACAATATAATAACTGTCAATAAATACCGATCCTTGGGATGGTCATGATGCATGTAATCTTTTTTTTTCAGTATCACGCACACATTTTTCAATTTCTTCATTTTTGCATTTTAAATATCTATTTTTATGGGAAGGTTAGGTTAGGTTAAGTTTGGTTAGGATATATTGTTAGGTTAAGTTTGGTTAGGATATATTAGGAGCTATTGGAGAATGTAAAATTCACGTTAAATATCAATGTCGACGTGATTCTGGGATTTTATTTTTTTTACGATACACGTAACATAATAAAACATTTCTTTACCTATTTTCTGAAGCCGTGAAGTTTAGTTCTTTTGTGTTCACACACTACCCGATGCTAAACTCCACCAGTCGACGTCGGAGAGAGGAATTGGCTGGAGATATTTATGTAACTCTGTATCATCAATACTTCTCCTACTGCTTGAAACGAACAACCACTGGTATCGTATTCCCCTGTGAGTTTGTCTCTAATCCTCTTTCAAAATGGTTTGGACTCACAGCACACATGGGAAAGATAAACACAAAGGAAACCATTCGACTACATGCCACATGGACTTGAGAGTCCAACTTATTGTTAAAACGACGTTTCTCACTTGCCACAGGGACACAATCCCCTGAACACACGAACTCGGTTCGAAGTGAGCACACACTAAACTCCTGCAGGAACTGTGCACAGCTGAACACCCAAGGATCACCAGACACAACCCTCACCCGCTAAACCGAAACACATACTAAAATCTCTCGCCCAGCTAACCTTCATTCTTCCGTCCGAGATCCACCTCCTCCTCCTCCTCTTCCTCACCCTCCCTCTCCTCACTATCCCCATCCTTATCCTCAGCCCCCCACCACTGACCCCCACTAGCGTTCTCACCCTCCCTCTCCCCACCAGCCAGCTTCTCCTTACACCTTCACCATCTCCCTATCCTCTTTTTCCTCTTTTTCTTTCTGCCAAGCCTATCACGCACATGTCATTGTTCACTTTTTATCTATTGTTCTACTAGTTATCATTCATTCTTCTAGCGCGCTGGCGGCGCAATGGGAAGCGTGTGGATTCGAATCTCCCCCCAACTTCTCTCAATTTCCCAGCAGTGACGGTAACCTGGTCCAACAATCCAAGCGCATAAAAGAGCAAAGGTGACGGCTTCGGCCGCAGCTACACGCCTTCTTACATAGGCTCAATTTTTTTTCTAAGGCCCTTTCTACGGCTCTACTTTCAAACCTCGTCCTCCATCACTCCACTCCCCTTCTCTTGTCCCTGAATGTCCTGCCTGGACTGCACAGAAGTGGGAGACTAGACAAAAGATGAACGAAGTTTGCAAGAGTGACACGGCAAAGGGTAGCACACTTTTGGTGCACAAATAGCGAGTTACTATTTAAAACTGATAATATTGACAAAGTTAAAGAAACATAATACGATTTTTTGAAAATTCGATACCAAAACAGAAAAAAACAAGAGTAAACAAAGAAAAAATATAGGGCAACAGGAGTAAACACAGATTCAAGAAACAAACAAGGTGCGCTGATAACATAAAAACGGAGACTGCAAGAGACCATGAGGCCTACACTAGGTAGTTCCATGTCCATTACCACCAGTCATCCCCATCCATAAAGTTGTCTAACCTTTTCTTAAAACGACCGATAGTTTCAGCGCTGACTACATGGTTACTAAATCTATTCCATTCATTGACTACTCTCCTGGTAAACCATTTCTTGCCTATTTCCTTCTTAAATCTAAGTTTGTCCAATTTAAATCCATTACTGCAAGTCCTGCCCTATTGTCTTAATATGATGACCTTGTCTGGGTCATTATATTAAAACAATAGGGCAGGACTTGTTAAAGCCTGACGGAAAAGCTACGCGCGTAAACCGCACTGCATCGCGACTCCTGGAAGCGGCTACGAGACTGACCTGACCTCATCTGACCTCCATTGTGATGTTAAGCCTCCACTACCTCCCACCCTCCATCACCCCTTCCTACCCCGTCCTCCCCTCGCTCTCAATTATTCCATCTTGAAAGGCTATGCTGAAACTATGATCACTGTTCCTATTATTGGGGTCATTTGTTTTTCATAATCGATATTTCACCAGCGTTTTCAGCCTCTAAAGGGGTTACCACTCTGGGTTATTTGTCCTCCCACATCCTAACTCCACCTCCATTTGAATAACTAGATTATGACTTCGCCTACAGAAATCTAGACTTCTCTAAGAACACTTCAATAGTATGTCCAACATCCGTATAGATTTACAATCTCTCAGGGCATCATTCAACTTTGCTATGTATGACGGAAAGATAGTGTTATTTGGAGATCTGAAAAAGCAAATATTGTAACCCAAGTAGTTTTCACTCGAACGAACTTTCAGCCGTCGGCGCTGGTGAAGCCCGTGGAAGCCCAGTGTGATAACCCCCAATATTGCGCAAAGAAGGTGGAGACATAAGGATAGTAAAGGACTAAAATAGTACCACTACTACTAGTTGTAGAGGTACTAAGAGTTGTAATAGTAGTGCTTGTAGTGTTAGCAGTACTACTAATTTTAGGCTTTAGTAATGTTTGTATAACAAAAACAGTTGCAAAAGCTGAGGTGGTTGCAGCAACAATGTGAACAACAACGATGATGATGATGATGATGGTGGTGGTCGTGATGATGATGATGATGATGATGATGATGATGATGATGATGATGATGATGATGATGATGATGATGATGATGATGATGATGATGATGATGATGATGATGATGATGATGACGACGACGACGACGAGGACGACGACGACGAAAATGACAAAGACGATCACAAAAATTATGATTTCGACTATATCATAACCATTTACGCCATCATCACTGTCACCGCCGCATGCACCACACTACTATCACCACTACCATTACATATCCTTGGCACGATCGTCACCTCCATCCCTCCCACTGCCACTACCACCATTATCAACCACTGCCACCACCATCACCATCCCTACTACAGCCACTATCACCACCATAATCACCACCGCTGCCACAAAATCACCATCTCTACCACCCCTACCACCACACCAATATTACAGCTACCACCAATCTCCCCATCATCAACATCACCACTACCATCGTCACCACAACCACCACTACCGCCGCCGCCACCCCTACCAACGCTTGTCACCACAACCAAGACCATGAAGCACCCCTGCCACAATCCCGACCATCCAAACGTGTACCACCACCACCACCACCATTTATTATGCATCGAACCTCTATCTTGACTCTCCTTTTGTGCCTTCTCCTCCTCCTCCTCCTCGTCCCCCTCCTCCTCGTCCTCCTCCACCACCCGTCCGGCAGCCCCTCCACCCTTCGATAAATCCATCTTCGGTTTGGTCTTCCTCGAGGTCTCCCTGCCAGACTTTCTTTGTAGCGAAGAATAGTGGTCGCATTAGTCCATATTTCCTTGGCACACACACAAAGGACAAAGGTTTAAAAAAAAAAAAAAAAAAAAAAAAACATATACAAATAAAAATAAATAAAAAATAAACAAAATTAAATAAAACAAAATAGGATAAATATAATAGAATAGGACACAATAATATACAAACGTGCTACTACTTTTTAACCTTATCAGCCGACGGTCATTTGTGGGTGGGGTGAGGGGGTGGGGGACTTACTTTCGGGATCGTCAGATGAAGTGATATAATTCGTTCATAAGAGCATAATGCAAGAGACCATAAGGCCTAAACTAGGGAGTTCCGTCTAATACATCAGAAGATTCTATAAACTCTTAGGACGGGTTGAAAATGGAACCTGTGCCGGTTCAGATTTCGGAAAATGGGTTGTCGTCATTCCACCGAGCGGCGGATCCGCCGCTCGGTGGACAAGGTGAAGGAGGCGCCAGACAAAACCAGCCAGAAACTTCTCTTTATCAGGGATTCTCTTAAATTGGCTCTCTCTCACTAGAATCAGAACAGAGGAGAATGACCAAAATGATACATGGGCTCAGAATTTTACCTTACGAAGACCGGCTTTGACAACTTAACTTGCACTCTCTGGAAAGACGTCGAGTGATGGGTGATCTAATTGAGGTATTTAAATGGGTCGAGGGCTTTAACAAGTGATGCAGACAAGGTCACCATATTAAGACAACAGCACAGGGCTTATAGTAATGGATATGAATTGGATAAGTTTATATTTAACAAATAGGCAAGAACTGGTTACCAATAGAGAGGCTAACGAATGGAATAGACATATAACTATGTAGGAGCGTTGAAACTATTGGTTGTTTTAAGTGAAGGTTAGATAGCTTTATGGATGGGGATGATAGGTGGTAATGGACATGAAACTGCCTGGTGTAGGCCTTATAGTCTCTTACAGTCTCCTTCATTCATGTGTTCTTATGTCTCTAATATTCGAAACGAAATTCAGTCCTCCTGGAACTTGAAGTTTCCATCTTAAGGAAATCTTCCTTCACAAATCTGGAAATTCACTCAAAAAACAAAACGGATCACCTGAAAACTGTCACCCAAGACCACACACACACACACACACACACACACACACACAGAGAGAGAGAGAGAGAGAGAGAGAGAGAGAAAAAGGATGTAACCTAACCAAACCTAACCCAACCTAACCTCACATAACTTATCGTAACGCAACCTAACGTAGCGCAAGCTAATCTAACCATAGCCCACCGGAAGAACTGTCACTCCAGGATAGCCCACCTGAAGAATTATCACCCTGTCGAAGTCTGAGGTGAGAATGCTTCACGTGACCAAACAAAACTTCGGATTGCGTCACTGGATTCAGGAGTTCCATACAGCTTTCCAGTGGCGCGCTGACTGAGTCACCGGAAGCGTGTCGGTCTAGCATTCGCTTAGTTGGGCCAGACTTTTTTTTTTTTTTTTTTTTTTTTTTTTTTGGGGGGGGGGGGGGATTACGGGTCAGCTGAAGTTGAAAAAAAAAATGCGAAAGTACTCTTTTTATTTCCGCCGAACTGTACAGTAGCTTGTGTGCTCATCAGACTGGCCAGTGAGGTATAGATGGGGATATATATATATATATATATATATATATATATATATATATATATATATATATATATATATATACACACACACACATTTCCTCCGACCTGACAGCATGACTTCCTAAAAGCTTTATATGAATAAATGTATTGGGGGCATTTTATCTTTTCTTTTTTTTCGCCCACCGACCTAAGGAGAAGGCTCCATGGTGACCGTAACCCAGTGAAAAAAAAAAAAAAAAAAAAAAGTCGTCTTGGCCTTACGGGTTCGAACGTCCCTAAGAACGGTTTCAGTGGTTATAATTAAACTAACTGGAGACCATCTGGTCCATAACGAGTCCCGATTAAATAAACAGAAGTATACAAGTAAATGAAAATAAATAATGAATACGGTGAGGTACCTACGGCTGGAGGCGCTGAGTAGCTGTGGCCGAAGCCGTCACATCTGCCCTATTATGCACATGGATTATTAAGGAGAGTAACAGTCACTGTTGGAATTCGGAGAGAAGTGAGTGCGGGATTCGAACCCACAACAAAGCGAATGCGAGATCAGCATATTTGCAATTACGTAACCAGCACACATAAACATTTAAACGAGGGAATGATTATAAACTAATAAATACATAAATACAAAAAAAAAAAAGAATAAATGCACAAACACACAAAGTGGTAAACAACCAAAAAAAAATTTGCCTTACGTAGACAGGCTCGGCATCTGAACTTACACTCTCTGAAAAGACGTAGAGTGCGGGGTGATCTAACTGAGGTATTCAAATAGGTCAAGGGCTTTAAAAAGAGTGATGCAGACAAGGCCATCATATTAAGACAAAATGGTAGGACTCGCAGTAATGGATTTCCATTTGACAAATTTATATTTAAGAAGGAAATAGGCAAAAACTGGTTTACCCATTTAGTGGTTAACGAATGGAATAGACTTAGTAACCATGTAGTAAGCGCTGAAACTATCGGTTATTTTAAGAAAAGGTTAGATAACTTCATGGATAGGGATGGTAGATGGTAACTGACTAGTATAGGCTTTTGGGTCCCTTGCAGTCTCCTTCATTCCTATGTTCTTATGAGAAAGAGCAGAGAAAGCGCTTCTCGATGCTACATCCTATTAGTTGATTAAACATAAGAACGTAAGAATGAAGGAGACTGCAAAAGACCATAAGGCAGATCCATGTCCATCATCACCCGTCATCCCCATCCATAAAGTTACCTAACCTTCTCTTAAAAAGAACCGATAGTTTCAGCGCTCACATGGTGAAAATAAGAATAATAAAATGGAAAATAAAATCACCCGCCATAAGGCCTATACTAGGCAATTCCATGTCCATTACCACCTATCATCCCCATCCATAGAGTTACCTATCCTTTTTTTAAAACAACTGATAGTTTCAGCGCTCACTACATGGTGAAAAAGCTATCCGCCTAAATAAAAAAAAACTGCAGCATCAGTGATATGTTTTATTAATAAATATTGTAATGGATTAAGCCTGTGACGTGCTCCTCGAACTTTGAAACTTTCTCCACTTCCCGAAGGAAAAGCACAATCGAAGGTTTACGTTCTTTACACCCGAACACAGTGGCACAGTGGATCTCAACCTGGGGGCCACGGGGGTCCCCCAAGGGAGCCATGACAAGAATATAGGGGTGCCATGGCCTGCTATTACATATTATACATTTCTATACCATGCGAGGAATCTGAATAAAAAGATATATAAAAATAAAAATCACTCTGTCCTGGAAGAAGATAATTATAATTGTCAACTTTGTAATAAACCAAAGGGTTTCTCTTCATCAGCCTTTTATTCTATTTGAGCAGAATATTCTTATTTACTTTTTTGGCGAGGTGGGATTTGGGAGGAAAATGAAGGAGAGGCAAAAGAATTTTTTGAGTTCATGATGGAAGAAGTGTAGTGAAAAAGGTTGAGAACCATTGCCTTAGCATTAAGTAACACTGGCATCCATGCGCTTGGTGCTAGAATACCTGGAACTGTGGTGCAGACGGTTCCCTTAGCACCAAGAAACACTGGCATCCATGTGTCTGGTGCTCAGAATATCTGGAAACGTGGTGCTTACTACGCGGGCCGGCGCCGATCCGCCATGTTCAGTAAACGTCGGCGTCGTCGGCAAAGCAAAATGGCGCCTCGCAGCCGGAAGAGAGTCCGCTGATCATTGGGACATTCTAAAGCAAACGCCTTCCTGTTCCCCTCACGAATTTCCTGCAATCCCCCTAACTGCCCCATAAAACACCAAAACCCCCTTGGTTGTCCACAGTCGCAAAAATCGATAAAAGGTCGCTATATAAAGTTTAAAAAGGGAAAGTAGACGGACTATTTTGGTGTATTGGGAAGAATACATTTGCCGGGGTCGCATGCTTCACCTCACCCGCCCCTCACCCTTCCACCATACTCAGCGAACCAGTCTACGGATGTGACTCTGAACAATTCGTCGTCACCAGGGAGAACTATTTGAGTATTCGTCGGTGTGACCAGCGTTTCTATCCTTGGGAACACGGCCACACTGAAGAAGTCGCGCCAGAGAGATGGTAAAGCCCCTGTCACACATATGCGACTCAAGAGAGTTTGTTTGAGTGTTATAGACTTCGTTTACAATCTTTTATTTTTCGAATCTTCAAATGACAAATCACCTTTGCGTTATATATTGAGAAGCTGAATGACGAAATAAGAGAAGCTAAATCTATACGAATGCTAGACATATTGTTGAAACGTCCTTTGAGAAATCTAGAATATTGTAAGCCAAGTCGTCTAGCAGCTTTTCAAATTCACAACATTTGACGAGAATCGTGAATGTGACGGGGGGGTGGGGCTTAAAGGTCAGAATCGAGATGAGTAGAAAGGAGGAATATCAGTGGCTAAAGAGGTTAACAAACTGGCTTATTTTTCCTCCCACATCCTACCTCCAACCTCCATTTGAATAACTAGAATATAAATTCACCTCCAGAAATCATGACTTCTCTAAGAACATTACAACAATATGTCTAATATTCGTATAGGTTTACAATCTCTTAGTTCATCATTCAGCTTTGCTATATATGACGGAAAGACAATTTGATATCTGGAGATTTGAAAGATAATATATTGTAACCAAAGTCATTTTTATTCGAACGAACTCTTAACAGTTGGCGCTGGTGAAGCCCGTGGAACTCCAGTGTGATAATCCCCGAGTGAACAGGATAATATAACATACCAAATCCCTGTTGTGTTTCGTTCCTATTCCGAGGCTTAACCGCATCATGCGTAACACAAACGAAGGATTTTTTCTTCGCTGCTGATTTGTCAACTAAGCCTCCTGTGGCAACAACCCTGTCACATTAATAAAATTCGACAGGTGACTAAGAAGGAACTAACCAAGAACTGGTTTACCAATCGAATGGTTAACGAATGGAATAGACCACGCAGTGGGCGCTGAAATTATTAGCTGTTTTAAGAGTAGATAACTTAATGGATGGGGACGATAGGTGGTAATGTACATGGACCTGCCTACTATAGGCCTTATGATCTCTTTCACTCTCCCCCCATTCTTTTGTCCTTATATTTGCCAACTCCCATCCTTGTGGATAGGGATAACAGGTGGTATAGGACATGGAACTGCTTAGTATGGGCCTTATGGTCTCTTGCAGTCTTCCCCCATTCTTATGCCCTTATATTTGACAACTCCCATCCTAGTGGATAGGAATGAGGGGTGGATAGGAAAGACAGGTGGCAAGGGACATGGAACTGCATAGTGTAGGGCTTATGGTCTCCTGCAGTCTCTCCCTATTCTTATGTCCTTATATTTGCCAACTCCCATCCTAGAGGAACAAGGAGTACCATGCTCAAGGCTGCACACTTTCACCTCCGTAACCTAAGGTCGCAGAAAACTCAAAGAATAGCGGAACTTGTTGGTTAGCGTACTCTGAATGTTCTAGGACAGAGTTGTTACTTTTTTTTTTCGTTACGTACCCCGAGAGTACTCAGCCCATCGACCCGTACCCCCATTAAGTTGACACAGAATACAGAATGGTAATATATCAAGACTAATCAAACATACAATAGTACCGCAATGGATATCAAATGGTTCAAATTGTAATGACTGTATTCATCAGTTAAACATTAACATGAAAAAACAATATACAATAATAAGGTGCAGAAATAAACGTTTAAGTACTCTTTCGTTACGTTAGTCATCTAAATACTCCTGTTAAGCGTCCCGTGAACCCCAGGTTGTTGAAAACCCTTGTTCTAGGAGTTAACAATTGGGATATGTGGGTGGGCATAAACTCGCCATCCCACTCCTAAGTAGTGGGAAGTGAGAAACCCCTGGTAGGGCAAAGACGTTAGTTGCGTTAAGATTTTTCTTTCTTTCTTTTAGGCCGATGTTGGGTCGCCTCCCCGCCTGGGCTCTTCGAAATGCTAGGAAGTAAAGTTTACGGAGGCTTTACAGTTTCCGGGCCGTGTCGTATGTTTTCTGTAAATAATAAATACTGTACAATGTTACTTATTGGCAAATGGAATGAGGACTGTTGTTTCTGTTCGCTCTAGGATGACCGAGTAGGAGGAGGAGGAAGAAGAAGAGGAGGAGGAGGAGGAGGAGGAGTAGGAGGAGGAGAAAGAGAAGGAAGAGGAGATAGTAAAGGGATAGGAGGAGGAGAAAGAGATGGAAGAGCAGGGTTAGGACTAACGGGATGAGGAGATACAAAGGAGGGGGAGGAGAACAGCGAGAAAGGGGGTGGAGTGTAGGAGTAAGAGGAAGAGGGGAGGAGGACGGCGAGGAGAAGGGGGTGGAGTGTAGGAGGAAGAAGAGGAGGAGGGGGAGGAGGAGGAAAAAGAGGATGGAAGAGTACGGGGTAGGACTACGGGTATCAGGGGAAGGCATGAGTGTAGGAGGAAGAGGAAGGAGGAGGGGAAGAAGAGGAAGAGGAGGAGGAAGAGGAGTACGACGCCAAAGAAGCTTCGTCATCCCATCTTCATCTGTAAACCTTAGTCATTCGATTTCTCGCAGATCCCTTGGTGCCGATGTTTACATTGTGTTCCCAATCTCGCCCTCCAAGGCATTCACGGTCACCCTCACCTCTCCCAGACCAGCTCAGGTGTCCCTCCAGCCCGCGAAAGTCATCCTGGACATTGTGTCTCTTCCCACTTTGAGATGGAGAAAGAGGAGGAAGAGGGGAAATACCAAAGATTACGAGCGAAAATAAAATGAACGGTGGCCATAAAAAGAGAGAGCGGATGGGAGAGAAAGTAGGATTAACTGTCATATTGAGTACAGTCTACTCTCATTTTCGGAGTGGGAGAGAGAGAGAGAGAGAGAGAGAGAGAGAGAATGGCGTATGCCTCGGGGGAGAAAAATAGAAAAAAAAATTATTTGTAAAACACGAGCAACGGGCTGCGCCCGACCCCGCTACGCGAGGGCTTGGGCCTTCGGGCGAGCTCGCTTCGCTCGTAGGCAGACGTCTTGCTCTCAGCCAATCAGTCGTCTCCGTTGCCGTGACGTCACCGCTCTCAACCAATCAGTCGTCTCCGCTGTCGTGACGTAACCGCTCTCGGCCAATCAGTCGTCTCTGTTACCGTGACGTCACCACTCTCTCAGCCAATCAAGAACCGGAGGGGAAGTGTCCCCTTGAGGGATTTCCTGTTTCCGGTCCGACTTAGATCGATATAAACAGGAATTCTTTTATTAGTATATAGAAAAAGCAGAAGAGAAGATAATGAATCTAGTACGGTAATATACAGGATACCATGCATCAGATACAAATATACTAAGGCG
>NC_134785.1:45940766-45953266 GCF_046742065.1 Oratosquilla oratoria
GCTTACCATGACTTTACGTGAAAAATCCACATTACTGAGCCTCGTGATTAGGTCACTCGAACTTCTCGATCTCGTCTCTCCACCTTCTGCCTGGTCTCCCTCTCACGTGCTAGTCAAGGTTCGAGTCCTTAGCCGTACCACGTTTCAATTTCTGTATGTTGGCCTCCTCGAGTCTCTCGATGCTGATGGCTTAGAATCAAAGTGTATTGTGGTTGATAATATATATATATATATATATATATACTTTTTTCATTCATTCTCTCCATATGTCCAATTCATTCATCCCAATACTCTATTCAGTCCCGCTCTCTGCCCTACCTCATTACACGCAATTCATCCACCCTATACCTAACCATAAATAAAAAATAAACAAATAAAAATTCCCTCGGGTACCTTCTCCGATGTCTGTTTTTTACTGCGATATTTCGACCCACTATCTGTCCATATATTCCACGTGCCATGATGTTGATTGTTTCCTATTTCATTTTCAAGAAGGCTTAGTTTTAAAGCTCTTAGGTTAGGTCTGTGGAGGTTGATGCAATGCTCCCAAGTCGGGGAAAGGACCCGACGGGAATGTTGTCGAACACTTGGTTGACCTGGAATTTCATAAACGCCTAATGGATTGCCCTGGGAGAGCAAGAATAGAAAACGGCGCAACTTTCACGGTCATACATCCGCGGTCAGAACAGAAAGCCCTGAGGTACTCCGCAACTCACTTTTCGAGTGTCCTACATGTCCTTAGGGTGCGTCCACACTACACACGGTTTGCCGGAAGAGTAAAGGGTAGCGGGATGTCTAGCGGGTCAAAGGGAAAGACAAACACATGTTATCTAATACGAGTGTCCATACCGGATGCGGGTAGCGGATAAGCTTGGAGGGAACCCGCTACCCGTGCCAGGTATGGCCGCATGTAATAGGCGTTTGTTCTTGCCTCTGACCCGCTAGGCATTCCGCTACCCTCAACCCTCCCAGCAAACCGCGTGCAGTGTAGCCCTTAGCTCGAGTCGTTCCTGTGACGTGACCATTACTTGAGAAAAGAGTGAAGTATGGAAGAAACGAATGGAGAAAGAGATAGAGAGAGAAAAAAAAAACAGCAGAAGACGGGAGAAAAGTGTTGACAAATAGAAGCAGGAGAAAAGAGCGGAAGAAAAGAGGAGAGACACTTGAACCTTGTCTCCCATCCACTGCCCTGGGTCAGAAGCAATGCAGCAAGGCATAGTACATCCACACCTAGGCCGCTTCCCTTAATCGCCCCCACTCTCGCCTCCCTTCGTCCCCTCATCCGGAAAATATAGATGGGGAGAAATCCCTTCGGGCTGCGTCAACCTAATAATAACAATTATGATTCGTGATACGGTTTAGCGTCGCAAAATCAACTATCAGGAGGCTAGGACGGTCCCCCTTACAAAGGATTTTGTAGCGTGGATTTGAATGAACCATGCCCTTGGTCCAACTCACTGGCGGCAGGGTTCGAACTGTCGTCACCTTGACCTCCGCCGCAAGTAGCGACACTCTAAACCGCTAAGGCCAGCGACCACCCAATAACAACAACAATAATAACAATAATGATAAAAATCATATGGCGTTGACCAGAAGAAAACTCACAAAGTAGACTGAGGATCCCCCGAGGGGAGAGAGAGAGAGAGAGAGAGAGAGAGAGAGAGAGAGAGAGAGAGAGAGAGAGAGAGAGAGAGAGAGAGAGAGAGAGAGAAGACTCTCATCACCCTTCTGGTAATTATTAACGTTTCATCCTCGCTGATGCTAGCCAGGCGATTTCATTCGGCGGCACACTAGCCATTTCTCGCTAGCATGCTACTTGTTTTTACTACTTCGTTTGAGTAGAAACGACTTCGGTGAGGATGTTTTGTTTTTCGATTTTCCAAATGTCAAATTACTCTTACGTCATAGAGTGAGAGGCTGAATGACGAACTATGAGAAGCTAAACCTAATATACGAATGTTGGACACACTGTTGAGATGTTCTTACGGAAGTCTTGAATGTTGTAACCATGGTCATTTCTACTCAAACAACCGAAGTAGCAAAAGCAAGTAGCATGTTAACCTATAGTGTGCCGCCACTCTAAGCCGAGTAAGGTGAGTAAGGCGAAGCGGAATATTTATTCAACCAATAAAAAGTGTTGGGCACATGCAGGTAGGTACGGTACAGCCCCGACAGCCTCGTGCGTCTCCTGGACGCCTTCCAGAGGCGTTCCTTTCCGGGAGGAGGAGGAGGAGGAGGAGGAGGAGGAGGAGGTTAGGATGGGGAAGAAGAGGAAGAAGATAAGGAGGAAGGGAATGAGGAAGAAGGGGAAAAGGTGGAAGAAGTAGAAGATGAGGAGTAACAGGAAGGGGAAGAGGATGAGGAGGAAGGTTATGAGAGATAAGAGGAGGAGGAGGAGGAGGATGAAAAGAAGGAAGGAGAAGAGGGAGAAGAAAAACAGTTGGAGGAGGAAGAGGAGGAGGAGGTAGAAGGGGAAAAGGTGGAAGGAGAAGAGGAAGAGGAGGAGTAACAGGAGGGGGAATGGGACGAGGAGGATGGGGAAAAGAATGCAAGTGAAAAGAAATAAGAAGAGGGAGAAGAAGAGGAGGAAAAACCCTGTAGACACAGGAACAGGAAGAAATAAGATAAGATGGTAGGGGTGGGAGAAGCAGGATAAGGAAGACGGGGAGCAGGAGAGGTGGGGACAAGGAGGAGAACGAGGAAGAGGAGCATGAGGAGGAGGAACAGGAGGAGGCGGGATAGCGGATGGAGGATGAACAAGAGGAGGCGGGATAGGGGATAGAGGAGGAAAAGGAGGAAGAGAGAGGGGCAAATTAGGAGATAGAACAGAAGGAATGGGAGCTGGAGAAGAAGAAGGAGGAGAACGTTCGTTCTCCTGTGGAAGGCGATAGAGGACACAGAGGGCGGTGGCGGCAGCGGCGGCGTCAACCTGGGGGCGCCCCCCTCCCCCCACAGACTTGATTTCCTTCTTCTTCAGGACTGGGTGGAGTATGTGTGTGTGTGTGTGTGTGTGTGTGTGTGTGTGTGTGTGTGTGTGTGTGTGTGTGTGTGTGTGTGTGTGTGTGTTGTAGTAAAACCCACAGCCACAACGGTATCTTTTTGTAGTTGTGGTGGTTGTGGTAGTGGTGACGGAGGAAAGCGGAGGAGGAGGAGGAGGAGTAAAAGGAAGATCACGACGAGGAGGAGGAAGAGGAGGAGCGGACGAGTAGGGGAAGAGAATGAGGAGGTAGAGAAGGAGGTTACGGATGAAAGTGGTAGTAGCAATAGTAGTAATAGTAATAGTAAAAGTAGTAGTAGTAGCAACAGAGCTCTATGAAAGGGCGCCTACCAAGCTGACAGCACTACCGATCAGGACGAGGGGTTCCAATGTAAACAAAAATTAATTTTCATCGATGGATGTCATTGCCCTGAGGTATGGGTGGCCGGCCTTTGGATACTCCTGCGATACACCATTCGACCCCAACCACAAGATGATGTGTCAAAAAGGGTAGACTTAGCCCGGTGTCACACTATGCGGCGGCGCCGGATGCGGCCACGTTATGTTTAAAAGTTCAGTAAGCTGAATAAAACCACCTGGCGACAGCAGCAAGAACTTTATAAAACGACTGCCATCCCCCACTGATTAAAACAGTATCATAATTTTTCGAGCCTAACGACTCGTAAGGGAGACTTTGTTGTAGCCAACAACAAGCCGCAACGGCAGCGCCGGAGAGTGCGACACTGGCATTACCTGCATGTGACGAGACGAGGCAAGAGATCTCGCGGCCCAAATGCAATCATTTAGAACCATGGCTGTGACACTTGAATCGGACCTTCTTCCCCTGGAAGAAGCGACTTTCAGGTACCTCACCGCCAACACCTCAAATAAAACACGAGTGAACGTCAGCGCAAGAGGTTTAGGGGCAAGGGGATCTTTTCTGATATACGAATCTTGACTGAATGAAAAAGAGAGTGAGAGATATATAAATAGAGAGTAAGAGTGAAAGTAAAAGAGAAAGACAGACAGAGAGAGGGAGAGAGGGAGAGAGAGAGAGAGAGAGAGAGAGAGAAAGAGAGAGAGTGAAAGCAGAGAGCGAGGGAGGGAAGGGGAGAGGGGCGAGGGATGGCGGGAGGGAGAAAGTGAGAGAAAACAAGAGTGAAAGTTAATGAAAAAGAGTGAGAGAGAGAATCGACGAAAAAAAAAAAAATCGACCAAAACCCCTTAAAAACGTTCGGTGATATCTTGAGGCTTTCTTTGTCTCTGACATGTGTTGACAACTTGTTCGACGCTCACCACCTTCCTCCTGGCCTCCACCGGGAGAGCAGCATTATCTCGAACTGAATGAAAAGTGTACTTATGCTTCGGTCAAGGTGGCCCCGCCGCTATCACTCTTCTTCTATCTACAAAGAGATTAGTCTCTCTTTGTTCAGGATTTAATCTCGGGCACGAAGATCATTTCTCATCTTCTTGAAGATGACAAAGACATCACCAGACAAAAACATTACGACGTAACAGTTCATGGACACGCTTGGTACGAGATAATATATATTCTGATTATACACATACATATATACATGCACACACACAATTATATATATATATATTATATATGTATCACGTAAGTGGGAGTAGGAAACACAGGTGTCTTAGTCTGAGTTTAATGTATTCCTGGCTAGTTTCGCAGATTTGTCCCCAAATTAATTTACGAAACTAGTCTTGAATAAACTCAGACTAAGACCACCGTGTTTCCTAATCCCAATTGCGTCAACGTGTCAGAATGTCTCAACATATATATATATATATATATATATATATATATATATATATATATATCCTTATCGCCTCCTCCTCACTCCTTCCCCTCACCCTTCCTCTTCACTCTTCCTTTCTTTTCATCTCAAGCTCTCGGCCCCAGCTGCTGTTCCCGACCCTTCCTCTTCCACCCCTCACCCTCTCGCCTCCATTGACGCGACCCTGGTCTTCCTCTTCCTCTTCTCCTACTTCCCCCTCCCCCTCACATCCTTTTTCTTCCCACCCCCACTCCTTTTTCTCTGCATCCCCCCCAACCTATTTCACTCAGTCGACAACCCCCCTCCCCGCTACCTCTTTTTCGTTGTCGCCATACTCCCCCCCCCCCCACACGCCGCTTTTGCACCTCCTTCAGCTCCTTACTTCGTCGACTTTCATCTTGGTCCTTTGTGACCAATTTCCACCTTCGTGAGTTTGTTCTTCTTTGCCTCCTCGGGTCCTTCCACCCTCCTCTCTCTCTTTCTATATCTCTCTCCCAACCCCTCTCTATTCTCTTTCCTCCCTTTCTCTCTATATCCTTTCCCTCTTCTCTCTCTTCCTCCCTCACCCTCTCTCGCTAGCTCTCTCTTGCTATCATTGTTACACGCACGCTCACACACTTACACATACAGTACATGCACACACACGCACAGACAGACAGACACACACAAACACATACATGCGCGCACACACTGAAGAATTTTCCCTATCTATCGAAAGACTGGTTCCAGTTTTCTCTAAACCGTTACCTTCTCGGGCATTCCGTCTCACCAATACCAGACCAACAACAGCACCAGCAAAGAGCAATATCAGCTACAACAGGAGGGAACAAGAGGAGTGCCAACAGCTACAAGAAGAGCTGGAAAAGGCGGAAGAGGAGGAAGATGGAAAAGTAGAAGAGAGGTTGACAATGTTCCTTCTTGTCGATTGTGCCGTGCCTGGTACATGCACAGTACCAGCGTACACGCACGCACGCACGGTGCCTACAGACGACTTGCTGGCGAATGTCGAGGGCCGCCCCGCCACATCGTTGAACTGGCTCGGGAGAGTGCCAAGCCGGAGATGGAGGGCCGAATCGGATAAGGGCAGTGATAAGAATTCCACAAAGATCTCCGATCTCTTTCTCTCTCTCTTTCTTTCTTTCTCTCTCTCTCTCTAACGGATGTGGCCAAAGGCCTCAAAATGTCTAAAATTGTCCTTGGGTCTACCAAAAGAACCTCTCCCCATGATAGCGTCCAGAAACTAAGATTCTGTTCACACGAGCGGTTTGAACCGCGCGGAAACCGCGGTGGTACCACATAGTCAAAGAAAAACACGCAAAGTTGTGTGAACGCCTCCACTGACATGCAGCATCTTATACATTATTCTTGTTGCCGCATAACGATTTTAATCATGTTCATGAATATCCTTCGTTAGCACAGTGGCAATTGGAAAAAAAACATATCGTAGAAAGTTGATTCTGTTCAATTAAAAGAGCAAAACCCAGGATAGTATTATTCGCAATCTATCTAATGAATGCTTGATGGCCGAACGAGTTAAAGCGTCGCTACTTGCGACGGGGGTCGAGGGAACGGCGGTTCGAACCCTGCCACTAACGAGTTGGATCAAGTACATGGTTCAATAAATTCCAAGTTACAAAGTCCTCTGTAAGGGGCACTGTCCTAGCCTCCTGATAGGAGGAGTTCGCGACATTAAACCGAATCATTTGAGTCTTTAGCTAACACGTCACTGACATGTTTTTTTTCGTTAATTTAGTCTTGTTTATGTGTTCAAAATGTTGATAACAGTTTGTACATGTGACTATTTATCACTTCATATGGTACAATTTGTTCACCACCTTGGTGTGGTTGCTCGGATACCCTCATCCCCCCTTCAAACTTTTGTCTGTTTGTTTCACTTTTTATTGTATATTTTCTTCAAGTTACATCCCCCCCTCCCATCAGGAGGAGCTAAGATGGCAGGGGGGAAAGGGTGGTGGATGGGAGTAGAATGGGTGGGAGTAGATACGTCCCTTTGACTTGGCTACCTTCCTTGTAAGGTGGAAAATTTCTTGGTATAAATATAGACACTTTTGTTTGTTAAATTGTACACGTTTGACAATTTGTCATGATTAACGATAGCGTGATTATCCAAGGTCTTCTCCCAGGTACATTCCGGACCGCATATATCTGAGTTCACTACATTAACCCTCACATCCCTGAAGACCATTCCTGGACACGAATCGAAACGTCGGGCATAACAAACCCTTCAAATTGAGTCTGGTGCTTCCTCTCTTTCCCATAATGGATCCCAGACTCCAGATTTTCACGTATGTAGGACGTATGCATGTAATATACATGTATGTATGTTCACGTATGTATGCTTTATACAACCTACCCTGGCTCAAACCCTGGGATTCTAGTAATACGACCAGTCCTCTTCTAATTAAGTAAGAACCCTACGCTTCTGATTTCATTTTCATTTTCTTAACATCGACAGAAAAATAATTATTTCCAAACAACAATGCCGAAGTGAATTAGCTGGTGTTACTTTGTTTAAAATTTATCTTTTTCGGCAATGTATTCAATATCACATAATACTATCAGTCTATTATCAATATTAGTATATCGTTAGTACAACACTATTACAACCTAATAATACAGCCGAAGAAGTATCACTTGTATTACGTCAACATCTAGCATCAAATCAATTGGTCAAGTGAAAAGATTTCCTGCAAAACTGGGTTCATACATGCTCAAGCGTGCGAAACATTCTTGCAATATTGAGTGAAGATGAAAATAAATCTTATAAGATGGCGGCACACTTGGCATTCCTCGCTAGCATGATACTTACTTTTGCTACTTTGAGTAGAAACTACTTCGGTCACGATTTTTTTTTTTTTTTTTTTTTTTTCAAATTTCCAAATGTCAAATTACTCTTGCGTCATATAGTGGGAAGCTGAATGACAAACGAAGAGAAGTTAAACCTAAAATACGAATGTTAGAGACAGTATCGAGATGTTGTAACCGAAGTAGTTTATACTCAAACGAAGTAGCAAAAGCAAGGAGCATGCTAGCCTACTGTGCCGCCACCTTTACACATACACACATACATCGGGATAGCGGGAGCCAATGTAGTGACGAATATAGTGTGTGTGTGTGTGTGTGTGTATGTGTATGTGTGTGTATGTGTATATGTGTGTGTGTGTGTGTGTTCAAGGCGTTATCACACTAGGTTATTTTTCCTCCGTCTGTTGGATCAGATTTGCAGCCCCGCTGCTCTCGGGAAGTGATCTGACATGTTGAAGGAAAATAATTTCCCCCCATCATATCAAATGACATTCTAAGTTAATTGCTGAGAAAACAAAATAGTTTACCATAGTGATTTTGCGGCGAAAAAAGTTTCCGTAGGTGGGCGGTACCGCCGATGAATAAGGAGGTTGGAGGAAAAACACCTCGATGTGATAACCTCTTAAGTCACATCTAAAGCAATTACACTAGACAGTCAGACACGCCGCGGTAGGCCCAGGATAACGCGGCCATGGACAACGGCCCCTTGTAGTGCCTGCAGCAGGTGACGTTTCTTTCAGGAGTTATCACACTTGGCTATTTCTCCTTCAACCTCAGATTAATCCGCCCCCCCCCCCTCCACAACTTTTTCCACCGTAAAATCAGTGTGGCAAAATATTTTGTTTTCTAAACATTTTACGAAGAATGACATCTAATATGCTGTAGGAAAATTATTTTCCTCCCAAAGTTGCGGGCATCTGCTCCAATAGTAGGAGGAAAAACAGCCCAGTGCGATAATGCCTTTAGGGAACCATATCCAAGTGCCGGCGTTGGTCTCCGAGGGTGAAGTCGGCTTTGTAAGCCTCTGGGCAGTCAGAAGCTGGACGGCCAAGCAATTTAGCTGTCGGCTGGACTCCGCCCACCCCCCACCCCACCTGCGTTCCTTTTGTTCCTCGTTAGCTGGGTAGGCCGGGCTAGCTCTACCAACGCGAGACCTCGACTACTCGCGCTGTTGTCGCCTGGAGGTTCAAACTGGATCAAGTGCTGAGCTCGTGATCGACGGGTATTCCCTCTCCATATTAGAGATCTAAAGGGGTTATCACACTGGGCTTCCACGGGCTTCACTATGGCCGACAGTTGAGAGTTCGTTCGATTAAAAACGACTTCGGTTATCATATTTCATTTTTCAAATCTCCAAATATCAAATTATCTTTCCGTTATATGTAGCATAGCTGAACTAAGAAGTTGTAAAATTATACGAACGTTACACATACTGATGAAATGTTCTTAAGACAAGATTTGTGTAAGCGAAGTCCAATTCTAGTTACTCAAACAGAGGTTGGAGGTAGGATGTGGGAGGAAAAATAGCCCAGTGTGATAACCCCTTTACAAACTATTTTCTATAACTTTCATGCATTTCAATCTATTTTGCAAGTCCATTTCATGTTACTCTGTTAAGAACATAATAGATACGAATGAAGGAGATTGCAAGAAACCATAAGGCCTACATTAGGCATTATGTCCATCACATCCTTCTGTTAACTGAGAAACCAACCTTCTCGAACCACAATAAATTCAGTGTCTCTTCTTTTTTTTTTATTTGATCCTGATGTTATTTTCTTTATGGCCCTGTTCACACTAGCGGTTTGAACCGCGCGGAAACCGCGGCGGTACCGCATAGTCAGGGAAAAATTCGGAGTGTGAACGCCTCCATTGATTCACAATGTAATTAAACCGCCGCGGTTCAAACCGCTTGTGTGAACAGGGCCTTTGCCATAAATGAGGGGGAGGGGGTGGGCATCCAAGGAAGCGGTAGGGGCACGAAAATGGGGCATACATGCTTGGGGGGAGCATGGAGGGGGGATATGATGCTGAGAGCATACCCCCTTATCTGTTGTCCGGCTGTGCCAGTGATAGCTTATCGTCTATATCAGCAGAGCTGGCGGCTTGGGTATCTGCTACTGGGATTATTATGTAAGGGCATAGGAGTCGGGCTGAATAAAGCCATTGGGCATCGAGGTAGACAGAGCGCTTTCTTCGACCCCAGTCAGTGACAGGTAGTAGCTGAATCGCTCCTGGTTAGGCAAGGTTAGATTGGGCAAAGCTAGGCTAAGCTAGACTAAGGTTAGGTTAGGTTAGATTGGATTAGTCAGAGTAAACATCATGTGAGGATGAATCTTGCTAAAAATACAATGTTTTATTAGTTGATTATATATATATATTTTTTTCAAGTACATCACAAATTGATCTATACACCCCGGAATGAACGAGGAAGGGGCATCCCACGCGGTGACATTTAAAGTCTTTCTAACTAAAGGAACTAAATGAATTAGATTAAACTAGGTCAGGTCAGGTTAGGGTTATACTAAGGCTGGGCTTGGGCACAAATAGTGACATATCCATAATGTCTGTTATACTATGACTTTTCATCCCTTCATTTTATGTAGACAATATTCACATCTTAAAATCTACTGGTCTGCTCCAAGTTCAAAGATTAATCCAATTTACATGCTGTGTCAATTGAGATCATCTCAGGTCAGTTAACAAAATCATCGAAGTCACCTCATGAACTGAATAAAATTAAGCTTAAGAGGAATCAAGACGGATTTGATTCTATTCGAATATATCAAGAATCAACATGAGTGGATATTTGTCCCAAATATTGCCGCAGTAGGTGATTTCTTCTGCATATACATACACATTATGTGTATACATACATACACACCCACATATTATATACATATATATATATATATATATATATATATATATATATATATATATATATATATATATATATACGCAGCAAACAACCCCAAGGAATCATGGCTTCTCTCGATGTCCAGTCCTTATTTACACATGTTCCAGTCCTACAGACAGTGGACATCATTCTTCAGAACGCTTTCCACCACCCAGAACTCCCACCCCCTAAAATTCCTGAATATATTTTGAAGAAGCTTCTCCTCGCTTGTACGACCGAAGTGCCCTTTACAGACCCTTCGGGACAACTATATCACCAAGTTGAAGGCGTAGCCATGGGGTCTCCTTTAGGCTGTACTTTCGCGGATTTCTACATGTGCCATTTGGAAAACAAGGTTATTCAAAATCCCGAATTACGGCCCTTCACTTATTGTAGATATGTCGATGACATATTTGTAGAGGTGAGAAGTGAGTCTCATCTTATGGAATTGCAGCAAGCCATGGAATCTTCTTCTGTCCTGAAATTTACCTATGAACTCAACTTACATAACAAGATCCCTTTCCTAGACATCCTAATTTCTTCAGAGGACGACCAATACCAGACCACCGTGTACAGGAAGAAGACAGACATAGGTAGATGCCTCAATGCTGCTAGCGAGTGCCCTCAACGTTACAAGTTGAGTGTCATACGTGCCTACCTCCGCCGTGCTTTCCGGAACTGCTCCTCATGGACCTTATTCCACCAGGAATTATCTCGCATCAAGCAGATACTTTCCAACAACGGATATTCTAACACAATCATAGATAACGAAACAAGAATATTCATGACACGCATTTTTACACAACAAGAACAAAACCAACCTCCCACCAAACATATAGTCTATTACAAAAACCAAATGACACCTGCTTACAAAACGGACGAACGCGTCATCAAAGAAATAATCACACGAAACACTACTTGCACCAACCCTAAAGACAAATTAGACATTATTTATTACAAAAACCCCAAGGTCTCCAACCTCCTTATGACGAACAATTTGTCTAAGAACCACAGCCCCCTCAAGAAAACCAATGTGATATACAAATTTTCCTGTCCCGAAGAAGGTTGCAAACTTCTAAATAATGTATCTTACATTGGTGTCACTACGACTTCGTTGAGCAGGAGACTTACAATGCATGCTCGTGAGGGCAGCATACAAAAAAACACATAAAACAAACTCACAACAAAACCCTCACAAGGTCACATTTGGTGGATAACACGAAAATACTTAGACACTGCAGCAATCACAGAAAACTACACATTTTTGAGAAAGTATACATTTCACAACAGACTCCACTCATCAATATACAGACCGACACACTCGGTGCCCTCCTATTGCATAAGAACTCGACTGTTCAAAGACATCCTCCGAGCATCGCAACTCCCAGAAGCAACAGTTCCTCCCTAGGGAGTTCCAGCAGACATCCTCCCAGCGCAGCCGACATAATCCCACCGAACATAATCCCACCGGACATATCACCAATCAATAACAGACCCATCCTACGGAGTTCCAGCAGACATCCTCCCAGCGCAGCCGACATAATCCCACCGAACATAATCCCACCGGACATAATCTCACCAATCAACAACAGACCCACCACACGTAGCTCCATTGTGCGCCAACCTAGGTAGCAACTGTGACCTCTCCCAGTACCATGTATACACCATTGTGCGCCAACCTAGGTAGCAACTGTGACCTCTCCCAGTACCTTGTATACACCAAATTTCTGTACTTAAATTGTTAGCCTCCTTTTATGTATTAGATTCTTTTCTCGCCTGAAGATGGTTGAAAGCATCAACCGAAAGCTCGCATTATGTATTATTGTATAGTATTTTCTTAACAATACAATATGGATCTCGGCAGCCTCGTTTTTGACCTCCCTTCTGATTACAAGAAGTCTATTCGGAAGATAGAGAAAACTACTAAGAAGTTAGTTGATACTGAATTTGCGCTGGTCTTTAACAAAACATGTTTAAAAGAGAACTTACTGCCTATTTATTCTAA
>NC_134785.1:45958266-45965766 GCF_046742065.1 Oratosquilla oratoria
ATACTGGTAACTTTCAGCTGCCTTCTTAACACTGAATTTTGGGTAACGTTTTTAATGGTTGTGATTATTGTCATTATTATCATTATTATTATTTTATTTTTTTGATGTGATGTCAAAGGTTACCTTAAATCACTGTGGCAAACTATTTTGTTTTCTCAACAAAAATACATAGAATGTCATTTGATATGTTGGAGGAAAATTAATTTCCTCTAGCATATAAAATTCCTTCCCGAAAGCTGCGGGCTGCAAATCTGCTCCAACAGTCTAAGGAAAAATAGCTCAGTGTGATAACACCTTAAAGCCCACCGACAAAAATTGATGATGATCCACTCTATCAAATCGCCAGCCCTTAAAATCTCCTTTTCATTTGGATTTTGTTTTACTTGAGGCTATATGATTATATCCAACCTATCAAACTATGAGTAACAAAAATATATACACACACACACACACACACACACACACACACACACACACACACACACACACACACACACACATGCAGCCTTAGGGACTGGATTTGGGCGCCCCTACAGACCGGAGTCATACATCATTTGTCTATGTTAGAGATAACATCTGTATTAACAGAGGAATGATGTTTGTACTACAGCTGTCTTGTTTATGTTATTACTCTGAAACTGTCCTTTACCACTTCTGTTACCCAACTTCTTCTGGATCCCCTGTAAATGGAGACCAAGTGGACGGGTTGATGAGACTTAAGATCCCGCTCTCTGCACATTGATCCTACGAAAAGTCAAAGCAATTGAGGGTCAGTGATGAGGACTACATCCACAACCCTAACAAATGGGTCATCAAATGTGCGAGGCTGCGATACAGGTGAGCGCAAAAGGGAAGAGATTGGTGGTTTGTGAGATGTACTAGCGTGAAGTGAAACTAAATTGAAGGGGAGGGGCGAGTTTGAGCTTGGGAGTGTGGTGGGGAAGGTGTCTAGAATGGAGTGGGGGCAAGGGAGGGAATATATATATATATCCTGGTGTCACCTTAACAGCTTTTGCTCTTCCTGATGCCAGACGAATTCATTTAGTTTAAAGAAGAACCTCAGGGCATCGGTAGGTTAAACCGAAAGTCCATCCCACCTCCTGAAACCTGAAGATAATCCTCACCATCGCATTAAAATCCCCGCCAGCCGCTCCACTCTGTGTCACCTCAACTTATACCGAGACATGATCTCACCAGAAGCTTCACAGGTCCTCGCAGCGTCATGTGAGCTATCCTAAACCAGCAAAACCATCCCTTTCAATACGTTAAGAAGATAAGGAGCCTACGCCAGGTGGCACCGAGTACCTGCGGCTGGAACCATCACCTTTGCCCTATTGGACTCTTGGGGCAGGTTACAATCATTGCTGGGAATGGGAAAGGATCCTCATCTTGGTTAATTGCATACACAACCCCCCCCCATCGCCTCTAACACACACGATACTGTATTGACAAGCCACGTCCCCTTTTTCCACCTGAGCCAATTACAACTCTATTCTAGTTCTCATTCGTGCCGCATTTGAGTGACCTTGCTGTGGGAGAGGTGTCCCCTAGCAAGTGAGGTTAAAGCCCCCGTCACACATTAAATATTCTCATCAAATATTATGAATTTGAAAAGCTGGAAGACGACTTCACTTACAGTATTCTAGAATTCCCTAAGTCTACAATTCAACAATGTGTCTAATATTCGTATAGGTTTAACTTCTCTTAGTTTGTCATTCAGCTTCTCAGTATATGACGCAAAGGTAATTTGACATTTGGAGATTCAAAAAATAAAAGATTGTAACCTAAGTCGTTTCTACTCAAACGAATTCACTCGAGTCGCGTATTATGTGCGACAGGAATGCTGTGCTTACAGCTACCTTTCTAACCACTTCTTCAAGTGGGGTGAGCAGTGTAGGTCCTATATGGGGCTGCTCAGTCGTGTGGGCCCCTGCCGAACAGCGTTGCTTCCTAGTCCCACCACAGGCCGACTGATAGGTTTACATTCTTTGCCGTGAGGGTCTTGACTAAAGGGGTTATCACCAATGTTAACTTTATTTTTTTGCTGGGAGTGTAGGCAGAAATTTGCTTGTGGGCAAACTTTGCCTTCTCTGTATGCGCGCACCCATGCGATATCACCATCTGATCATTAAGCAAATACACTCAATTTGTAAGTTTGTATTGGATATTACTTCCACCAAAGCGATTATTGGTTTGACGGTTGGCAAGTTACAATATTTTTAGAGAATTTATAGTTGATGTTTGGGTACAACTTCTTTAATGAATGGATTTTCATATCATATGAAAACTTTATGTGCGCACATTTTTTCTTTATGTGCGCTAGTTGTAAAACATATGTGAGCGCGCACATGCGCACAGCTTAGAGGGAACGTTGGTTATCACACTGGACTATTTTTCCTCCAACATCCTACCTCCATTTGAATAACTAAAACAGACTTCGCTTACAGGCACCTAAACTTGTCTAAGAACATTTGAACAGTATGTCTAACATTTTACAATCTCTAAGTTCATCTTTCATCTTTACTATACTGTACTGTATATGATGGAAAAGATAATTTGAGATTTGGAGATTTGAAAAATAAAATATTATAACCGAAGTCATTTTTACTCAAACGAACTCTCATCTGTCGGCGCTGGTGAAGCCTGTGGAAGCCCAGTGTGATAACCCATAAAGCTCGTTTCACACGTATCAACTTTGCGCCGTCCACGACACGACGTCGTGCTCTCAGACGACCATGGGTGTCTCTGGACGCTTTCACACGCCTTGACCACAGCCACGTGTGCAAGCGTCCATAGACACCCATGGTGACTTCGAGCACGACGTCGTGTCGTGGACGGCGCACTCAAAGACTTATCCCTTTATTCTCTCACTCATTCTCACTCCTGTGGTACTCGGACCTCAAGTCACACGACTGCCTTCAGCAAACCTTTCTATTATAATAATTATCGATCTCTGTCGTCGGCGATCTCCTGCCATTGCTCTGGTGTTTTCACAAGTCGTTCGACATCTTGGATAATGCTGTTATTCTATCTGTATCGAGGTCTTCCTAGCGGTCTCTTCCCAACAAGTATCCCGTTTAAAACTTGGTATAGGTTCCTTTCTTGTTTCATTCTTGCTATATGGCCTGCCCATCACAATCTTCTATCACTTCCTGTTGTATGTTTGGTCTGTCATCTCCCTATCTTTATTCCCTGCGATAAGAAAAAAGATGCGATATGAAAAGAGAAAACGGAGAACAAACGAGACCTGTCTATACATAGAAAACGGGGGGTGCATCTACCCGCTCCTCCCCATTTCTTTCAGGGCCTTTAAGGGTCCTTTAAGGACCGGTTCCCTATGGGCCTAACAACAGATGGCGCCCCCATGGTATCCCATCCTCGCCCTTTCGTCCCCGCGCCCCAAGGGCAAGCCAGAGGCAGGGGGGTGAGGTTGTTTATGTGGAACTGTATTGGCCTTCCTCGTAAAAGTCCAATTTGTACTTAATATGTACAAACATTTTACGAAAGACAACTGGCGTTCATCAAGACCCAGACGGCTTCTGCCATTGGCCTGGTACATGTGTGGTAAGGATGGCGGTATGGATACTACGGGTGATGGTATGGATGGTGGTTGTGAACAGGTGCTGATAATTTAATATGTGATTGTATGGGTGAGGGCTGTATGAGCGGTGGTATGAGTGACAGCAGTAGTAGGGGTAGTGGTATAGATACAGGCGGTGGTACTGGTGGTATGGGTGGAGGTTATATGGGCGGTAGTAGTATAGGTGGTAATTATATGGATAGTAGTACGAGTAATAGTGGTATGGGAGATGGCAGTATGGTTGGTGGTGTTGGTATGGACGGTGATGGTATGAGAGAGGTGGCATGGAAGATGACGGTATGGGAGATGATGGTATGCGAGGTGATGGTAGGGATGGAAAATCTGTATGGGAGGTGGTGATGGGAGGGAGGGACGCAGATACAGTAGGTAGATTGGGAGGTAGGGAAGGAGGGATAGGAAAGAACGGAGGGAGAGGGAGGGAGGGAGGGAGGTAGGGATGTGGGGAGGTTGGGAGGTGGTGAGGTACGGAGGGAGGTGGGGAGGTGGTGAGGTAGGGAGAGGGAGGTGGAGAAGGAGGTAGTAAAGGAAGAGAGGGAGGGAGGGAGGTAGGGAGGTGTTGAGGTAGGGAAGGAGGTAGGACGGAGGGACGTAGGGAGACAGAATGGTAGCCTGGGAGGGGTGAGGGGGAAGTTGGGTGGACTGGCAGAAGGGATGGAGGAAGGGAAAAGGGAGGAAAGGGGAGGAAGGGAAGAAGGGAGGATGGGAAGAAGGGAGGATGGGAAGAAGGGAGGATGGGAAGAAGGGAGGATGGGAAGAAGGGAGGAACGGAAGTAGGGAGAATGGGAAGAAGGGAGGAACGGAAGTAGGGAGCTTAGGAGGTGGGATGGTGGAAAGGGAGGGAGGGAGGGAGGGAGGGAGGGAGGAGGGAGAGAAGGAGGAGGGAGGGAGGGAGGGAGAGAAGGAGGAGGGAGGGAGGGAGGGAGGGAGGGAGGGTGGAGAGAAGCAAGGAATCAGAAAAATGGAAGGAAGGAATGGGGAAGGTGTTGCGAACTTGTAACGGTTTGAATATATTATATATGTGGGTCCCAGTGAACAAATATACATTTTTATCAACCACAATACACTTTAATTCTAAGCCATCAACATCAAGAGACTCGAAGAGGCCGACATGCTGAAACTGGAACGTGGTACGGCCAAGGACTCGAACCCAGGCTAGCAAGTGACAAGTGTTGGTGACTTAACCGATTGTGCCATCAAGAGAGATGCAAGTTGAGCGCAACTTTTCTTATATATTTGTATGCTCGAGTTACATACGCTTACACGGAATTTTGCGTTCAACCCATCTCCACTATGATAGTACAATTAATAAGTATACGAACGCGGGAAAGTAACTGTACATTACTGAATAGTTCCAGTGAACAGATATACATTTTTATCATCCACAAATACTTTTCCGCGTTCGTATACTTACCAATTGTACTATCATAACGGAGATGGGTTGAACGCAAAATTTCGTTTATGTGTAACTCGAGCATACAAATATATAAGAAAAGTTGCGCTCAACTTATATCTCTCTTAATGGCGCAATCTATTAAGTCACTAACATTTGTCACGTGCTAACCTGGGTTCGAGCCCTTGGCCGTACCACGTTTCAGTTTCAGCATGTTGGCCTCCGCAAGTCTCTCGATGTTGATGGCTTAGAATTAAAGTGTATTGTGGCTGATAAAATGTGTGCATATATATATATATATATATATATATATATATATATATATGTGTGTGTGTGTGTGTGTGTGTGTGTGTGTGTGTGTGTGTGTGTGTGTGTGTGTGTGTGTCAGAGTCGAGTGTCCGCAACAGCACTTCATGGGGGGGGGGCTTCTGTTCCGAACAAAGTTTGGGGAGCCCGGGGGTTCCGATCGACCTCGACCCCCTTCAGACCGGAGTCCGCCGCCTTTCAGCTGAATGAAATACAAGAGGTCCTTTGCCAGATCAATATTCTTAAACTAGGTCACCGCCCTGTTCACACTACTGGTTGCAACCGCAGCGGTTCAGTTACAATGTAAGCCAATGGAGGCGTTCACACACAACCTCGCAGTTTTTTCTTGGCAATGCTGTACCGCCGCGGTTCAATTACAACTCAATGAAGACGTCCACACACAACCGCGCTGTTTTTCCTTGACTATGTGGTACCGCCGCGGTTCAGTTACACTGTAGGTCAAAGTAGGCGTTCATACACAATCGCGCAGTTTTTTCTTGACTATATGGTACCGCCGCAGTTCAGTTACAATGTAAGTCAATGGAGGCGTTCACACACACCACTGTTTTTTCTTAACTATGTGGCGCCGACGTGATTTGAACCGAAGCGGTTTCCCTGCGGTTCAAAGAACTAGTGTGAATAGGGTTATTCAGAGTGCCACCAGGTGATTTTATTCATTCAGTCTCGAGAGAAGGTTTACAGTCTACCACGACGAATCCGGGATGTCATAATTTACCTTTATTCTTGCGTGTCACCAAACAATCTTATTCATCTCTGTGGCATTTTCTTAAAAGCGAAAAAAAAAATCCTTCCGTTTCCGGTGGTACTTTTCCTTTTCATTCTGATTGCCGTCAGATGATTTTCTTGTTAATATTATTGCTGGCCGAGCGGGTTAGGGTGTCGTTACTTGCGGCGAAGGTCGAGGGGGGGATGGCGGTTCGAACACTGCGCCAACGAGTTGAACCAAGGGCATGGTTAATTAAATTCAACGCTACAAAGTCCACTAAGTCCTCCGTATGGGGCACTGTCCTAGCCTCCGGAAAGAGAGGAGTGTGTGACGTTAAATTATATAATTATCATCATCATCATCATTATATCATTCCTGTGGCATCCCATGGAGCCGACGTCCTATGCTGCTTTAAGTTCATAATTCTCCAAAAATAACCGGTAGCCAAATCAGCGAAGCGTCTGCAGTCTTGTACTTATATGACAGAACAGTTCTCCCGTATATGTCCGTCATCTGCCCGTGTATCCTAGAAAGCATCTCTCAGCCTACGTGAGCTGGATTTGGAGACCGCGTTCATACCCGGAATGCACATATCCAGTTGATACGACCGAAGACTAGACCACCAACGTGGGTAAGCCAGTCCCAGCAAATGACTATTTGATATTAATATAGAGAACTCAGCAAAAAAAAAAAAAAAAAAAAAAAAAAAAAAAAAACCCGACAAGACGCACTTTTGTAAGCAAGCAATGTTTCTTGATAGTCCTAAAACTGCATACTAGTCTCTTGATGTAATTCACTCTCGCTTTCGTCTTAACCTTTTTATTACGTTTTTACAACTTCCATTCCTATCGCATTTCAAACATATGCCGAATATGGACTGGCTAACTTACGCTGCCGAGGGGGTGAACTCAGGCCTGAGAAGGGACTCTGTCTGATCGAGACCACTTTCTTTCATGCTGAAGTCGCCATGAAGTCCCCCACTGCTGTATTCAAGGAAGTAAAGAGTTATCACAATGAGGTATTTTTCCTCCAACTAATCGGCGGTACCGCCCACCTCCACTTTCTCCGACGTAAAATCACTATGGCAAAATGTTTAGTTTTCTCAACAATTTATAATGCCGTTTGATATGCTGGAGGACAATATTTTTTTCCAGCATATCATATTCCTTCCCGAAACCTGCGGGCTGCAAATCTGCTCCAACAGTCGGAGGAAAATTATCCCAGTGTGATAACGCCTTTAGTCTCGTAAACCTTCGGTGAAAGTAAATAGAATGAAAGAGCTCGTTACTTTCATTTCCTTGGGTAATGGTGACCTACGAGACGAATATTGAGGCTATCACACTGGGATATTTTCCCTCCAACCTCCATTTGAATAACTAGAATAGGATTTCGCTGACAGAAATCTAGACTTCTCTAAGAACTTTTCAACAGTACAATGTATGTCTAATGTTCGTCTAGGTTTATAGTCTTAGTTTA
>NC_134785.1:45970766-46148266 GCF_046742065.1 Oratosquilla oratoria
TGGAAGGGGTGAACATGAGGGGGCGACCAAGGATGAGATGGATGGATGGGGTAAAAGGGGCATTGGGAAAGTGGGGAATGTCTGTTGAGGAAGGAAGGGAGAAGACAGAAGATGGGGTTGAATGGAAAATGGTTGTGTATGGATGATGCTGTGATGCATGGGAGTGGGTGGGGGATGGGGATGAGGGGGTATGTGTGAATAATAATTTGACGCAGCCCGAAGGGATTTCTCCGCGTCTTCTCTTTTTCTACACGAGGGAACGGAGAGGGAGTATCGCCGAGTAAATGAACCGGCCTTGTTGTGGATATGCTGTGTCTTGCTACACTGTTTCTGACACAGGGCAGAGGGAGAGATGCAGGGATGACCCAACATCCAGGAGGAGCCAAGGTAAGAGGGAGGGAGGGGATGAATGGGAGTGGTGTATGTGGGGATGGTATGGGTGGGAGTGGATTTTATGCCTTTGTTTTTTGGCTACCTCCCTTGTAAAGGGGAAAAAGCCCTTGGAATATGTATGTATACACACATATATATATATATATATATATATATATATATATATAATAGTAGTAATATGACCCAATTACTCGGGTTCTGATTCAAGGTCTTGCAGTCACTCTTGTGCTTTGATTTTTCGTGCGAAGAACATACAGAATGCAGGATCCCTAGTCCCATAATTCTGTTCTATTTATTCGCCTTTTACGAAACGAATGGGAAACACGGTGGCAGAAATCTTTCCATCCTACGAAGGATCCATAGGATGAAGATTTATTGAGGTGGTAAAGGGCAGGTTCAAGTTAACTTGACTGCAAGAGACCATAAGGCCTACAGTGGGTTCTTCATAAAGGAGGGAAAGCAGTAGAACAAGACTATCATATTTTCTCTGTGAGTAGATAAGTTAAACTCTAACATTGACGACTACGCGACTCTGGTCAATAGGGGCGACCGTCTTTTAAAGACTGTCTGCCTGTTATCATGCAGTCAGTACCCCTGCATATATAACAAATAGCCATTTCCCTTTTATATCCTGTAAATCAAAAACAAAAATGACAAATGTAATACACATAGCCATGTACATGTGCGGAAACGCACCCCTGCGCGCACACACACACACACACGACGGTCCGAGTTCGAATCCCGGTCAGGGCTGAAATAATTTCAGTATCGCTGCGTTGCGAGTCGTTACTCTCTCATTGGCGGGGAGTTGGGTGTGTGTGTGCGTGTAAAGTCACAGTGTTACCCATAGATCGGTCATATATGAGTTCTCTTACGGAAGGGTAATAGCTGTCGATCACGAGTCCAACACGTGATCCAAGACCATGGTGAATCACACACACGCAAACGTATATGTAATTACAAAAATGCACATTCAAATCACATATACAGACACACATTAATACACAATCTATTGACCAGTGCGCATCCGAACTTAAACACACACACACACTCACACGGTTCGACGGCACAGTGGTACCGTTCGCAACCGCTAATCCAGCGGTCCGAGTTTTGTTCCCGCTCAGTGCTGAAATAATTTCAGCATCGCTGTATTACGAGCCGACACTCCAACTCTCACGGGCAGGTTGTGTGTGCGTGTGTGTGTGCATGTATTTGTGTGTGTGTATGT
The DNA here is from genome assembly GCF_046742065.1 of Oratosquilla oratoria. Lineage (NCBI taxonomy): Eukaryota > Metazoa > Arthropoda > Malacostraca > Stomatopoda > Squillidae > Oratosquilla > Oratosquilla oratoria. The sequence goes on from NC_134785.1 coordinate 45,972,388, forward strand.
ATGTGTGTGTGTGTATGTATTTGTATGTGTGTGTGTGTGTGTGTGTGTGTGTGTGTGTGTGTAAGGTCATAGTATTACCAAAACGACCGAGAATATGAGCTCTGAGCTCTCTTCCGGGAGAGTAATAGCTGTCGATCACGAATCCAGCACGTGATCCAATGCACTGGTGAAACACACGCACGCACACACACACACACACACACACACACACACACACACGCACGCATCGTCAGCGCCGAAAACTTCAAACGCATTCCTATTGAGAACTTCGTGACGATAAACTTCTCGTTATAGACGTCAGGGCGCATATAATGCAACCGAGATCACGCACGCGCGCACCTTCCCGCTCTGACGCCCTGGCTCTCATGCATAAATTAAGTGCGTGCATAAATAGATGTACTACATGCCAACAGTCACCCCAGGACACACGCACGGTCGCACGGATTGAAATAAAAATGTATAAGCATAAACTAAGGCTGTATTTATATCTGTGAGAATATGTTCTCTCTCTCTCTCTCTCTCTCTCTTTGTCTATCCGTCTCTCTGGCGCCAGGAGAGGACTGGAAAACATTGGTAGAAGACAGAACTGTCTAGAGAAGCAGTCAAAGGGATAATGGGCTGCCAGGAGTGATGAAGCCACTTTCACCGTTACTGGAAACAGTTTTGTTGGCAAAGTGTACCGTCGTCCTGGCAGTGACCCTTTGGACCCAAAATCCACACACGGTACTATAAAACATCCTGATTCACTGATGGTTTGGGGTGCTTTTGGCTACCATGGTGTGGGATTAGTGATACTTTAAAAAAATGTAACTGAATGCAGACCGATATTTTGAACTACTTAATGATCATTTGGAGGACTGTTTTACTCAGTGCAAAACAGATGCCTTAATGCAGGATGTTGCACCATGCCACACTGCTAAACTCGTTAAAGAATGGTTTGCATTCTGTGATGTAGAGTATATAAAAGATTGGCCACGTAATTCGCCTAATTTAAACCCAACTGAGAACCTCTGGGCGCTCATCAATCCCCAAGCTTGAGGTATCCGTCGAGGATATTTGGATGAATATGGGCATTGTGTGGCTCCAAAATCTTGCAGCATCTGTACCTAAACGTCTCCAAGAATGTATCAAGACAAAGGGGTGTCTAACAAAGTACTAGAGAGCTTGTAAGTACCTGATAATGTAGGCTATTTGAGGAATTTTTTTATTTTTATTTTGGCGCCTAAGTTTTTGTCCCCCGCTGTACATATATATATATATATATATATATATATATATATATATATATTACATATATATATATACGTACACACACACATATATACAAATATATACATGTACATATATATATATATATATATATATATACACATATATACATATATATATAATATATATACATATATACGTACACCCACACATATATACAAATATATACATGTACATATATATATATAATATATATATATACATATATATATATACATATACATATACACACACACACACATATATATATATATATATATATATATATATAAACAAAAAGATATATGTATTTATATATATATATATATAAATATATAAATATATGTATATATATATATATAGATATATGTATATATATATATATGGTTATGGGGGTCTATCTCTAAAACCCTAGGAGTTCGTGTACAAACAAACAATCAGACAGACAGACTTTATCATAATAGATATATACATATTATACATATACATATTATACATACATATATATATATATATATATATATATATATATATATATGTGTGTGTGTGTGTGTGTGTGTGTGTTTCACATAAAACGCAGTGATATACTGGCCACACAACTCGTTCTGATGAGCGCCAGTTTATTTCATTCGGCAGAGGTCTTTGTGGCCGCGGGACAAAACAGGCTCCTGACATCTCGAAACCTCGTGTTGATCCAAGAATAAGGCAGCTCCCACGCCGTCGCAACCAGTTGCGTAAAACCGATCGCACGCATTCTATTGTATTTTATTACTAGTATCTAGACATTTTTTACTTTGTAGTATTTGGGTCTCACTCTTAATGTTCTATTCGGCGCGATATTGCCTTTAAGGATAGAAACAATGTAACTGGTGGCGGCGTTGTAATCAAATGATATCATGCAACTGGTCGAGTCGGTGTGCCATATGCCGAACTCATCTACTGCTTAAAATCGCCTGGCACTACCTTTAACAAAAATATACAAATATTCTTTCGACCTTTCCTTCATTATGATCATGGCCCACGAGTAAAAATTTTTCGACAAATTTAAATTTTCTTCGTTTTGACAAAATCATCCCGAATTGTATTTCATCGCCGATAACCAGCGTTTCTATCCATGGGGAAGAGGTGGACCCACAGAGGTGGCTGAGGAGAAATCTAAAACAAGGAACAGAAAGTTAGGAAATCACAAGCGAAAAGTCAACAACATTTCTGCGTGGAGATTAGCCACCAATCGCGAAGGAATGCCGCGTGACCGTGGTCTGTAGGGGTGCCACTAAAATACCTTAAAACCCAGAGGGGAGCATCATAGTAAAATCCATGGCGGGTCGCAGGGGGTTACGCAACTCAAAACTTACATGCGATCACACATGCGGGAGGTTTAGCCCAGGTTTTAGTAGTCTTGCTCTATACGTGGAGATACAACATACACCAGAAGTACCCTTTTGTCAAAACAACAATCCTCAATGTTATACAGTTTGTCAGACATTGGCTACACAATAAGAACAGATCCATCAAGGGTATCTACTACCAGTACCCTGAAATCTCACTGTGCAGTTCGGGAACATTCACATTTGATCACTAAACAAGTTCTTCAAGATGGGCCAAACTCATTACTCCAACAACTCCCAGATATCAGCCCCATAGGAAAATAATTGTCAAGACAATAGAGAACCACAATGGGACGCTTGGGTCCAGGACACCATCCAACATTAAAATTATATCAATCCTTGCCACGGAATCGAACTGCCCATGATTCAACCATCACAAAGAGAACACTGAACCGCTCATCAAACAATGCTCTACACTGACAATCCCATGGCGGCGACAACACACTATTCCGTCTTTGATGATTACGAGCAAGTCCGGAGCCCGTGACCATTAAGCTACGGTTACACTAGTCAATGGAATGGTTGGATTCCAGTGATTCAGTTGGATTTTGTCCAAGATTGGTTGAGCTTTAAGATACGGTTACACTCCGACCTTACACAAAATCCAACTAAATCGTTGGGATCCAACCATTCCGCTGACTAGTGTAACCATAGCTTTACCTGGGAGCGACGGATGGATTGACTGATGAATACACGAGTAGAAAGAGAAATACATAGAACATAACCTACATACGCGAATCGGTGAGGCGACGCAGACAACCTGCAACATCCACATACCTGCAATAAAAAGAAAATATGGATTATTACAACAAAATATTGTACATCTGCAGTAAAAATTATACTGGATAACACTGTGCCATCTATACACCTACAACAGACATACAATCCCTAGAATATTGCTTACATTGCAAAGTCGGAATTTTGAAGATGCAGAGGTATAACCGCCACAATATAGTCACAAAACCATCATTCCACTATCTTCTACCTCTTATCCTATGCTTGGTCTTCCACCTTCTCCTCATTACTTCCTTCTTATTAATTCACATGGTCAGTAAACACCTCATAACTCACTTGACGGAACCCCAGGTTTCCCTTCTTCCAATCCGCCTCAACATAGAGCTAGGTTATTTGTCCTTTCATAACGGCGGCCAATTGGCAATGGCGCGTGCGCACGTGCCTGTGTATGTATAATATTATATATATATATATATATATATATATATATTATATATATATATATATATATTATATATATCATTTCACATAACAACTGACGGTAGCCTATCCCAATTCCCTGTAACCCACCCTCCTCCCAGTCCTTTGATCTGACTAACCTCTCCCAGTTCCACCTCAGTTCGAACCATAAAAGCCTTGTCAACTCAAAAACCCTTTGCTTGTGTGTGTATATGTATGTACGTATGTATGTATATATGTATATATGTATATGTATATATATATATATGTATATTCTTATTTTCTTTTCTTTTTTCTGACTCAGGGCAATGGGCGAGATGCAGGGATGACCCGTCATCCACGAGGGTCCAAGATGAGAGGAAGGGAAGGGTGGTGAATGGAAGTGAAATAGGTGGGAGTGGTATTATGCTTTTTTATTTTGGCTACCCCTCTAGTACATACATACACATACCAAAGGCTTTTTCCCCCTTACAAGGGAGGTAGCCAAAAAACAAAGGCATAAAACCACTCCCATCCATTCTATCCCCCACATACTCCACCTCCCTCTACCCTCTTCCATCTCTCTTATCTTGGCACATCCTGATGACGGGTCATCCCTGCATCTTATCCACTGCCCTGGGTCAGAAGTAGTGTCGCAAGACACAGCACATCCACAGCAGGCCGCTTCATTAAATCGGCGACCCCCCTCCCCCCGTTTCCATCCCCTCATGCAGAAAAGAAGACGGGGATAAATCCCTTCGGGCTGCGTCAATTTATTTCTCATACATACTCCCTCATCCCCCATCCCCCACCGTCCTCATGCCCTTGATATATGTGTATATATATATATATATATATATATATATTATATATATATGTGTGTGTGTGTGTGTGTGTGTGTGTGTGTGTGTGTGTGTGTGTGTGTGTGTGTATACAAGAATGGGACAACGCTCGTGGAGTCCTGTCTCTTACTCTCCAGTTATCATACCTAGCTTCAAATTCATGAGCTGTGTGTGTGTGTGTGTGTGTGTGTGTGTGTGTGTGTGTGTGTGTGTGTGTGTGTGTGTGTGTGTGTGCGTGTGTGTGTCGTGACATACGCTTATATGCATATGTATTCGTATGTGTGTATATACCAAGGGGTTATCACACTGGGCTTCCACAGGTTTCACCAACGCAGACCGTTGAATTAATTGGAGTAAAAACGACTTCGGTTATAATGTTTTATTTTCCAAACATCCAAATACCAAATTAATTATCTTTCTGTCGTATATAGCAAAGCTGAATGATAAATTAAGAGATTGTAAACCCATACGAATGTTCGACATAGTGTTGAAATATTCCTAGCGAAATCTAGATTTCTGTAAACGAAATAATATTCTAGTTATTCAAATGGTGGTTGAAGATGGGATGTGGAAGGAAAAATAGCCCTTTGAGTAGACAAACACATACGTTTATATGAAATCCCTGTATTACGACCACGCCCACGACGTGGGCGTGAGGGGATAGGGTCGTAAGCAACGCTAAACCCGAGGCTTTATTACTATGGAGATTGGGTCAAAGGTTAATGAAATCACAGAGCACAAGGCGCTGCGCAACCGCCGCATTGAGAATAGGCACGCGCGAGCGGGCGAGCCTCTACTTACATGTCTACTGTCACACACGCACATAGATGCACACGCACACACACACACACACACACACACACACACACACACACACACACACAGACACACACATTCGACACTCCAACTCTGGTGAGCAAGGAGTTCTGTGTGTGTATGTGTGTGTGTGTGTGTGTGTGTGTGTGTGTGTGTGTGTGTGTGTGTGTGTGCGTGTGTGTGTGTGCGTGCGTGTGTGATTCACCACGGTCTTGGATCACGAGTTGGACTCGTGATCGACAGCTATTACCCTCCCGGCGAGAGCTCAGAACTCGTATATGCCTGATCTCTGGGCAATTCTGTGAAATTACACCCACCCACACACAATTCTCCGCCCAACAGTGTTGCAGTGCCGGCTCGCAGCGCAGCGATGCTGATATTTCAGCTGTGGGCTGGAATCGAACTCGGACCGCTCGAGTAACGGTTGCGAACACTATACCACTGCGCCGTCGAGCCGTGTGTAAATCCAATACTGTGTGTGTGTGTGTGTGTGTGTGTGTGTGTGTGTTTAAGATCACAATATTGCTCATAGTTCGGGCCATATATGACATCAGCTCTCATGGAGATGGGTATTAGCTGTCGGTCAGGAGTCCAACACGTGATCCAAGACCATGGTGAATATCTGTTTCACACAAACACACACACATACACAGAAAGACTTTTAGGAAATTTCTTCCAGTTACTTTATTGGAACTCTTACCACCGTAAACTTTACGATCGTAATTGCTTGGCGACTTGGACTCTAGGGACAAGGAAACTGGTTCTCTGTCCTCGTAACTGTCTTCCTAAATTGGCTCCACTACGGACGGTGTCAGTAATCGTTATCTCTTGTACAGATCAGCCACACTTCTCGTACCACGTTGGTTGACCTATTCGATGGAGTCGTGCATTCTACCATTTTTCTTATGCATGAGGAAATATTTTTTCTTTTTTTTTTTTAGTAGATGGTGAGTAATAAGAACTGAAAGGAGTCTAGGAGTCTCGATGACCTCTCTCGAGTTGAAAAGGAAGAAAAAATAATAACAACACTAATAATGATAATCTAACAACAAGTTCTTCCTCATTACCAGAGGACCACCCAAAAGCATGCATGCACCTAACCTCGACCCATTTCATTCCCTTTTAAAAATATCTTAGCTCCTTGTGGATGAAAGTTTCAGGGCCAGAAACAATGCAGCAAGGCACAGCACCTCCATAGCAGCGCCCGACAGCTGAAGTTGGTTTACCCCCACCGATTCATTTCGATGGTGACCATCTATCTACGCCTTCTCTATCTTTCCTAAATCCACAATACTCCTCCACCTCTACCTCCACCTACCGGCCGTGTTCCTCAACCACCACCACCACCACTGGCTCCTAGTAACCAGCTCCGCCTCCACCACTACCAATACCACTACCACCTCGTCCCATGCCACTCGCCCTCAGCCCATCCTCTTCCACCCGCCCGCCCGCCCGCCCGCCCGAAACGCCCAAAGTGGTGATAACGGGATTCACCCGCTGCGACTTGTCCAGGTTTAAGGGGTTATCACACTGGGTTTTTTTTTCCTCCCACATCCTACCTCCAACATCCATCTAAATAACTAGAATATGACTGCTTTCAGAAATACATCGACGTAATTTGTAGGGGGTGGCTGGAGGGAAAAAAAAAAAACTGACCTTACCTGGTCAGCACTTTCAGACCTGCCCTTCCACCACCTCTGCCCTTATCTGGCCAGGGCTCTCCCCGGTTCAAGTAAGGTTAATTTTCCCCAGGTATCCCTCACGTGGCCTTCCTCAGGTCTGCTCTTCCATTCCAGTGCCTAATTGGCCACAGCCAGGTAAGTTCTACTTCGCCAGGTGTGCCAAGCCTTGCTGACACGGGGATAGTTTAGTAGCCGCCAGTGCTGCCAGCAAGTTAACTTCCCCAGCAAGTAAGTGCTGACACTAGAATAGCTTGGAGGCAAGTTAAGTAACTTTCCGTTGGCAATGGGCAAGTAGATGAGTAGATTACAAGTCGCCAGCACTGGCTGCTACTACACTTTAACAACCGGGTTTTGCCCACGAGTGGCCCGGGAGGTGCGTATAATGGCTCCTCTGTGAGCCCATCCCTGTGCCGGTAAGTTGAGTCTACGGGTGCTTGAGGTACTACGACCACCTTTAAACCCCAGGGGTTATCACACTGGGCTTCCATGGGCTTCACCAGCGCCGACAGTTGAAAGTTCGTTTGAGAAAGAAAGAAAAAAAAAAAATCGATTACAATATCTTGTTTCAAATCTCCAAATATTAAATTATTTCTGTCATGTACAGTAAAGCAGAATGATGAACTAAGATTGTAAACCTATACGAATGTTAGACATAATGTTGAAATGTTATTATTTGAGAAGTCTAGATATCTGTAAGCTAAGTCATATTCTAGTTATTCAAATAGAGGCTGGAAGTAGGATGTGGGAGGAAAACAAACAAACAAACAAACAACTTTTAGACCATGACGTAGCCCTACTATAACTTAGCATAAGAACTACATCTATCAGGTTCTCCAGCAACATTACATCTTCATCCTCATCCTCACCTCCTCCACTTCCTCTTTTAGTACACCCTCTTCCTCCTCCTCCACCTACTCCTCTTCCACTACATCCTCCTCCTCTTCCACATCCTCATCCTCTTTTACGTTCCCTACGCTCCTCCAAGTCTTCTTCCTCCCCTTCGGCGTCCATTTCCTACCTTCTCTTCCGCGGACTCCTAATTGATTACCTCCTTCGCCTATCATCGTCATTATTAATTGGGGGTGTCATACGCCAGGGAACGCTTTGCTTCACTCGCACGCTGGCGCCAGTACCCTCCATGGTCTCTCTCCAAGCAAGCCCCCATGCAGACGCCCACCCTTCCTTCCGACTCCAAACAGCTCTCGTCAGGTTCGATCAACTTGCCCCCCCCCCCGCCATGACTTCTGTGTCTTCTTCGTCTCCTCCATCGAGGATTTTTGTCTCTTGCTGAGACAGCCCTGTGAAAGTAGGATCTATGCATGCAGCACAACTTTCCTCCACCGCTTCATCTTCCTCCATCTCACCTTCCACATTCCACCCAATCCTTTCCCAATTCCACTTTCACCCTTCCTCTTCGTCTTTACACGCTTCGACCTTCCCAGAGACCTGAAGGTTCCTGTGTGTGTTAGTGTGCCCAGCCCCTACTTCCACCCGTCCACCCAGCCCCAATCCCTCCGCCCCCATCTTTCTCCTCCATCTCCCACCCCTTCACCTCACCACCTCCCACAGCCTCTGCCACCCCCGCCCCGCCCCGCCCCGCCCCGCCCCGCCGCCCTCCTTTTAACTCTCCGTCTTGCTCCTCCTCTCAAGAGGACCACATCGGACCCGTTTGGCGCATTTTTATTCGATAATCTTTCAATGCCGTCTCTCCTCCTGAACCTACGTGGGCTCAGGAACCTCTTCCTAGTCTCTATAAAGGCGTTATCGCACTGGGCTATTTTTTCTTCCAACCTCCTATAAATCAGCAGTACCGCCCACCTGAACCTTTTCAGCCGTAAAATCACCGTGGCAAACTGTTTTGTTTTCTCATCAATTTACACAGAATGTCATTTGATATGTTGGAGGAGATTTATTTTCTTCCAGCATATCAGATTCCTTCCCGAAAACTATGGGCTGCAAATCAGCTCCAACAGCCAGAGAAGAAACAGCCCAGTGTGATAACACCTTATTACGGTGACATGCTTCGTAGATTTTATTCTGGTTGAATATGCGAGCTTGTGTGGATGAAGGGCGCGCGGCGGACTTAGTCTAAAGGCGAGGGGTCTCGTTTCTATTTAGCAGTGGAAAGTAAGAAACCCCTGGTAGGGCAAGCCTTGTCAGTTGCGACAAGCCCATTTTTTTTTTCACGAGCCGATGTTTGGGTTGCCTCCCCACCTGACCAGGGCTCTCAGGAAACAACGCAAGAAACACAGAGCGAGTCCCGGGTATCGAACTCACGCCAGCCTGCTCACGAGTTCGACACGGTATCCACTGGGCGTACGGCGCAATCCTCATATTGAATTTTGTTTTTTCTAAGGATATTTTACGAACAAAGTGCGCAGTACAACGGATCGCGATCTTCAAACACTGAAGGCAAAGGTAACAGAAGCCATGACATCTGTAACACTGGGGTTCCTTCAAAACACGTGGTGTGAAATTGAATAGATGTGTGGTGTCAAATCGAGGAGATGTGTCGTGTAAAATTAAACAGATGTATGGTGTGAAATTGAACAGATATTCTCCAAGGGACAAAATGAGCCCATGTCGAGATTTACCGAATTTCAAAGGCTTAATAAATGTTTATAATTAGGGAAAGAATTCATGCTCACCCTGTATTTTCCTTTCGACGAGTACAAAGGACAAAGGAGGCTTTGCGCACAGCGAAGTCCCCTTCCTGTCAGGTCTTAGCATATGTCATGTAATCCAATTTGTCGACAATAATATTATTTCGATTTATTCCAAACAACCAATACCGCAGTCTCTTCGACCAACTCCTGGTGATCTCTTTCGTGTCTCCACAACCTGACACATACACAAACACACAAACACACACGCACGCACGCACGAACACGCCGTACACACAAGACCAAATTAACGAGATTTCCGATCCAAAATACGACCTTACGGGAAATCACACAGCTACCCTACCACCCTCCATCCACCTCCCTGTCTCTCACCTCCCAGCTCGGCAGATCCCCCTCCCTGCCACCCCGTTATAGCCTCCTCTCCCCCAGCCCGACCCCCTCCTCTCCCACCCCCTTAGCATCCAGGCTTTCCCAGGCCATTGAAAGGAGACCATTCCGTCATAGATTCTCACGCCTGGGCATGGACAAACAGCCAATCTCCTTTTTATTATCATCACAGTGTGAATTTCTTGCAGCACGCTGGTCCGTGTGAGACTGAAGGTCTGCGTGCGTGCGTGCGTGTGTGTGTGTGCGTGTGTATTGGGAGACATGAGTATGACAGTAGTGAGGTGCGTGCGTGCGTGTATGTGAGAGAGAGCGGGAGAGAGGAAGATATATATATATATATATATATATATATATATATATATAGAGAGAGAGAGAGAGAGAGAGAGAGGGGGGGAGGGAGAAAGACAGAGGGCGAAAGCGAGAGAGAACACATTTGTTTGTGTTCGTGTGTATTTCCCGAGTTGTAGTGTATGGGTTTGGGATGTCCAACACACACACACACACACAAATTATTTGTGTGTGTGTGTGTGTGTGTGTGTGTGTGTGTGTGTGTGTGTGTGTGTGTGTGTGTGTGTGTGTGTGTGAGTGAGTGCGTGTGCAATCGCAAGTATGTAAATACATGTACACCACAAAACTACATAATACATTGTCTTCCACAAGTCTTGTCCTAGTTGTCTTGTGACTTTAATTCCTATATTTTCTAGTTGCTACCTGTTCTGCGAGGTGATTAGGCATGCCAACCTATCGCCTGTCTATAGCAAAGACCAATAGGAAACACTTAAAGAGGGGCTCCGGCAACGCTTCCGTAAGTTGTCTGAACCGAAGACTCGAGACTTTCAAAGTGGTGATGTTTACACTGGAGTGGTGTGTTGGTCAGGCTGGGTCCGTCAGAACAAAGCGGCGCTAAAGACGTACAGAATGCTGATGCACTCCCACCTCCTCCCCCCTCTCTCTCTCTTCCCACTCCACCTCGTTCTCTTTCTCTCTTCCATTTCTCCACTTCGATGTGTGATGGCAGACACCAACAACGGGCAGCCCTGAGTGATGGACGTCCAATAGCTCTATCTCCCGTCCCCAATCGTCATCAACACACCTCCATCTGAACGTACGAGGCGAATGGTCACCGAACTGGTCCTAAGATCTCTCGCCATCAATTTCGTACTATCCTCCGTCCATTTATTTCATATATGGAGAGATAACAACCGGCGACTGCTCCCTTCTCCTCCTTGTAGAAGCGATGACAAAGAAAGAGAGCTACATTAAAATAACAGACAATAGTCCAACGAGGGTAGGGAGCGCGCGTGACTTTGGCCGAATTTACATTCTATCCACATCTATGTTTCCTTTGGGTGCAATTAGTCCCTCCACTACAAAGACCACGAAGCATGACAGAAAAAAAAAAAAAAAAAAAAAAAAAAAAAAATAGATAAATAAAAAATAAATAATAATGAATAAATAACAAGTACAATAAAATACCCGGTAATATTACTTATATATATATATATATATATATATATATATATATATATATATTTATATTATTATTATTAATAAAATGAATAAATAAATAAACAATAATAAAAACAAAACAAATTATATTTGTATATAAGCTGTCTGTCCGAAGCCTTCCAAAATTGCTGACGACTGATTAGCCGAGAGCGGTGACGTCATGGCAACGGAGACGAATGATTGGCTGCGAGTGAAGCGAGAGTGGTGATATCACGGCAACGGAGACGACTGATTGGCTGCAAGCAAAGCGTGCTCGCCCGAAGGGCCAAGCCCCCTCACAGCCTTCCAAAAGTGCTCACTACTCACAAAGGTTCTCAAAAGAACAGTGTACGCGAATATCTAGGTGATGGCCTTAGAAATAATAGTAATAAAAAAGATGACACAGAGCGCTTGAACGCGAGTAGATTAATTATTTATATTCACGAAAACGTTATTATTGCATTGGATGAACATATGACGTCACGTCGTTTCAGCGCGTCCGATATGACGTCACGTTGCTGCAAAGGAATCGAAGTAGTTTTATTCTGGCTAAAGACGGACGATTTTATTCACCGATTTAGCACATCCTTTCGATAAAAGAAATATTAAAAAAGGCATCTATTTAAAGCTTAAGCATGGATATATATACACCAAAGGCTTTTTCACCCCTTATAAGAGAGATAGCCAAAAAACAAATACATAAATACCACCCCCCACCCATTCCATCCCTAATACACTCCTCTCCGCCCTCTTATCTTGGCACCTCCTGGATGACGGGTCATCCCTGCATCTTGTCCACTGCCCTGGGTCAGAAGCAGTGTCGCAAGACACAGCACATCCACAGAAAGGCCGCTTCATTAAATCGGCGACCCCGCCCCCTCTCCGTCCTCTCATGCAGAAAAGGAGAAGACGGGGAGAAATCCCTTCGGGCTGTGTCATATTTTTCTCACACATGCTAATTCACACCCCATCCCTGACCCATTCCACCTCATGCATCACAGCATCATCCATATACAACCATTCTCCATTCACCCCTCTCTTCTGTCCTCTCCCGTCCTTCCTCAACAGACATTCCCCTCTTCCCCAAAGCCCCTTTTACCCCATCCATCCATCTCATCCTAGGTCGCCCCCTCATGTTCACTCCTTCCACACCTCTTTAACTAGTTTTTCTTCACTCATTATTTCCATGTGTCCAAACCATCCTAATACTCTTTCATCCACACTATCTTCCAACTCCCTTTCCACCCCTGTTCTCCTCCTTACTTCCTCATTTCTCACTCTATCTAGCCTAGTAACCCTTATCATACTTCTCAGACACCTCATCTCAAACACAAACTCCTCTCTTTTTCTCTTATATTCCATGTTTCTGCCCCATACAGTGCTGTCGGCACAATTACTCCTTCATACAATCTCCTCTTGGCATCCATTTCCAGATGTCTATTTCTCATTACACTTTTTAATCCACCAAGGCACTTACTCGCTTCTCTTAATCTACACTATCTCCACCTCCACTCCTCCCTTTCCTGCCACATTCGTACCCAAGTATCTAAAACTATCCACTTCCTCCAGTCTCTCTCCCTTAATACTCACTTCCAGTCTGCTGCTACCTTCACCCCTTGTACATCTCATCACCTTACATTTACCCACATTTATCTTCAGCTTCCTTCTTTCACACACTTTCCCAAACTCTGTCACTAACTTCCTCAATCCCTCCTCTGATCCTGCTATAAGTGCAGTGTCGTCCGCAAACAACAGCTGGCTCACCTCCCACTTTTCTCCATTTTCTTTAACCATCTCCAATCCCTGACCTACCACCCTTGCATTTACCTCTCGCACTACCCCATCCATATATAAATTGAACAGCCAGGGCGACATAACACATCCCTGACGAAGTCCCATCTTTACCTCGAACCACTCACTCTCTCCATTTCTAATCCTGACACACGCTCTACTACTGTCGTAAAAACTCTTGACAGCTCCTAAGAGCTTTCCTCCTATCTCGTATATCTGCAAAACCTCCCACAGTGCCTTCTTGTCTACCCTGTCATAAGCCTTTTCCAGATCCATAAAAGCCCAAAAAATATCCTTACCTTTTCCTATAGCTTTCTTACATATCTGTTTTACCACAAAAATCTGATCTACACAACCTCTACCTGTCCTAAACCCACACTGTTCCTCACCAATTACTCCCTTTGTTCCCCTCCTATCATCAAGGTCCTCCCATAAGCCTTCCCAACTACACTCAACAAGCTAATCACTCTGAAACTACTACACTCACACTTGTCCCCTTCCCCCTTGTTAACTGGAAGTATACAGGCACTCCTCCGGTCCTCCAGCACTCTACCCTCTCTTAAACAAATATTAAACAACCTCACTAGCCAGTCCACCATCACTGTACCTCCTTTTCCTACACATTCTGCATGACATCCACCCAGCCCAGGGTGCCTTACCTGCTCTCATCATCTTAACAACTGCCTTCACTTCTTCCTTATTTCTCCTCCATTTTCCTCACTCATCACGGTCATTTTCTTAACACTTCCCACTGCAACTACCTTTCCCTCCCTATTCTCCTTCACATTTAGCAACTCCCTAAAATAATCTGCCCATCTTCCTCTTACTGCCTTCTCTTCCATTATCATCTCTCCATCTGCATCTTTTACCTTTTCTTCTCTACTCGATTCGTCTCCTCTTCCTCTCTTAATTTCTTTCCAAAACATCTTTTTATTACTTTCAAAATTTTCTGTCATACTCTTATTCAATTTCACATCTGCTCTCCTCTTTGCTTCCTTTATCTTATGCTTTACTTCTCTTTACTTTGTACCTCTCATATGACTCTCCCGTCCTATTTTGTAACCAATCTGTGAAAGCTCGTTTCTTCTCTTCTACAACTTTCTTTGTTTCCTCATCCCACCACTCAATACCCTTCTTTCTATTTCCTCCCGATCTTCTTGTTCCACATACCATCTTTGCACATCTTGTGAATCCCTCCTTAAACCATCCCCATTCCTCCTCCACTCCTAGTTCTACTCTATCCTTCACTTCCTCCCACTCCTCTCTCAGCTTCTTCTACTCCTACTCCTTTTCTCATTTAAGCAGTTCACTCTAAGCACCTCCCTACCTTTTGTCCTCTTCCACTTTCTCCATTTATCCTCCACTCTCAACATATGTTCCACCAAAAAATGATCTGATATTGCCCCACTCTCTCCCCTTAGAGCATGTACATCCTTAACCCTTCCTATTATACTCCTATCTACCACTAAATAGTCCATTAACGCTCTACCACCCTTCCATCCACCACCCTCTCCTATGTGTACTTATTATTGGCTTTCTTCCGAAACACTGTATTTGCTATCATCAACTCTCCTTCTAGACACATCACCATCAACTCTCCACTACGATTCTTTCCTGGAACTCCACATTTCCAAACCATTCCGTCTATTGGTTCATTTCCTACCCTAGCATTAAGGTCTTCCAATACTACTACATTGATGTTTCTCCCTAATCCCTCTATGCACTCATTTAAGTTCATCCAAAAAGCCTCCCTTTCCTCTACACTCTTCTCACTACCAGGCCCATATGCACTTACAAAAACCCACATCTCCTTACCCAGTTTTACCTTCATCCACATTAACCTTGAAGAAACCTCCTTCCACTCGACTACACATTTACCTATCTCTTCACTTACAAGTATAGCCACCCCTTCTCTCCCTCGCCCTCTCTTCACTTCTGAGAACCTCCCAACTACACTCCCAAACTCACACTCTCCCCTCCCTCTCAACTTAATTTCACTCAAAACCAACACATCCATCTTCCTTCTCACAAACATACTATCTAGCTCTTCCCTTTTACTCTCATCTGTACTACATCCACACACATAAGACCCAAACCTTAGGGTACTGGTTGGAAAACTCCTAGACCCTCTTATGCCTTACTTTTTTTTAGGAATATCCCCTGTGGGGCTACAGGGAGAAGGCTGCCTAGTCCTAATCCCCTAATAGTAATATAGGAAAAAAAAAATAAATAAATAAATAAAATAGATTAAAAATAAAAATAATAGATAAAAATAAAACAAGATAATAAATAAATAAATAAATCGACGAAACAAAAATAAATTAATCACCGAATAAACAAAATAATAAAATCAAATAATGAAGAAATGAAAATTAAACAAGATAATAAATCGACAAAGAAATAAATGAAACAAAACTAAAACAATAAATAAGTAAAAGTCAAATAAAAATAATAAAAATAAAATATAGTAGCCCGGAGCTAACCACAAATACCTCTGTGCGAAAGGTGGACGAGGAAGGGGGGAGGAGGAGATGGAAAAAGAAAATGAAGAAGAGTAACAGGAGGAGGAAAAGGATGACAAGGAGGAAAAGGAAGTGGAGGAGGAGAATGGTAGTAGTAGAGGGAGGAGAGTGTTAAAGAAAATCGAAGAGGATGATAAGGATTGGATTTATGAAGTTTGTGGCTATTTGCCACGCGCCGGAGCCAAAGGCCATTCAGCGCAAGAGGATGATAAGGAAAAGTAGGAAAAAGAAGACGATATGGAGTAAGAGTAAGAGTAGTAGTAGTAGTAGTAGTAGTAGTAGTAGAAGTAGGAGGGGGAGAGGAGGAAAAGGAAGACGATAAGGAGGAAGAGGAGGTGGAGGAGGAAAAAGATTATAGGAAGAGGAGGTGGAGGAGGAAAAAGACTATAGGAAGAGGAGGTCGAGGAGGAGGAGCAGAGTAGTAGTAGTGGTGGTAGTAGTAGTAGTAGTAGTAGTAGTAGTAGTAGTAGTAGTAGTAGGAGGAGGAGGAGGAGGAAGAAGAGACGGAAATGGAGGACGATAAGGTGGAAGAGGAAGTGGAGGAGGAGGAAGAGGAGGAAAAGGAAGATGATAAGGAGGAAGAGGAAGTGCAAGAGGAAGAATAGTAGTAGTAGGACGAGGAGGAGAAGGAGAAGGCGGGGTTATGTGGGGTTGAGCCGGGGTGATGAGGGTGAAAAGGAAGATCCTTGTGGCACCTAGGTCCTTCCATAGGTAAGTAATGAAACACTTCTAAATCTCAGCGCGTTTGCGTGTGTGTTTATGTGATTGTTTCTGTGTGTGTGTGTGTGTGTAAAAAATAATAATAATAAATAATGATAGGTTTATTGAAATAGCAGTGAAATAGCAGTGAAATAGCAGTGTGTGTGTGTGTGTGTGTGTGTGTGTGTGTGTGTGTGTGTGTGTGTGCGTGTGTGTGTGTGTGTGTTTCACAATAATGGTCTTGGGTCACTTGCAGGATCTGTGATCAAGAACCTGACAATAAAGAGAATTTTGTGAATCACGTGATGTACACAGAAAATCACATCACACGTAGATGGTGCTCCTACGATATTGTGACGTATTTACCTTACAGGCTTAAGGGGGTATCACACTGGGCTTCCACGGGCTTCACCAGCTCCGACAGTTGAGACTTCGTTTGAGTAAGAACGACTTTGGTTACAATCTTATTTTTCAAATCTCCAAATATCAAAATATCTTTCCGTCATATATAGCAAAGCTGAATTATGACCTAAGAGATTGTAATTCTATACGAATGTTAGACATACTGTTGAAATGTTCTTAGAGAAGTCTAGATTTCTGCAAGTGAAGTCAAGGGCATTAATTAATAAGGGTAATGGAGACAAGGTCATCATAAGACAGGAGGGCAGGACTTGTAGTAATGGTTTTTAATTACATTTAAGAAGGAAATACTACTACTACTACTACTACTACTACTAGTAGTAGTAGTGAGAAATAGGCAAGAACTCGTTTACCAATAGAGTGATTAACGATTGGAAAAGAATAACCCTGTAATGAATGCTGAAACTATCGGTTGTTTTAAGAGGTTAAATAACTTTATGGATGAGGATGATAGGTGATAATGTGCATGGAACTGCTGTTTCAAGATGATTGAAGGATTTCAATCATTTAGATGCCCAGCGCACACACGCGCGCGCGCACACACACACACACGACTCGGTGGCGCAGTTGGTAGAGCGCTGGACTGGGAAGTACGGTGGTGCTCGCAGTACCTGGTTCAAATCCTGCCCAGGGCCGAAATTATTTCGGTATCGCTGTGCTTCGGGTCGTTACTCTGACTCTCGTGGGCGGGGAGTTGGGTGTGTGTGTGTGTGAAAGGTTATAGCATTACCCATAGATCGGTCATACGAGCTCTGAGGTCTCTTCCGGGAGGGAAATAGCTGTCGATCACGAGTCCAACACGTGATCCAAAGACCAAGGTGAATAACACACACACACACACACATTAGCTATAAGTTATCAGGACCGACGTCTCCAGAATACTCCCCCGGGACCACCTATAGTGTCTGACCTCACCGCGGTCATTTGGGCCGAGCGCATCTAACCTCACCGCGGTCATTTGGGCCGAGCGCGTCTGATCTCATCACGTTCATTTGGGCCAAGCGCGTCTGACCTCACCGCGGTCACTTGGGTCGAGCGCATCTGGACAACTGCGTTTGAAATTGCCAACTGTAAGTTATCATACGACCAATATCATTTATAATATGTGTTCTCATTGCTTGTATTTGAATCACCTATGCATAAATACTGTGTTGTCTATACTCAGTTCATGTATTGTACACTATAGGAGTAGACGGAAGATAGCAGAGAACTAATTGTATATAGCTTCTGATTTGGTAACAGCCACCGTGGATATGTAATAGCACCGTTGGCAACTGCCAGTGTTTTCCTCGGGGAATGTTCTAAAATGTAGATCAGTCTTGACGGAGAGATTAAAGAAAGAAAACACAACTTCCTTGTCTCCACGCCTCCAAACTCAATGTAGATCACAAACTCAAATCTACACTGCCAAATGTACGCCTTATGGTCTCTTCCAGTCTCTTCCGTTCTTATGGTCGTTTCTCCACCGGTGACGAGATGGTTGGGTTGGCATGGATTGATATGGTTGTCTGCTGTGACTTGTATTGGCTCTTGAATGCTTTAACGCTAATGGCAGCACCCCTACGGACCTGACTCGCACAGGATCATATTTGGAGACAAATATTCCCACTCTGGAAATAATGCATGCTGATCCTTTTCACCTTCTACTGTCCTTTTTAAATCTCTTGCGAGAAAGTCTCTGGTAAACTACCTCGTTGACTCAACGCGGGCGCGATTTTGTCACCTACAAATGAGACGCTGGACCTCGCCAATACTTAATACACCCTGAGTCCACTGCTGCTGAACAAAGGCCTTTCCCTCGAGTCTCACGACCAGGACGATCTTTACCACGCTACTCCTGCAAACTTCTCTACATGTACGTTTAGCCCGTTAGACAAAGGAAGAAATATCTGTAAGAACATAAGAATGGAGGAGATTGCAAAAGACCATAAGGCCTACACTACGCAGTTCCATGTCCATTACTACCTATCACCTCCATCCATAAAGTTATCTGGTCTTCTCTTAAAGCAACCAATAGTTTCAGCGATCACCATATGGTTACTTAGTCTATTCTATTCGTTAGATGGTAATGGACATGGAACTGCCTTGTGTAGGCCTTATGGTCTCTTGCAGACTCCTTCAATCTTATGCTCTTGTCTTCCCACTCTCACATCCATCTTCCTCTTGACTTCTCTCTTCTTTCCCTTCGAATTTCAACTTTTTTTTTTGCCGATTTCTGACCAGATCTTTGGCTCTCTTGGCAGTGCCCCCACTCCTCTCTCTCCCGTTTCCCTCTATTCTCTCATACTCTCTCCTGTCCCACTCTATGCTCTCATACTCTTTCTCCTATCTCACTCCATTCTCTCTATTCTCTCACTCTTTCTCCTGTCTCATTCTATTCTTTCATACTCTCTTCCACCTATTCTTGCAAGTAAACACTTCTATCTCACTCCATTCTCTCATACTCTCTCTCTCTCTCCCTCTATCTTTTCCACCTATTCTTACAGTAAACATCCGCATCCTCATTACGAAGATGGTGTTTGTTTCGCCGCCAGGGGGCCGTGGCGATCTGTATACGCGCAAGACACGGGATACATCCGGCGCAGATGAAAAGTGTGAGGGCAAAAAAGGGCACGGGCAGGGGGAGGGGAAAAAGAAGGAGGAAGAGGAAGGGGGAAGAGGAAGGAAAAAGGGAATGGGGAAGGGGGAAGAGAAAGGGAAGGGGGAAGAGGAAGGGAAAGGGGAAGGGGGAAGATGAAGGGAAAGGAGACGGAGAAGAAAAGTAGGAGTAAAAGTGAGTGAAAGAGGGGGACGGGAGAGTGAGAAGACGGAGGTAGGGAGGGGATCGGGAAGGGAGAGGAAGAAGTGAGTGAGAGAGGGGAAGGGGAAGGGGAAGGGAAATGGAAAGGCAAAGGGGAAGAAATGTAGGAGGAGGAAGAGGAGTAGAGGGGGGATGGGAGTGGGAGGGGAAAGAGAGGGAAAGGAGAGAGTGGGAGAAGTGTTGAGGAAGAGGGAGAGTAGATAGGGATGGGGGAGGAGAGGGAGAGGAAGACTGGAGAGGGGAGAAAGAGGGAGAATTTAGGGAAGTGGGGAGGAAAATAAGAAGGGGAAGGAAGAGGAGGAGAAAGAGGAATAGCATCACTGTGTGTGTGTGTGTGTGTGTGTGTGTGTGTGTGTGTGTGTGTGTGTGTGTGTGTGACACAGTTGCCACCACTTTTATCCTTGTGGGCAAGGTCGTGCCGACGTAGAGCGCCATCTGTCTTATTTGTTTATTTAATCACTCGAGGGTATTCATAGTTTGGATCATAGTCACGTTTTCTGTGGGGAGCTATGGAGAGATGAACGAGACGCTGATGTCTTGTCGCTCAGGATTTAATGTAGGGTCATTATCAGTGGTGGGCATAATCGATGACTTGTAATCGACTACAACGTGAAATGTCCAGTAATCGATTACCACATGATTACCCCCAGAGTCAGGGTTGAACTGAGGACAGTCTCAATATTTCAATCTAACAACTCTACAAGGTGGTGCAAGTTATTCCTTATGCGAATGCTTAGTTATGAAGTTGGATTTTTTTTCTATAAGGCGAATATTTACTCGCCTTCTTCTTTCACGCTCGTTATCGCCCGTTTACTGTGTGGTGGTGAGGAACTTCGGAAAATAATCAATTACCAATCGATTATTGATAGCAAAGTAATCGAAGTCATCGATTACACTGAAAAGAGAGTATAGCTCATCCTTGGTCATTGGTGCTTAGGGCGGGGAATGACACAGTATGTGGTTGTAGCTGTCTGTTGTGTAAAGGGGGTTATCACACTGGGCTTCCACGGTCTTCACCAATGTCGACAGATGAGACTTCGTTTGAGTAAAAACGACTTTGGTTACAATTTATTATTTTTCAAGTAATATTTCCGTCATATATAACAAAGCTGAACGATGAACTAAGACTGTAAATTTGTACAAATGTTTGACATACTGTTGAAATGTCCTTGGAGAAGTCTAGATATATGTAAGCAAAGTCTTATTCTAGTTATTAAAATGGAGGCTGGAGGTAGGATGTGGGAGGAGAAATAGCCCAGTGTGATAAGTCCTAGCAGAGTAGTTTAGCAATGCGGACGGTGTTGTGAGGGAAATCTTACAGTGGCAAATGCGAGTCTCATTTACTGCCACAAGGTGGCCATGTGTGAAACTGGAATGCCGTGTTGCCCCGCAACACATTCAAGGTTTTCGTCAAATGTTGTGAATTTGAAAAGCTGGAAGACAACTTCGTTTACAATATTCTACACTTCTCCAAGTCTACAACTCAACAGTGTGTCTAATATTCGTTTAGGTTTAACTTCTCTTAGTTCGTCATTCAGCTTCTCAGTGTATGACGCACAGGTAATTTGACATTTGGATATTCGAAAAGCAGAAGAGTGTAACCGAAGTCGTTTCTACTCAAACGAACTCACTTGAGTCGCCTACGTGAGACAGGAGCTTTAGGCGTAATAATGCCGTTTAAAATTGTTGGTTATATTGATGTGAGGACAGCTAGGGATTTGTGTGGAGTTTGATTGTTTTTAAATGATCTATTTGGTGTTGCTACCAGCGTTCTTGCCCCGTGTTTACATTGTGTGTGTGTGTGTGTGTGTGTGTGTGTGTGTGTGTGTGTGTGTGTGTGTGTTTGTTTCAGCACAATGTCTGCAAAATCAACACCCACTCCAACCATCCCCAGCACCAGAGGCACCACCAGCAACAATACAATCCTTGTCCTTTGCACGTTCATAACTGCATACACGAGAGACGAAGACAACAAGTACAGCACAAGGATCTGCGAAAGATATGGAGGGAAGGAAGGAAAGAAGTAAGGAAAGAAGAAAGGAAGGGAGGAAGAAGAACGAAGGGCGAAGGAAGGACGTAGGGGAAGGGAAGGGAAGGGAAGGGAAGGGAAAGAAAGGTAGAAAGAAAAATGTAGGGGAAGAACGTATGGAAGGGAAGGGAAAGAGGAAGAAATACAGGAAGAGCGGTGGGAAAGAACGCAGGGAAGTGAAGGACGAACGGAAAGGCAGGAGGAAGGAGGAAGGAGGAAGAAAGAAGGGAAAGGAGGGGAAGTCTTATAAATGAAGTTATTGAAAGATAAGCGAAATCGAAGGAAGATAGCGCGAGGCAGAGGACCAAACGAAACGACGACGGAAAAATACTAGAAAGTGGAAACGATGCCAGGAGAGACGAGAAAACGAGAAAACGAGAGAGAGAGAGAGAGAGAGAGAGAGAGAGAGAGAGAGAGAGAGAGAGAGAGAGAGAGAGAGAGAGAGAGAGAGAGAGAGAGAGAGGGAGTGAGGGAGGGAGGGAGAAAGAAAGATATGACCTAGGAGGGGAGTGGGAAGTATAAGCGGGGATGGAAGAGAGGAATAATGAAGGAATAGAGAAGAGAAAAACGACAAGGATGTTGTGAGAGAAAAGAGGGAGAAAATGTGATGACAACGACGACTATAATGGCGGACTGCCCAAATAATTGAAGGAGAAAATGAATAAAGAGAAGAGAAAAAATGAAGACATTGAGAGACAAAAGGAAATAAAAAATGGAACAAAATGGAAAAGTAGAAAAAATATTAAGAAGAAAGAATAAAAAAAAAAGATAGTGAAAGTAGAAGACGAAAAGAGTGCGAAGAATACGGAAAGATGATGGAATTGAAGAATACGAAAAGAAAGAGAAGGATGGAATATATACAAAGAAGAAGAAGAAGAACGGGGAGGAGGAGGAAGAAGAACGGGGAGGAGGAGGAAGAAGAAGAAGAACGGGGAGGAGGAGGAAGAAGAAGAAGAACGGGGAGGAGGAAGAAGAACGGGGAGGAGGAGGAAGAAGAAGAACGGGGAGGAGGAGGAAGAAGAAGAACGGGGAGGAGGAGGAGGAAGAAGAAGAACGAGGAGGAGGAGGAGGAGGAGGAGGAAGAAGAACGAGGAGGAGGAAGAAGAACGAAGAAGAAGAAGAGAAAAAAAAAAAAAAGAGGAAGAGGAGGAGGGCTTGCAGAGGGTCTGCCCTACCAGTGGTTTTTCACTTCCCAATTTTCGTGGGAGTAGGTAGGACGGTGAGAAAAAATGAGGAATGAAGTCGCCAGGCGATAGCCAGAGTAAATGTACTAAATGACGTCATTGCCAATGCTCGCTGGCCAAGCGTGTTAGAGCGTCACTACTTGCGGCGGAGATCGAGGTGACGGCACCGAGGGCATGATGGTTCATTAAATTCCACGCTAAAAAGTTCTCTGTAAGAGGCACCGTCCTAGCCTTCTCATAGGGAAAATTCGCGACGCTAAACTGAATCATTACCCAAATTTAATGGAGACAGCCGCCCCACACTTGATAGTGTGGCTGAATAAAATCACCAGGTGACAGCCATCTACTCCTCTCCCTAGTTGTCAAGACCCTGTTCACACTAGCGGTTTGAACTGCACGGAAACCGCGGCGGTACCGCATAGTCAAGGAAAAACTGCGAGATTGTGTGTGAACGCTTTCACTGATTTACATTGTAACTGGACCGTCGTAGTTTCACCCGCGGCGGTTGAAACCGCTAGTGTGAACAGGGTCTTTAACGGTTGGTATTCAAACCGGGACAATAGGATATTGATACTTGGGAATAATTTCAAGATATTTGAAGAGTTCTGAGAACGATTCTTGAAAAATACTCGACATGGGAACACATACTTCCCTCCAAGTGGAACATCCGTCCGGAAGGCTACGAAGAACTGTGAAAACGCGGTCCGAACGCTCTAACGACCGGACCACGACACCCCCACATTATTTTTTTTCTCTCTCCAAAGGTTCGCCTACTGCTTCGCAAAACGTCGACGAAGGCTTCACGAGTCAGGGTTCGAAGCGATAGTGAGTCAGACGAAGCGTCCGAGCGTTTACGAGCGCTCGTTAGTCTGGGGGAGAGTTCACGAGACAACAATGCCGGGCGGCTCTCAAGGCGCTATTTATCTTAATTGGAATTCAGTTGCGCGTTTCTACCCCCCCTCCCCCAACCCCCTACCCCCCCCATCCCCCGGGCCACTGTAGGATAGAAGTCCTTCGGTCCAGGGCTTCTATCCTTAGGGAGGGAGGCTATCACGATTGTAGGACTGAGCAAGCTCGTACCATCGCAGACTAAAGGTGGCGGCACACTAGGCATTTCTCGCTAGCATGCTACTTGCTTTTCCTACTTTGAGTGGAACGACTTCGGTTACAATTTTTCTTTAAATTTCTAAATGTCATATCACCTTTGCATCATATAGTGAAAAGCTGAATAACGAACTAATGTTAAGACACATTGTTGAGATGTTCTTACGGAAATCTAAAATAACGTAACTCAAGTCGTTTGTACTGAAACGAGGTAGCAACATCAAATAGTTTGCTAACCTAGTGTGCCGTCACCTTAAAGTTCCTAACTTTGCCTCCTCGCCGTTGCAAGAGAGAGACTGTCACTTCCATCGTTACGGGATCTTGTAACGCCGAAGAGGACTGTAGGACTGCAAGGTCTCACAGTGCCCGAGGGGCCTTCTTGAATTGAATGAAATTGTCTGTGGTTATTAGCCCTCGGCTGAATTTCTTGTGACGTTGGCCTGAACAAAACTGAAAAGGGTCTCATCTCATCTGATGTGGTGTTTAAAGCTCTGTCTTGCGTCAGCTAGAATACGATTGAGATGAGAGCTAAAAAGTTTAGTAGTAAGATCTAACACACACACAATTATATATATATATATATATATATATATATATATGTGTGAGTGTGTGTGTGTGTGTGTGTGTGTGTTTGTGTGTGTGTGTGTGTGTGTGTGGAGAGAGAGAGAGAGAAAGAGAATGGTGTGTGTGTGGGGGGGGGTGAAAGGACAACTGGTGCTTAATTGAGAGGCTAATCACTCTTCACCGTACGAGGAGCTGCTGTCCGATGTCTCGCCTAACGGACGGGGCTCCCGTTACCATAACTATAATTATGTCATCATATATTCTATGTCTGGCCACACCGCCTGCGGTTAATACACGAATGCGCAGACTTACACGCACGTACACACACACACACGGGCACACGCACACTTACAGACACATACACGCACGCGCACACACACACACGCACACTTAGACACATACATTCACACACACACACACACACACACTCTTACAGACACATACATTCACACATTCACACACACACGCACACTTACAGACACATACATTCACACACACACACACACACTTACAGACACATACATTCATACACACACACACACACTTACAGACACACCCACACCCACCCACACACACACTTACAGACACATACATTCACACATTCACACACACATTTACAGACACATACATTCACACACCCACACACACGCACGTATACATACACACCCACACACACATACACGCACGTATGCATACTAACACACACACGTACACGCACGTATACACACCCACACACGTATACATACACACACATACACGCACGTATACACACCCACACATACACGCACGTATACACACCCACACACACACACATACCTACACACACGTATACACACACCCACACATTTACACACCCACACACATTTACACATCCGCACACATTTACACACACACACACTCGTGGCGCAGTGGTTAGAGTTCACGCCTGGCACTACGGCGTCCGGGTTCGAATCCCGCCCAGGGCTGAAATAATTTCAGTATCGCTGCGCTGCGGGTTGTTACTCCAATTCTCGTGGGCGGGGAGTTGGGTGTGTGTGTGTGTGGGTGTAAGGTCACAGTATTACTCATAGATCGGTCTTACGAGCTCTGAGCTCTCATCCGGGAGGTTAATAACTGTCGATCACGAGTCCAACACGTGATCAAAGACAATGGTGAATCACACACACACAAGATGCAACCCTCTAATTTGATTAAGGTGGGTTCAGTGAGGACCAAATGATCTCCTGGGTCACGTCCGTGTCTCCGTCATTTTCTCGTTAAATTCCTCCAGCACGTTCCCAAATTCTCGCAGCACGTTCCTAATTTCCTCCAGCACGTTCCAACCGTGGTCACCCTCAGCTGAATAAAATTGCCTGGTAACCAGGATAAATGTTTATGTAGCGAAATTTAGGTTTGAGAGGGAAACAGACAGGAGCTGGTTTACCAACAGAATGATTAACGAATGGAATAGACTTAGTAACCATGGTATAGTGAGCGCTGAAACTATACAACGGTTGTTTTAAGAGAAGGTCAGATAACTTTATGGATGGAGATGAAAGGTGGTAATGGGCATGAAACTGCCTAGTGTAGGCCTTATGGCCTCTTGCAGTCTCTCCCCGTTGTTATGTACTTGATACTCCTACAGTGACTCCGGTTGGGGCTTGAACGGTGTCGGAGAATTGTCAATTAGGGGCATACGACAGGAAGCGCGTTACTTGACGCACACACCGGCGCCAGTCCCCACGAGCCAGGAACTCTGGGCCCGGATCGCCACGACTCCTTGGTGAATCATGCAAGTCGGCTCCGGCACAGTCGCCCGGGGCGGTGCGGGGGTGTCAGGCTACATGAGATGTGTCAGCATGGAAGCCAGCAACTGTTCTGCCACCCCCCCCCCACCCCTTTCTTTAACTCCCAAAGTCATTATTGTTTCGCTCTTTTTTATATGAATTCATTAATCATCATTATCAATATTAATCTCACGATTGCTGTTATATTCATCACCACTGCTTATTGTTTAATGTGGAGCTGTTCCCGTTACTGACACTGACAGACACACAGACAGACACACACACACACATATATATATATATATATATATATATATATATATATATATATATATATATATGCACTCGAGTATCACATTTCTCCATTTTGTAAGGGCATTTCCCCATCTGTGTTGTATCATTATAACCTTTCATATTTTTGTGTTCATACTTGTATGTTTGTACTTCTGTATATTCCAGATTTTTCCTAAAGCTCTCTCTCTGTAGACGAAACGTTGATTATCAAAATGGATTTTTTCGGTGAACTTGTCTTTGCTCAACCCCCGAATGACCGGATCCATATTAGAAACCTTGAAAACACAAACAAGAAGATTATCAATCATCAGAATGTTGTCGATCTTAATACTTGTGTACAAGAGAATCTGCTGGCATATTTTCTCTCTCTCACACACACACACAAACACACACACACACACACACACACACACACACATTTTTTCAATAAATGGAGGACTTTAGCACTTTTTTCTGAGACCAAACACTGATTTCTTGCGCAGCTTGCCGCCTCAAGGTTTAAGGCCCTGTTCATACTAGCGGTTTGAATCGCGGCAGTACCTCATTGCCAAGGAAAAACTGAGCGGTTGTGTGTGAACGCCTCCATTGACTTGCACTATAATTGAACCGCCTCGGTCCAAACATCGGCGGTTGAAACCATTAGGGTGAACAGAGCCTAAATCAACTGATGAACTAACAACCTAGGACCGAGGGCTTGTGTTGGGTGTGAAACCACCCAGAGTGAACTTTCTAAAAAAAAAAGTAAGATTTTAGATACACAAGAGTGTGTGTGTGTGTGTGTGTGTGTGTGTGTGTGTGTGCGCAAGAGAGAGAGAGAGGTTGCCTTGCTGAAAGGCCATGCGTCATTTGTTATGTTGCTTGGCAGCGTAAACACAACCAAAACATATGCGGGACGGAGTACATCCGACGGAAGTCTCAAGGGCCGACCGATTCCCCACATTTGCCCACCTTTGGTCAATTCACCTAATATTGATGGATAACAACAAGTTACAAGTCTACGAACAGCCGCAAGGTAGAAGAAATAAAATAAAACAACAAAACAAACTAAAAGCGATGATTCTATTCAGCTGAGGGTTAACCCCCGCAATGAATATTTTTACGTGCTACCCAAGCGCCAAGGTCTCCGAGTCAAATCCAACCCCATCAATACGGCGGCACACTTTACATACTTTATTCAATCAGCGAATATTCAGTTTACCTCGGGGCCCGCCCCCTCAGCCGAAGAAAGAGAAGAAGAAGAAGGAGGAATACTAATTAAATAAAAATCATAATAAACGCGTCACGGCACTGAATGCTTTCAGCCAGCCCCCCCACCCCCACTCCCAGCGTGATATAATAGGCCTCTCGATGTGACTCTCACGACCAACTCTCGTGAGAGTGTATTCCGGTACTCACGGCGCCTCCACGACTCCAAGGCGTAACAAACCTGGGAGTGATACTCCCTTACCAGGAGACACTTTACGTTTTATTTCTAGAGCCGCCAAACGATTCGTTTACATCAAGGCACTGATACTGGGCAGCAGGGGGGTTAAGGAATGCGTGTGTGTGATTTACCATGGTCCTGGATCACGTGTGAGGCTCATGATCGACAGCTGTTACCTTCCCATATAAGAGCTCTGAGTAATGTTGTGACCTTACGCACACACACAACTCCCCGCCCATGAGAGCTGGAGTGCCGGCTCGCAGCGCAATTATACTAAAACTATTTCAAACCTGGGCGGGAATCGAACTCGGACCGCTGGAGTAGCGGCTGGGAATGCTACCATTGCACCGCCAAGCCGTGTGTGTGTGCGCGCGTGTATGTACAGTATGTGTGTGCACGCGCACGCGTGTGTGATTTTATTGTGTGTGCCTATTGGTAGTATGTAAGCTCGTGATATCTTCTCTCTTATAGTCAAGCTACCATACCTAGTTTGAGATTCTCTTATAGGTCTGACATGGGTTTCATCATCTTGGCTATTACGGTTGTTGATTCTTCTGTACAAACGATTGTCCTTCAACACACAAGCACACCCACACACAAACACACGCACACCTACACACACACACATACAAAACACACCCACACATACACAAAACACACACACACACTTTTGCTACCACGATATATCACGTTTTAATAAAATAGCTTGACAGCAACCAGAACCAAAGGTGGGGAAATGCCACAGGGTACAGATGGGGTCAATCAAACTTGGTAGGGTACATTGTTGCTGCTCTTGTACCACTTTAGGTAGTGTCACACTAGGCATTTTTCGCTAGCATGCTACTTGTTTTTGCTATTTCGATTAGAAACGACTTCGGTTGCGATTTTTTTTCATCTTCAAATTTCCAAATGTCAAATTACTCCTGCGTCATACAATGAGAAGCTGAATGACGAACTAAGAGAAGTTAAAGCTATATGAATGCCAGACACATTGTTTAGATGTTCTTACGGAAGTCTAGAATATTGCAACCGAAGTAGTTTCTACTCAAACGAAGTAGCAATGCCAAGTAGCATGCTAACCTAGTGTGCCGCCACATTTACTTTGACTGACGCGCTGTGCTTTTACGTATTTGAAAGAAGGCCGTGGAACAAGGCGAGACGTACATATCACATATATCTACATACATTTGCATGCACAATGCAAGAATACACACTGTCCCAGGTGACGTCGAAGTCAAGACAAACTCTTCCACTCTCCCACCTCTCTCTCTCTCTCTCTCTCTCTCGGTGTCTCCGTCGAATGGCAACGCATGCAAATCTCGCATACCACCGTCATGCCACTATGGGGACATCTGCATGCCAGCTCCGGTTTCACTCCGTCATGCCACTATCCACTCGTTTCCTTTAACGTCCTCACTGCATCACGCCATCATACCACCAGGAGCCCAGTCATTCAACAAAATTAACAAGAACAACATCAATGTGACTGAACGATGTCAGTTAAAAGGTGTTTTCCCGTAGCTTTCGGTAGGGGATCTGCTGAAGGAAAATAATTCTCCTCCTGCGTATCAAATGACATTCGATGTATTTTTGTTGAGAAAACAAAATAGTTTGTCAACGTGATTAGACAGAGAAAAAAATTCTGGGGGTGGGCTGTACCGTCGATAAATCTGAAATCGGAGCAAAAATAGTCTAGTGTGATAGCCCTTATAAGGGGCGTTTACAAGTCCCTAGCACATACGAAGTTGGGGTCTCAGACGATATCAACCCCTTTCGGACCAAAGGCCACTGCACCGGTAAGGTGATTTTTTTTTCCCCAGACAAATGACAACAAAGATTTTCTTCGCGAATTTTTTCGTAAATGAACCCAGGAAGCCAGAGGCTCCAACGACGACGATGTGATCCTTAATTCCATCCACACACAACCAATGACTGTATAAACGAAGCAAAAATCTTTCGTATATCTACATGTTCAGTGTTAGTGCAAAGTAAGAATTACAATATGTAGAAAAAAAACAGAAATAAGTGAAAGAATAGGCCATGGTGAAGAAGGAACTCGGAGAGGTAGTATAAGAGGTATACATGGTTTTGCCGCTGTCCTAGTAATCAGTATATTATATATATATATATATATATATATATATATATATATATATATATATGGCCAGATTGCGTCTCAAGCACATTCCATCAAAAACTACCATAGAAAAGCCCATTAAATAACCCTAAAGAAATTCTTGGGGGAAAATACAAGAATTTGCAACAATTGAAAACCAGGCAAGACTACCTATCCTTAAAACTCTTCGTAAAAGAATAACCTCCTAATCTAAATATATAGCCAGAAGACTTCCAGGCTCTTCCTAGTGTCCGAAGGTCCTCGACACTCATTGAACCAAGAGACTGATGACGTCACAGGGAAGCCAGCCAATGAAAGAGCAGCTTAGTCTAGTAAGCTGCCAGCTAGTCAGTTACCACCCCCATCCCAGCCGATGGAGTGTATAAGTTCTCAGATCAAATGTCCATTCACTCATCTACCAACGAGGACGCACCAAGAAGCGGGTAAATGTTTTCTGGTTAGAGCACTTTGCACGAAATGTGCCAAAGTATCTTTTTTCCAATATGAATTACGGAGATATTTCAAGCTCACTTCCCTTGGATGAGAGTGAAACAAGGGGGAGCAAGAGGGTAGGAGAGTGAGAAGGAGGGCAATGAAAGAAAGGGATGAAAATGGACGGGATAGGATGGTTATGGAGGAGAGGCGAATGGAGGGGAAACGGAGGGAGGGGGAAAGGGGAATCTGCATTGAGGAAGAAATGAACGAGAGGTGAATGGATGTGGGAGTTGGGGGGGGGAGGAATGGAAGGGAGTGGAGAGGAGGGGATGTTGGGGAATGCAGGGAAGGATAGATGAGGGGACTGAAAGACGGGGGAGGGGAATTAGGGAGAAGGGGTGGGAATTAGGGAGAAGGGATGGGAGGAAGGAAATGGGATGGGAAGTGGCGGGTAATAGAACAGGTATAAAGGTGAGATGGGAATGGGATGGGAGGAAAGACAGGGGTGCGGAGGGGTAAGGGTGGGAGCAGAGGTGCGGGGGAAGGGAGATGGGGGAAATGTCCGCGTCTAGACAGTGCATCGGCGATACCTAACTCCGACTGTTGTTGGTCTTCTTGTTGTTGATGGTAGTAACTACTCCAGCACATAAGGTAACGCATTTTCCACAGTATACCACTTCCTGCCCTTAAACTCAAGTTCGAATCCTGACCAATGCATTCCCACTGCTGTAAGGACTTAATCTCCCCTTGACTCCTCTCCAGAACTCTTCCCGTGCACCGTGTCGCCCCCAAGACTTTCATTTTTATGTCTGTCTCAATGATCTATTGGATAGCATGTGTCTAGGAGCTTGTCAAATGCCTTGTTAATGTTAACAGCTACCATACCCGTTCTTTTCGGTGGGATTCCCGAGTTGAATCTTTCCGGCACTTGCTGTGAGATGTTTGTGGGCAGTATGCAGGAGGGTGGAGGGGAGTGGAATATATAGGAAATGGAATGGGTGGGAGTGGTTTCTATCCCTTTTTCTTTTTGGCTACCCCCCGTGTAGGGGGGAAAAGCTTTTGGTATATGTATGTATGTATGCATGCAGGTGGAGAGTCTCTATTTGAATCCATGTTGGTTTGGAGTAAGTGAGGAACCTACGGCAAGAGTAGCTGCGGCCGAAACCGTCACCTTTACCTTAAGCGCTTATATTGTTGGGTCAGGTAACAGTCACTGCTGGTAACTGGAGAAAAATGCGGGATTCGAACCCACAACTAAGCGAATGCGAGACCAGCACGCTTCCGTTTAGGCCATCAGCGCACAAATAGGAGAGGTAGGTCATTTTGTTGTATTCTTTCTTGTTACCAATTGTTCCATCAGCTTGGATATTGTTGATAGTAGCGAGTTGCTTCACTTATTAACTGAACACATCCAAATAGCATTAATCCACGAAACAATACAGACACCACAAACTGCACTACTCACATTCATTGTTTATACACCAGTAAGAGAAAACAATACAAAGGTGGTTTTGTAACTCTTTAGTACACAATATCACACCTTCTCCAACAAAACAAAATAAACCAAACATTCACAGATACTAAAACAAAAATAGTTTACCTTCAAGCATAAATAAAACTTACGTCGCAAACATTTACATATCACCCACTACATCAACCCGCTAGGTTGCACCCCTCGACCCAAAACATTCAACTTAATAATATCAACCCAAAACATTCAACTTAATAATAACCCATCTAATGGTAGGTGATCTGGACGCATATCTGGCTTACCACAGACAAAAAAAAAAAAAAAAGTGTAGAACAACTCCATAACCATAACATTTCAAACTCTAGCAATAATACCACAAAACAACTACAACGTAGCCAATAAGCTAGAATGCGCTCACCCTTCATATAAAAACGACCAAAATGAGAAACAATAAAAGACCACTCTCCAGACCATTTCCCAATAAAGATTGTCATGCACTGGAAGAGAAAATACAGTTTACACACAAGCGAACATTCATGAGCTACAAAAAGGGAGAGGGACAAGGTTACTCAGAAGAGACAAAATAGAGCAGTGAGTTAATCAGAAGATGAAAATGAAGAAGAAAAAAAAGGCTGGTGTCTACAAGATTTCGTGTCAGGGACTTAACAGCCACAACGGTGAAACGTCACAGGACTTAGAAAACACTCATTCGCATTTCAGTGACTTTCAAAACAATATTACCATTAATGCTGCGGTGCAACATATCGCGATTACACCAGCAACTTGCTACTCTGGAGTATGACGGAGATAATCGTATGCGAAACTGTCTAGAATAAGAAGGAAATGTTGGAAACCGCTCTTATTCAAGAGCTAAATTCTATAGAACAAAACAAGGGAATGTTCAACACTGCACCCGGCAAGCAACGGTTTTGGATGACCATCCGTAATTTGTCCTGGCCACACGACCTTCGACGAGGCTTATAAATACAGTTTATATTCGTCCATACTATTAACAAATACTGAAGCAAGCCTTGAATTCCATGCCTCCTGACCCACGACACAAACTCTAATAAATATCCCTAAAAAGGATTTATGCACAATTATCTTTCCATTTTTCAACAGACTTCTCTTCCCCTCCCACAAGCACCGATTCCGCGCGAGCGGGTGGCCTTTTCTAGGTAGTCCAGAGTCCATATCCTACTTCCACTACAGCAGAACCAAAAGAACAAGCATGGAAAACTCTCTGAAGGTAAACAACACAAACAACCCAGTGGAAAGTGGCCTTATCTGGACAACACATTTTCGCATCCAGAGGGCTGAAGCTACGCTGGGCAGGCTGAAACGCTACAAAGCCACAACGCTGCCCACCAAACGTCGATTGTACCTAGCGGTCAGACTGATACTGTGCCAATCTCTGGGATCGAACCGAATGACATGCCTCATATAAAAATAATCCTATCAGAAGGTTCGGAACGTTGTCATGCGTTTCATCACTGGTTCAAAATGGAACGACGTAGAACCTCTGAATCGCTATATTACGCTGCAAACATCCGTCCATTTACCCAATACAATCGTAAGCTGCACTCCAGACATCTTGAAAGTCTACACACCAAACATGCACAGTTAATACGACACATAACACTCTGGTTTCAATGTACAGACTGTCTGCGCTACTCCTACCCAACCTGCATGCTCGATAAGTCGTATATGTTCTCTATGAATATTAGTTCAGTTTAATATTCACTGTTACACAAGAGTGAAATCAACTCCCTTGGAATGATAAACACACTTCACACGTCCACAAGCGCATACACACAGGCATTCTCTTCTACTAGAATTAACTTAATTTCTTTCACAGGGACGGCAATTTCTCATTTCAGTTTGTATTTAAAAAAATCAGCCTTTCTCTACAACTATGCCTCCGACCCTCTTCCCTACTAACTATCGACGCCAGCCCTCCACCCTTTTCTTCCTCCTTTTCCCTACAAAGCCGCGAAAAAAAAATCACTAGCAATAGTTCACAAATATTTTCCTTTACCTACATACTATTCCTCCTCTCCTACAAAAACCGATCCCACGGAAAGAGGTGGTCTAGCTAGTTGTTCTTCGTCCTGAATCTGTACTTGAAAAAAGAAAGAGAAACAATGTACAATTAATAACTGTTTCATCCTCAAACGGCGTTTATTGCCAAAACTTTCACTAGCTGCTACGTCATTGTTCAAATGATACGAGTACATCGGCAGTATTCTCACCCCTACCCATCAAAAGACTAAGTCAAAATTACCACTTCAACACTGTCAATAAACTCAAATCATTCGAAAGTCCCTTGCTCATAGATGACATCATCTATGGCTCTACCAGTCTACACTTTAACAACAACAGACGCCCGAGGGCGGGTTCAGGGTGACCTTTGGGCACCCACCGAACGACCCCAAACCCCCTCTTGGTGCCCCACGACCCTGCGTGGCACTACACTGCAACGAACGCCGACAGTGCCAGGGGGAGGGCCAGGCAGTCAGCTAGACGAATTCCACCAGTCTGAACCGAGTGAGTCACACTGTGGGCAACCTTGGGATTCTGTTCAGCGAGACCACGATGCAGACCTCCCCCTACCCCTCCACCCTTCCCCTATCCTCTCACCACATCCCTTTCCACTTTTCCCTTTCCCTCTTCCTCAGCTACCTCCCCTCTCCCTATCCCTCCCTCCTCATCCTCTCAACACGTTTCCTTTCCGTCTTTCTATTATCCTTCAACCACTTCCTTTCTTCATATGACTCCCAATCCTTCCCCTCCCCCATCTGTCTCCTTCACTCCAACTCCTTTTTCTTTCTTTTTCTACTGCACCTTTACCATTGCCTTCCTTTGCTGCCCATTGTCGCTCTCTCTGAGTTTCCCTCTCACCATTCCCCATCCTCCACTTCTTCCAGAACCCCCATCTACCATCCTCTCTTTCGCCCCCCCCCCCCATCACCCTTTCCTCACTGTTTTCTGTTTTGGTATTCCTATCTTGCTGCGACTTTTTTCAACTCATTTCCTCCCCTCACTACTACCTCCTCCTCCTCCACTCATTCTTCTCGACTAATTTACCAGTCTACTCGCCCTCTTCCTCCTCCTCCCTCTCCCTAACTCCACCATCCCACCTACGTCGCCTGCCAACTTTCCCTATTCATCCTTCTTCCACTCTCTATGCTTTGCCACTCCTTTTATTTTCATTTATCTATCTGTACATTTTGTTGTATTAAGTCTTCTCCCACCCACTCCTTTCCTAAAGGTGGCGGCACACAAGGCATTTCTTGCTAGCATGCTACTTGCTTTTGCTACTTCTTCTGAGTAGAAACGACTTCGGTTACGATCTTTTGTTTTCCAAATTTCCAAATGTCAAATTACTCTTTTTGCGTCATTTAATGAGAAGCTGAATGACGAACTAAGAGAAGTTAAACCTCGACGAATGTTAGACACACTGTTCAGTTGTCTTTAAGGAAGTGTAAAATATTGTAACCGAAGTCGTTTCTACTCAAACGAAGTAGCAAAAGCAAGTAACATGCTAGCCTAGTGTGCCGCCATATTTAGTCTGACTCCCCTCTCCACTCCTCCTCGTTTATCTGCTCCTCTTGGAGATGAGGTCTTCCTTACCTGCTATGAATCTCGGTTCGAGTCCTTGCATCTCTCTCTCTGTGCATTCAGTACCCCCATTTCGGATTACTTGGAGGTTATATATAATAATCAGAATACTGAAAAATGACTGGGTTCTGGCTGCGAACATATTATATATATATATATATATATATATATATATATATACATATATATATATACACACTTCAAGAGAGAAAAAAAAATCACTGATGACATTTCTTCTGATCTCAGCTGAAAGTCACAGTGATGATCGATGATTTGGTTTAACGTCACAAACCCCCCCTATTAGGAGGCTAGGACGGTGCCCCTTCCAGAGGACTTTGTAGCGTGAAATTCAATGAACCATGCCCTTAGTTCAACTCGCCCGTGACAGGATTCGAACCGCCATCACCTTCACTTATGCCGCAAGTGACGACGCCTTAGCCCTCTCGGCCAGTGATCTTCCCAAAGTGTAGATGAAAATTACTTAAACATGTTTTTGAAAATCGCTGTTCCGAGATAAAAACTGCAGAGGAAAGATAAACTGCCATATCGAACGTGTGAAGAAGGGTATACAAAGACTATGAAAAATAACTAAACATCAAGATTCTCGAAACGACAAGAAATAAAATACAAAACCAACTCTTTTTCTTCCCTGATGAACTTTGATGAATTACTTCACGCTCTATCCAATTCCCAAAGGAAAACGATTAGAAACATCAAGGACACATGCAAGAAGCTTGGCAATACCATACTAGCCGTCAATTTTAACTGAACAAATATACAATGACCCACTAGTAAATAATCATATTCAGTCCAATCATGCTTCCGCACGCGACTCAAACTACATAAACAAACACACAGGGATTTGTAAACAAATTGATGAATTACAAATAAAAATACATTCTTACATGTACAAATACCCCCATACATGTGTACAAATAGTCATGGATAAATAGATGAACAAGTGAATGAATGAATAAATAAAACCCTAGTACATGTGTACCTATATACGTTCCTACTCCTTCCGGTCTCCCTTGCTTCCACATCTCTCCAACCACTCCTTCCATTCATTCATGGGGAGCAACTGCCCTCTACTTCAACAATACATCTACACAAGCAGTTCCCAATCTTTACCAAGCTGGAGTCTCCTTGGCTTCCAGATGGATTTCTAGCCCCCCTCCCGTCATACTTCGGACCGCGTAATACAGCTATGCTTTCGTTTATCATTATGTTGGTTTTGCCTTCTATAAACTGTATATGTGTTCCTTTACCTTAACGTTTATGACATGTATTTTATCACCCAAAGCTTGTATAAAAAAAAATGCTATCCTGTCGCTCCTCCCTACCGACCCCTTTTGCCTCAACGCCCCGCCCCCCTCAAATTTGGGAACCAATGAGCTAGACAATATCAATACTACAAGGCTAGTGGATCTTACCAATCATATATAGACCGGTTCCGTCCTTGCACAGACCATAGATTCCTTCCCCGTTTGTTTGTTTTTTTCTAGTGCCGTAGGTCAAGATTATTTTCATTTACAAAAGAGGATTTTTCTCTTGAAGAAAGAAAAATAAAACCTAATATTTAAAGGGCTATTTTCATTACCACATCCTACCTCCAACCTCCATTTGAATAACTAGAATATGACTTCGCTCACAGGACTCTAGACATAAGAACATTTCAATAGTATGTCTAACATATATCTGGAAATTTTAAAAATGAAATATTGTAACTGAAGCCGTTCTTACTAAAACGAACTCCCAACGGTCTGCGCTGGTGGAGCCCGTGTTATCCTAGTGTGATCATTCCTTAAGCAACGGACAATCTGGTCTTACGTTAGCCAGTATTAACTTCATAAAGGGAACGACCATCCTAAATGTGGTCGAATCTACGACTCGGCAACTCGAGCCGATTACTGAGGCGAAATAAATTAAATACAATAGGACTATACTGTATATTTTTCCTAACAATCGGCTTGGGAGCAAAACGGAGCGTCGATCCTAGGCGACTATCTAATTTTGTGACATTCCAGACATAAACCACATTCTAGCGCCACAGGCTGACAGCTTGACGGCGTAGTGGTAGCTTTAGTAACCGCTAATCCAGGGGGTCCGAGTTCGATTCCCGCCCAGGGGTGCAATTATTTCAGCATCGCTGTACTGCGAGTCGATACTCCATCTCTCGTGGGTAAGTTGTGGTGTGTGTAAGGTCGCATTACCATAGATCAGGCATATATGAGCTCTGGGCAACGAAGACGACGACAGATTAGCTCCCAGGCACAATGCAGACAGCAATGAGCTTCAACAATGAATGCAGAATAAGGTGGGTATTGCTCGGTGCTTCAAACAGTGAGATGGCGAGTGGTTGTGTTTCAGTGATCAGCGCCGAGGAGGCACAATCTCTACGTAGTAGAATTGTAGCCTTAGAGAGGGCTGCTGAGAGTCTTAAAAAGAATTGAGTTCTTCGCTCGAAGGCCCAAACTATGGACGACAAAACATGTTTGGAACTTGGGTGGGAAACAGTGACAAACAAAACACTGAGAGATGGTAAATAGCCCTCACCCGGCCCGCTTGAATGCAGAAACACTTTTCAAGCTCTCGATGGTCTACAAGAAGAAACGAAGCTGCAAGAGAAGAAGGATAGAGCAGTCACTAGACCATGCTCACAGCTAAGATTTTGGTTGTAAGGGATAGCCAAGTGAGGTATCCAGATAGGGCCTTCTGTGACAAAGATAGGAGGCATAGGACCCAGGTGTGTTTCCCCGGTGCGGATAGGTGATGTTAGAGACGGGATAGAAGAGTTTATAGTCGGGGAAGGTGTGAAACCCATAGTTTGCTTGAGTGCTGGGGAGAATGACATGGGTAAGTTAGGAAGTGAGGAATTGTTTGCGCGGCTCCGGGATCCACTAGATAAAATTAGGGATATGGGAGGGGTTCCTGTTGTATGTGGAATCCTTCCGAGGGGTAGAGTTGGAGGCATTTAGCATTCCAGGGCTATTGCAATGAATTGCGGGCTGCCAAAATATTGTAAGGCCAATGGATGGGCATTTGTCGACAACTGGGATCGCTTTTACGGTAAGAATCATCTATATACAAGGGGCGGGGTGCACTTGTCACCCAAAGGATTTCGGCTCCTTGCTGAATCCCTTGAGCGAAAAGTAGACATCGATTTTTTTTTTTTTTTTTTTAGATCACGTGGGAGTCAGAGGGGGGGGGAGTATCGGAATATGGTTTAGGCAATAGAAACAGCTCAGAGAGGGACTGTGAAAAGAATCACCTAATCAGGTGGAAAGAGGAAAAACTAAACAGAAGCGTAATAAATAAAATTTATTTGTTACGAGGTAAAGCATGAGTAAAGAAATTTTATATCATAGCTATTACTGAATCCTGGATCAATATGGCTGATAGACATTTCCTTCCGGAAATCGAGATGGAAGAATACGTTTTTTTTATACAAGGACAGGGTTGGCAGGAGTGAGGGAGTAGTAGTACTTTTCGTTAAAAATACAATAAACTGTATTACCAACAATTCGATTAAGGAAGAGGACAGTATGGAATCTATTTGGGTGGAGATCATATGCAAGAATAAGAAACTTATTATTGGTGTCCTATACAGACTTCCTAACCTCAACATTGAGCAGATCCCCTGATTCACGAAATTCGCAGGGCGTCCCAGTACAAAAACGTTGTGATCATGGGAGATTTTAATTATAGGAACATTGACTGGGAAATTTTAGTAGATCAAGAAGCGCAAAATTCCTTACATGCGGTGCACGATAATTTCTTAAAACAAATGATTACAGATCCTACGAGGGGAGAGAATACTCTGGACTTACTTTTAACTAATAATGAGCACCTAACGATTAACGTGAAAGTGAGAGATAGTCTAGGCTCTAGTGATCAAGAAATAATATTTAATATAAATTGGGAAAAAATTAAATAGTACGAATAACGTTCTAGTAACGGACTTCAGGAGAGCCAATTTTGATGAGGTGAGAGAGTATATAAGACATCTAATCACTTACGAGACCGACCCAGGAGGCTGTGACGGGGTAAGATACATAGACAGTCCGGACGTCATTAGCGCGGTCAGTGGTCGGGTCACTTACAAGCGCGAGGTCATCAGACCGGTCAGCGATTTGGATATGTACAGTAACCTAACAACTTAAATTTCAAATGCACAAAATAAATGTTTTCCCCTCAAGTCAATACGGAAGAATAGTAATACTCCCATATGGATGACGGACAGGCTGAAATATGAGATCGGAAATGAAAAGTGGACTTTACGTAAGAATAATAAGCGGGAGAAACGCACTTTAGATCCAATTGTAGTGATATGGCAAGACTGGTTAAAAAGAATACGCGCACAGCGAAACGTAACTATTTAAGGTTGCCAGAAAAGCGAGATCAAACCCCTGGTGCTTCTTTCATCTCTACTGAACAAAAAATGAGGAAAGGATTGGCCCAATTAAAAACTACGAAAATGTCATGATAGAATCGAAGGAAAAATGAGTGAGGAATTTAACAAATATTTTCTCTCGGTGTTTACTAAGGAGAGGTTAACTAAATAAGGTACCTGACTGCGATCCGATTTTCAGTGAGGATGAAGAAAGTAGACTATCAAATATCAGCATAAGTAAGGTAGTAGTCAAACAAATTGAAAGACTTAAAGCTAAAAAATCCCCGGGTCCAGATGCTTTTTTTTCCGAGAGTGCTTAAATGTAAATTTGAAATCTGCGACCAGTTAACAGAAATATTTAACAAGTCTGTAGACAGTGGTTTTGTGCCTATTGCTTGGGGGCAGGCAAACGTTGTTCCCGTTTTCAAAAAGGGAGACAAATTGTCTATATGCAACTACAGGCCAGTCTGACATCAATTATAGGTAAAATGCTTGAATCAATAATAGTTAATAGGCTCACATCGAGTCATAATTTGATTCGTGACTCACAGCATGGTTTCTCCAAGGGTAAGTCATGTGTGACTAATTTTAATTTTTTACACTAACATATATATGGCGTCAGATAACAATGATAGTTACGATGTTATTTACCTTGACTTTAGCAAAGCGTTCGACAAGATGCCCCACCAGAGACTACTAAATAAAATCAAAGCCCATGGAGGAGTGTTTCTAGTGGAGTTACCAAGGACTCGGTTTTGGGTCACTTATTGCTCATTATGTACATAAACGACTTGCACAATGGGATTAATAGTGATGTTAGTAAGTTTGCGGACAACACTACAATAGGACACCTAATTAGGTCAGGAGACGACACCGAGATTCTGCAGGATGATCTTGACAAATTGTTCACATGGTCGGTGAAATGGCAAATGAAGTTCAATATCTCAAAATGCAGCGTATTAAACGTAGGGATACACAACCCCGAAAATAGATATAGCTTAGATAACGAGTTTTTAGGGAGAAAAAAAAAATGGGAGAGAGACTTGGGAGTTTTAGTGAATCCTAACCTCAAAGCCAGGAAATAGTGCATTAGCGCCAGGAATAAAGCTAACAGAGGACTAGGTTTCACTGCTAGGACGATTACGAATAGAAGTGCAAAGGTAATTCTCAAACTCTACCTAGCGTTAGTTAGACTCATCCTTGACTATGCGGTACAGTTTTGGTTTAAGTCTTATATAATGGACACCAACTCACTAGAATCAGTACAGAGGAGAATGACCAAAATGATACATGGGTTCAATTTTTTCCTTACGAAGAGAGGCTTAGGCACCTTAACCTACACTCTCTGGAAAGACTCAGAGTGCGGGGTGATTTAATAGGTGTTCAAGTGGATCAAAGGCTTTCACAAGGGTGATGCAAACAAGGTCATATTAAGACAACAGAGCATGACTCGCAATAATGGATTTAAATTGGACAAATTTAAATTTAAGAAGGAAATAGGAATGAACTGGTTTACTAATAGGGTGGTCAACGAATGGAATAGACTTAGTATCCATGTAAACTATCGGTTGTTTTAAGAAACTGTTAGACAACTTTATGGATGGGGATGACAGGTGGTAATAGATATGGAACTGCCTAGTGTAGGCTTTATGGTCTCTTGCAGTCTCTTTCATTCTCATGTTCTTATTATTAACCTGCTACCACAGCCAGTGGCGGGTGACGTGCATCCTACTAACTGGCATCCTATTTGGGGGAACGCGTTGGTAGATTTGGTTAAAATGGACATCATCCTCGTACTTTGCAGCTCGAGGCAAAACAGCCCCATCATTAAAAAAAAAAAGTGATTTAGACAATCGTTTGACGACCACCATTGACCCATGAACGATCATCGTTGAGCGATAATCGCAAAGTGTACTTTACCAAGGAACAACAAACACAATAATAACTACAAGACTCCACTGTCCAAAACTATCATCCTTCATCCCCTCTCTCTTCTGCGACGTTAGCATCACACTGTTTTCTCTTAGAGGTTATCACACTGAACTTCCACGGGTGTCACCAGCGCCAACCGTTGAGAACTCGAGTAAAAACTACTTCAGTTACAATATCTTATTTTTCAAATTCCAAATATCAAAGCATCCTTCAGTCACATATACCAACGCTGAATTATGAACTAAGAAACTGTACACCTATACGAATACTAGATATACTACTGAAATGTTCCTAGAGAAGCCTAGATCTCTGTAATCGAAGTCGTATTCTATTTATTCAAATGGAGGTTGGAGGTAGGATGTCGGAGGAAAAATAACCTTGAGTGATAACCCCTTTTAGCAGCACCGGACTCATTATTGTGCGGAGTGCAACAGCCATCCTTACTCAGAAACGAGTCTATCTACGATGGCCCTGTTTAATCAAATCGACTGGCGACAGAACAAAAATATACAGTGCGTCATAGTAACAAAAGGAGAGGGTTAAATTTTGTAATATTTTACCTCTATTACCTTTCCTCAAGGGGGCAAGGGGAACAATAACGGTTTGCAATACATGTAAAGGTTTCACGCCCTGAGCGGGGCTCGATCTATATCTAACTAGCTTAAAGTTCGTATTCCGTGAGGAATTTAAGCTAGTTCGGTCAGTACTATGTATTTGTTCGCTGTGTGTGTGTGTGTGTGTGTGTGTGTGTGTGTGTGTGTGTGTGTGTGTGTGTCTGTGTGTGTGTGTGTGTGTGTGTTTTTTTTTTTCTGGTAATACGTATTTTACGCCAACCTTGGCAAGTTACAATCCTAAGACTGATTGTAGCCTATAGGAGTGTGACGGATGGACACCACAGAATTTTATATGTTGCGGTATATAAGAAAGTAGTAACGCTTGTGGGTTCTCGTCTATTATTCTACAATACTGAAGTGGTCAAATAAATGTCTCTCAATCTTTTCCTCCTTGTGTAACCTTTGAATTAATTTTCTATGCCTTTATAATAATCTATTTCCTTCTCTTTCATAAACTTGAAAGTTTATAATTCAAACACAATGCATTATCCTGGTAACTGGTTTCAGAAAAAAATATTTACTGACAACACAAATACTACAAAACTGAAAAAAATAGTAATAGTAATAATGATAATGATAATGCTAAGAAGAAGACAACTTTTTTAAATCTTTCAGCGACCCTATTTGTGGCTTGTTTACGGAACCACATGTCTCCTCTCCACTCTCTCCCGGAACCCCGAATGAGGATCTAAGGCCCCAGACACGCGCAAACTCTACAAGACCCTTAAATGATACTTCCTGTATGGCCTCTCTCCCTCTCCCTTCCTCTCTGTCATCCT
Organism: Oratosquilla oratoria; assembly: GCF_046742065.1. Lineage (NCBI taxonomy): Eukaryota > Metazoa > Arthropoda > Malacostraca > Stomatopoda > Squillidae > Oratosquilla > Oratosquilla oratoria. Next base: position 46,015,993 of record NC_134785.1, read on the forward strand.
TTCCCTCTCTCTCTCTCTCTCTCTCTCTCTCTCTATATATATATATATATATATATGTATGTATATATATATATGTATGTATATATATATACACACACACACACTATCATATATATCTCACTATTAGAAATATTTTCGTAACTGTTTTTTCTCCAACAGTGGGATCTTCAGTTCATATATATATATATATATATATATATATATATATATATATACACACACACACACCTCGTGGCGCGGTTGGTAGAGTTCCCAGCTGCCACTACGAAGGTCCGGCTTCGAATCCCGCTCAGGGCTGAAATAATTTTAGTATCGCTGCGCTGCGGGTTGTTCCTCCAACTCGTGGGCGAGGAGTTTGGGGTGTGTGTGCGTGTAAGGTCGCAGCATTACCCATAGATCGGTTATATACGAGCTCTGAGCTCACTTCCAGGAGGAAAATAGCTGTTGATCACGAGTCCAACACGTGATCCAAAGAGCAAGGTGAATCACACACACACACACACACACACATATATATATATATATATATATATATATATATATATATATATATATATTCAATTTTGTTTGTGTACTTATCGATTTCCTGACTTTAACTGACACCGGCTGACACACGAGACCCAAGAGGGTGGGTGCGCGTCTTGGCTGAATAAAACCACCTGACGGCTGCCATAATAAACACCAATTCCCATATGTTCGAAACTTCAAAGGTGGTGAGGAGCTCCGCCAGTAGGCACTTAGCTGCAGCCGGGGATATAAACTGCCGACTTATGTGTTCAGATAGCCACCAGGACCCGTCGTTCGATTAAAAACCGAGGATGAAACAAATGCACCACGGCGGTGCATTACCTTGGCGGAATCAGTGATGTGAAATGTGCTATCGCGTCAGTATAGCCACCCTTTGCCTGGTAACAACCGAAGTATAAATCCCGCCATGCAAGAGCAGTTGTCGAAGAGCTTCAGCATATCCCGATGCAGGGCCGTTAAAATGTCAGGAAGCACAAGAGAATTTGATTGACCCGTTTAGAAACGATCACAAACGTTGGTCAGACTGATGTATCGGGCACAAGTTTTGATGCATTGGAGGCTTAAATGAATATCACATTTTCCGTCATTGTGACCTTGACTTTTGACCTTTTAGATCTAAGATAATGGATAGGGTTCGTCCTTGGAACCATCTTTATTAGGTACCATGGTATGGTCATGATCAAACTAAGTTTAGAGGCCAAAACGTGCGTGACAACGCTACATACCAACGGAACAAAGTAATAGTTGCACTTTCTACATCTATAAAGTTCCATACCCGGGACTGAAGTTGTTAACGGCTGTGCCCCCCCCCCCCCCGCACCCCCAAGTGTCCGCAGACTAAGGCGCCTGCGTCGGCGACAGCACTTCCTGCAGCCCATTCCGATGACGTCACTGAAGAGCATTTCAGATTATGTCACACACCAATAACGTTATCAAAATTCAATGACGCCATCAAAGAGCAACGTCTTTCAATCGTAATGACCTCGATCGACAGAGGACCTCCCTTTTGGATCAGAAGAGGAAGAAGAAGATGAAGACGAAGAAGAAAAAGAAAAACACGAAGATGATGAAAACGAACAAGATGAAGAAGAGGACGAACAAGAAAAAGAAGAATAAGACGAAAAAGAAGAGGACGAAGAAGAAGTAGAAGCCTGTGGTAACGACTTTACTCCATCAATGCTGTGGCAGTCATGGTGCCAACTAAGGACGAGGCATCGATGGATGAAATCCAGTTTTTGTCATCGATCCTCCCCTCGGATGAGGAAAAAGTCTAGCTTTGCTAACTGATTCGGTTTAACATCGAGAACTCCCCCTGTCAGAAGGCTAGGACGGTGTCCCTTAGAGAGTTTCGTAGCGTGGACTTTAATGAATCATACTCTTGGTCCAACTCGCTGGCGGCAGGATACAAACTACCGTCACCTCGACCTCCGCCATAAGTAGCGACGCTCTAACAAGCTCGGCCAGAGTACGCCCCTTGATGATACAAGAAAAGAATTATAGAACAACAATTTCCACGTTTTCAGACACCAAGAGAGGGCCGCGCGATCTCATGAGGAGGTGGTCGTGAATTCGATTTCCGGGACCCTCTGCGCGCTTCTTGCATTGGTTCCCGACAGCCTTGGCCAGGCGAAGGAGGCGACCCAAACATCGGTCTAAAAAAAACAGGGTTTGCCCTACCAGGGGTTTCTCACTTCCCACTTTGAGAGACATTACACAACAGCCTGTCTGCCTCACTATGGTGGCTTCATCCGGCTTGATAAGTAGTTATGAATGCCGTGAAGTGCATCCATTGATGGCATTATCACACTGGGCTATTTCTTCTCCAACCTCCAGTTAATTGGCGGTAACATCCATCTCAGAACTTTTTAGGCCATAAAATATCTATGTCAAACTATTTTGTTTCCTCAACAAGTTACATATAATGTCATCTGATAATATCTGGGAGGGTGCCAACCCCCCCCCCAAAAAAAAAAAAAAGTAAATAAATAAATAGCCATCTTCAGGAGGAGACTGTTTGGTCATATGGTGATGTCATATTCATATAACCATGTGTCACTGACAACCTAGACTTTGTTGACATCCATATGTTTCACCTCGTCACATCATGCTGGTCAAATGACATCAACTTCATCAAGCAAAAACTCAGCATCTTAAGATAACGGCACACTAGGCTAGCATACAACTTGCTTTTGCTACTTCATTTGAGTTGAAACAACTTCGATTACAATATTCTATACTTCCGTAAGAATATTTCAACAATGTGTCTAACATTCTTATAGGTTTAACTTCTCTTAGTAAGTCATTCAGCTTCCTACTATGATGCAAGATTAATTTGACATTTGAAAACTTGAAAAACAAAATTTCATGACCAAAGTCATTTCTACTCAAATGAAATAGCAAAAGATTGTGAGAAATGTCTAGTGTGCCGCCACCTTTACACACCAATCTCACTACTATCCACCACAGCTGATGAAGACTATTTGCAGAAATAAACAGAACACATTTATCTACCTCCCCAAACCAATATGGATTCAAAGGCCACTCCACCAGCACATTTCTTACAAACATCACCCAAAAAGTACTGGACAGATTCCACAAGAAAGCCCCATCTGTCCATCTGCACCCTTTCTATCTGACTCATCACTCCTTCACTCTCTTCACTTACTTCTAAAACATCTATATATTCTTTTCAAAATTATCTGTCAAAATCCTACTCCATTTTACATCAGCTCCAATCTCTGCTTCCTTCAACTTAATTTCTCCTCTTCTCTTCTTATACGTCTCGTATGCTTCCCTACCTTGCAACCATCCTCATATACTTGTTTCTTCTTTTTGACCATTGCCTTCCCCTCATCTTTCCAGCATTTGCTACTTCTCCTGTTCCCTTTATTTCTTCTTCATCCCACATACCAGTACCATCTTTGTGCGCTTTAGCACTTCCTACTTGAAACGTACCCATTCTTCTTCCCCTCCCTTTATCCTTCACCTCCCATGCCTCTCCGTTTTTCCTGTTATTTTTCTTTATCCTTCCCATCTAATTTGTTTACTGTCAGCATTTTTTAAACTCCCTCCCTTTTCTTCCTTTACTCAATTTCGCTTCTATCAAAAAAATTATCCATCAGTCTTCCTCACCTCTACACTCTCTCCCAAGAAAACATGAATCTAGAACTCTTCCTATTCTTCTTCTTCAATATTTGTACACAGTTTATTAATGACCTATCAACCACTCTTCCCTCCACCACTCTTTTCCATGTATAGTTATGCTTAGTTCACTTCTTAAACACTGTGTTTGCTACCATCTCTCCACTATAATTCTTACCTGACACCCCCAAAACTCCCTACTAGTCTATGTATTGAGTCACTTACTCAGCACTGAGATCTACCAACATCAGTATTTGCATTCCTCCCAAAGCACTTTATAAACTCATTTAGACTGGTCTGAATATTTTCCTTTCCTCTTCACTCTTCTTGCTACCAGGACTGTATGCACTCACAAAAACCCACAACTCTTGTCCCAATTTCAATTTCACCCACATCATCCTCAACAACACTTCCATCCACTCCATCATGCACTTTTGTATCTCATCACTTACCAGCAAAGCTACTCCTTCCCTCCCTCACCTACTCATCACTCCCAACATCTTCCCCACCACGCCCCCAAACTCGAACTTACCCCTTACCTCTCCCTTTAATTTCATTTAATACATCCATCTTCCTTCTCACACACCTCTAATCTCTTCCTTTTTACCCTCATCTGTACCACAACCATGCATATTTAATGACCCAATTACTAGGTTTCTTGTGGAAGTCATCATTACAGACCCCTCTTATACCTTGACTTTTTAAAGGAGGAACATACAGTGTGTATAATCCCTAGTCCCACTCTGGCCCACTTAGTTGCATTTTACAATATACCTAAGAACATTGTGGCAAAATTCTTTTCCCCTAACCCCATGAGATCCAGAAGAGGTAGCCATAGAAGCCAACTGTAGTACAAAAATTACCATCATTCCTCTACAATTAATGATTTTTTAAATCTAACAAAGATGAATCTAGGGGCACCCCAAAACATTCCTAAAGTACTGGCAGCATGTTACCATGCAGTCAATACCCCAGTGCACAATACATCCACACAAACACACATTTATACTTATCACAATAAAAGCTTTTTCAAGACTGACCACCAAATACCTACTCCATCAAAACCCCCCTACACATCCTCACAGAAAAATTCCTCCAAATAGAGGCAACAACTACACTAGCATGCTTGCATTTAGGCCACCATCCAGCACTAAGTTCCAGCAGAGAACAGACCTGGCTAGATAAACAAACTGCTCCAGATGGATCCATCACACTAACACAGTACACTGGCCAGTCATAGCCATACCAATGGTGCTGGTTACCTGGAACAATAGAATGACATTAAATTCCTGACCACTCTCCTGTTCTGCCTCAGTTTGACAACTATAATGATCTGACCAAACATTATGTCTAACTCTATACCAGAACCTATTTGTGATTTTCAGTGTTACTCAGTAATAAATACCAAAAGCAAAAGCAAATTATGATGTATCCAAAGACATGTGAATCAAATTGGACAGTAAACACCAATTGGTACACCTTTATAAATCATATTAGCAAGTACAAGTCCCCCTTACATTTCACAAATCTTATTAAGGTCAACTATAATTGGCAGCTATTCAGATCTTGAGGGTAATATGGTATCAATAAACCTGAAACCATGTCTAAAGAATAACAATAATACCTGCCACAGGCTATCTTTCATGAACATCCCTTCATAGTATCTCTGAAATCCACCACAGCTATAGTCCTTGTTCTCCAAGAAGTCTGTTCAGGGTGCAGCATATGCCCTGAGCCATTCTGCTAAACTAACCTTAGTACATGCCTTTCTCTCTCTCTTATTTGCCATAATGAGCTATTTGATTTTTTTTTCAATTTCTGAATATTGTAAAGGAATCCATTTAGTACAATGATTATCACTTTTTAATATTATAACAATGGTTTTAATAAATTCTATGTATTTTCATAGCTGTGTGTTCTACCAATCTATATAACAATGGCTTTTTCCCCTTTACAAGGGAGGTAGCCAAGTCAAAAGACAAGTACCCACTCCCACCCATTTCACTCCCATCCAGGCCCATAGCCAAACTTATGACTTGGGGGGCTTCTTGTAGATTGGGGTGGCTGAACACAATAAAAATTACTAATCTTGTACAGTGCTTATGGAAACTAACACAGCAACGTTGTAACACCACTGCTGAACCATCAGACACTAGCTGATTATGATCATCAGTCAGGGCCAACAGTGCATTGGACATCATGTATGGGTCATGCAGTACAAGCATGTGCAGGTGGCACCATGTTGCAAGATAATAAATTAAGGACATATGTTTGCACTAAACTACAAACTAACTTGCAGATCTATTCTGACAATCAATGTATACAAAAAATGACAGAAAAATACAAATATATGAGCTTGAGACTTTGGGGGGAGCTACTGAATTTTTTTTTTAGAGGGCTAAGCCACTCCATAGCAGCCACCCCCCCTTGGCTACAGGCATCCACTACCCTTTCTTCCCTCTCATCTTAGCTCCTCATGGATGATGGGTCATCCCTATATCCTGCCCACTGCCCTGGGTCAGAAGTAATGCAGCAAGACAAGAGTACACCCACAACAAGGCTGCTTCACTTAATTGGTGAACCCTCTCTCCATCCACTCAAGCAGACAAAGAGAAAATGGGGAGCAATCCCTTCAGGCTGCATCAAAATATAATTTACATATAACCACTCTCTACTCCCTCTCCATCCCCCACCCTTTCCCTTCCTTGCATCACAGTATCACCCATACACAGCCATTCTCCACTCACCCCTATCTCCCACCTTCTCCCTTCCTTGCTCAACAGACATTCCCATCTTGTTCAATGCCCCATTCACCCCCTCCATCCATCTCATCCTTGGTCATCCCCTGAAGTTAACTCCCTCCACCTCACTGCCCCATAGAGTCCCATCAGCACAACCACCCTTTCACATAGTCTCCCCTTTGCATCCATTCCCAAATGCCTATTTCTCATGACACCTTTTAATCCTCCAAAGCATATACTTGCTTCTCTCAAGTTTATAATTTACCTCCACTGGCACTCCTCTTCCTGCCACATGTGACCCCAAATACCTAACATTATCCACTTCTTCCAGCCTCTCTCCTTTAAGACTTATTTCCAACTTGCTGCCATCCTCTCCCTTTGTACATCTCATCACCTTATTTTACCCACATTTACCTTCAACTCTCTCCTATTGCATGCCCTCCCTAACTCCCTTAATCCCTCCTCTGGCTCTCCCACAAGCACAGTGCCATCAGCAAACAACAACTGGCTTACCTCCCACTTTTCTCTGTTTTCTTTAACCATCCCCAATCCCCTGCTCATTACCCTCACCTTTACCTCCCACACCACCCCATCCATGGCACCATGACACATCCCTGTCGCAGTCCCACCTTTACCTCAAATCATTTGCTTTCTCCCTTTCCAATTCTAACACAGGCTTTACTACTCTCATAAAAACTCTTGACTGCCCTTAACAGCTTTCCCCCAATGCCATATATTTACAAAACCTCCCAAAAGGCCTTTCTGTCTTCTGTCATAAGCTTGTTCTAAATCCATAAAGGCCCAAAAAACATCCTTACCTTTTGCTAAAGCTTCTCACATATCTGTCTTACCACAAAAATCTGATCCACACAACCCCTACCTTTCCTAAACCCACACTGTTCCTCACCAATTACTACCTCTATTCCTCTCCTGCAAATCTGGGTATACAATTGCAAGATAAAAACTAAACTATGACACACGACTTGTGCTTTTTTCCCATGTTGCCACTCTGAAGTGTAAGTGGGTGACAGGTGACAGTGACAATCTGATAATTGGTTGTCAAATTGGCTATGTTACACTAGAGGAAATTCCCACTTCTGCCCTATCCACATAGACTATAGCAATGGTCTTTGGGCCCTCCAACTGATCTCTTTGGCAAAAAATGTTGGACTGTTTTCTAAATTGTATTAGTGGGCCCATTTCTTTCACCAACTTATAGCATCACACAGAGGGGAACAGTTCTCAACTGTCAGTACTTCTTATGTGGAAATATAGAAGAAATAAGAGTTACTGTAGGCAAAGATATCTTGGGCTCAGTCTAGAGACTGAGTGCCAGCCTCTCAAGGGTGTACCTCCAGATGGTGATGAGGGTGTTGATGGGTTTTGAAGACAGGTAATAGGGAGATAATTCTCTGATATCTGTCTTTCAGAACCACTACTTGTGGCTATTAACATCTTCACAGCATTAACACAGCACTGCATTATTACAAATTACATAATTACCATATGCTATAATCAAATAATTTTTATGACAGTCGTACACAGGACTCAAACCTGCCATTCAGCTGCCAGTGAGACAACTGGGTGATGTCTTTAACCTCTTGACCACTAATTGATGTTGCTGTCCACTAGCAAATTTCTCACATATGTTATGTTTGATATATGAAAATCACATCTTGTCCAAAAAAATTGAGACATTGTTGTGCATAATAATGACTGAAATGGTTGATAGGCCTCCTAGCAAGCAGAGAATGCAGAGTATATTAGAGCAACCAATTTTTGGGGACAGGGAATTGCACAAAAAGGTCTCCAAGGTGTAATAACATTACTAATGACTTTCCCATACCAAACCTAAGGCATGAGCAAGATATTTTGTGTTTAGTAGAAACCAAATGCCCCCAAAAAGTTTTATCTACAGTTGGGGAATAATAGATGCACTGCCCAGAGAAGAAACAGAGAAAATAAAATGGGTACAGGGGTAAAGATTGTGAGAAATGACAAAGATGGAAGAAGCAGATCAGAGTGAAGGCAAGGATGAAGCAAACCACACAAAAATTAGAACTAAATGACTGAATAAAAGAGACTTCATGGTGGTATGTGCCCCCACCTCCAAGAGCTTGGAATGAAGCTGAATATAAAAAATATCAATGAAATGATGGGGGGTACAACAAGCCATGTCAATATGTTCCTAGATAAAGCAAAATTGTGAGAAGTGAAAAATGAGGAGGATTGTAGGCTACTGCACAAAGATCAAGCCACTATTTTGTGGCTTAATGGGTGGCAAGACTTGAGGGTAGAGATTTGTACAGCACTTCGTGAATCTGACATAATTATATAGGATGTAGGGGGAAGAGTTCTGGATAAATATAAGACTGAGGATGACAAAGAGTTTAGCAGAGAGGAGTGAGGCAATGAGTAGGGAAGAGAGATTCAGATCTTGTTCCACTTGGGGACACTGCTGCATAACTCATCCCATGGTTCAAATAGGAGCTATCAGTGTATATGTTGATATTCATTGAATGGGTAGATGGGAGAGATTCTTGTTGGATAGCTTCAGTTGCCATTTCATCTTTTATTTAGGTGTAAAGTGAGGCAGAGGTTAAGGGTGCAGTGCAAATTTTGTAGGTGCCAGAGCTCTGGAGGGCCTGACTAAAGCCTATCACCCCTATCATGTTTCTATATATAGTGGCCCACTAGATGCCACACAATGATTAAGTATTTCATGTTTGCCCTTCCTAATTATCATACAATAAATATGATTATTGTTGTCACGGGGCGACATATCACTTACGTTATCCTCATTATTTCCTGCTTCTTCGTTGATCCTGATGATGAAGACTCTTCTAGCTAGTTTCTCTTTCATAAAGCCTATCAATCCTACAATCTTACCTTAGTTATTATCTATATTTTTCTTCCATTGCACTTTTCTCACTCGCTCCCTTCTCTCCCTTCGTTCACTCAACATGCACACTGCCCATACATGTTGGCCAACACCCACTCGCCCCCTTCTACATGGTGACCTTTGACCACGCGCTGGGGTGTGCCAACTGCACATCCATACTCACACCATATTCATACCCCCCCCTTGATCTCGAGATTACAAGGGATTACAAGGGAGGAGCATGCTGACAGGAGACCTTTTGGTCCATATCTAGATCAACCCATCTTAGCATCCTACTTCGTAGTTCTGCAGCCATCCCAGAGGATGTCTATTACACTGCAGTCGTTGAGGTGCTGCTCCCCACTAATGTGTCGTAATTCTCTTCATCATTTCCTCCGCCATCCACCACACGACAAAGATCCAGGATATGTCGTGGCACTCCCTTGACAGAGATGTTTCGCGAATTTACCTCCATTATGATATCCCTCACCCAAACTTCTTCCCCCACCTGTATTGAGGCAATGCCTTCCTCAGCATTAGCCAGTAGCATCGGCACTACCCTGGGATGTCGCCAATCATATTTAAATAAGGCTCTCTGTGGAACAGAGTCTTCGTCTTGGCCTGACCTAGGGGACATATACCAGAAAACTGCCTCCATGGGCAGTATTGGTGCCCTTTCAGTGATGGAGTTGATAGTGCAATGGTGTCATTCTACTATTTCATTCCCGCTCGGCCGGTAAGCAGTCCTAAAGAAAGGTCTCATGCTCCACTTGTCCAGCATTTCTTTCAGTGCTTCCAACTGAAATGCAGTGCTATTATCCATCAGGACTTCACCCCCTGGACCCTGTTTCAGAAATATCTCATTCATCACTCATGCAATTTCCTCTTCCGTCTCTGTCTTCAACTCCTGCCAAACGTCGAAGCATCCAGGGCTCCAGTCAACCATCGATAAGTACATGCCCCATCGATAGTGGGTTACATCAACCGCCAACCTCCTCCAGTTCTCTTTTATGCAGTTCCCCTGTTGTGTGCGGTCTCAGGACGGGATCTATTGATTGACATCAGACACATGCTCTCACAGACCACCGGACTTATTCCCTCCTTATATTCGGGTCAACCTTCCTAAGAACAATGACCTATCAACAACTAGGTGATGTGCTTTAGGCAACTCCTCCGTGCACAGGGATCCTGCAGAGCACACTTCAACCTTCTCTTCCTGTTCTTCTGGCACTCTAAGCAAACATCTCTTTACTCTGGCTAACAGGGCTACTTTGTCCACTCCCGACAGCACTTGGATTATGCTCACCTTCACACTGAACTCGTCTATTAACTCCTTCATGATCCCAAAGCATCATTTCACAATGACCTATGCTCCCACCCTTTTGTGCATATTCTCTTCTCAGCAGTTAGCACAGAGTTCATTCATCCCACCACCGTGGCTAAGTCTGTCCTGATTTTGATCTCGCATACTCCCCATTTCAGTGCCAAGTTGACTCCTTTTACGACTGCATCCAACTCTGGTACATTAATGTGATGGTAGTCACCCTTTTTGTGCTGCCACGCCCCATCTCCAACTACCATACCTCCTTTCTCCAGGACTACCCTGGTTGCTATGCTGCTAGCATTACATCATATTATACCTATGTTCTGTTGTGGTGCACTCCACTGTCCTTTCACTGAATCAGTGCGTTTCATCTGCTGTACGATGTCGCATATCATCATGAGTGTGCCCTCATTAACCTTGTCTCACCAACCCTTCAACCCTGACTGCCTCTTAACATAACTACACGCCACATGAAGCTAACCTGCGATTGGGTAGTGACCAATTTGCCACACATCAAGAAGAGCTCTCGTCTGCTCATCTCATCCGTCACATTCGGAATGTTGTTGCCTCTCCTGAACATCAGGTTTCTGCTCCAGTTCCCCTCTAGTCACAGTCCCCACACCATTCATCCTTCCATCAGTTCCGGCTCCTTTGAGACCAATCCAAACCAAACCAAGTGTTCCACTAGTCTGATGCCAGTGCAACAGTATCATCCACTATTATGTCTTCGAGGTACAAAGCCATGCCTTTCTTCATCACTTCAGTCTTCTTCAGCACTGTCTTCAGGATCTTCATCATTATCCTTGGAGCTGAGGACAGCCCATACTCCATTCTGGTCAGGCAATGTTTTACCTTTATATTTTATTTGTTGGTATTTCCACAGCTCCTTCTCCACATCAATTTGCAGGTAAGCTGCCCGTAAATCTACAATCGTGGACACACCCCTCATTTGGTGCCATTTGCATAGAGTTTCATTACATATGTCTACAAAATCATCACCAGTATGACACCTTACAAACTGGTTCAGCTCTCGGGAGTCCAACAGTGGTCATACTTTGTTCTTGGTTGGCTGCACCACTGCCATCAGAGGGAAGATTCCATTCACCACTGGCTCCTCCCAAGGACTCAAAATTCCCTCCTCAATCCACTGCTCTACATTGATATCAAAGTCATCCCTCACCCCCTTTCTGAGAGTCTGTTTGTAGCAGCAGACTTTGTTCTTCAATATAGGTGAGCTTCCTTTGAGGTACCACTCTACCTCCCACTTCTGGCCATCAAATTTCACCAGGAAGTCTTGGTCCTCACTTGTACAAGGTGTCGCCTTCTCGTCAAGGTCGAGCTTCATGGCAACACTGCCCTCCTCATTCCTATGTCTATCCCCAGCATCTGACAGCTCCTCTCTCCATTCCGTACTCTAGTCACGTATCACTCCCTCACTTGTCCGGCAACAAACATGACTTCTCTTAGCTGTGTAATTGCATCCATTCCCAGCACCACTTCAATTCCCTCTATGAGCGTTCTGACAACAAGTACTATTAGTCATATCAGAATGCCCTCCACCGTCATTTCAACTTCCTGATCACCCTCGCACTTTGTCTCCCTTCCATCAACCATCATCGGGGCCAAATATCCATGTCTGAATCCTTTAACTAGGTCAGCTGTTACAATCATGGTTGAATAGCCAGAATCTACTAGTGCTCTTGCACGTCTTTCTTTTGACCAAATATCTACAGTTGGCATAAAGTTAGGGAGTGCCCTTACATTGATTGGGTGGCAACTCACACAGCAGCTGCCGCTTATCAGTTTTCCTGCTCATATTGTCGGGCGATGTGTCATGGTTCTCCACATTTGTAACAGGCTCTGTCTCTCCACAGTCCTTCACAAGATGGCCTGATTGCCCACACCTAAAACAACACATCCTAGGTGCCCCCTCACCATCCACTGTAGTCACCCCTGGACTCCTGTGTTTTCCATTTTCTTTCTGCCAGTGGACTCTGATCCAATAGGTCTCCCCTCTTCCTGGGTGAGTCATCATACTGGCATCTCAATCCTCGATCCCGTGCAAGGCTTTTTGATTTCTCTGTCAGCTAACGGCCTATCTTTCTGTGTCCTTATGAGAATTCTAGCATGGACTACCAACACATCCATGCTTGCAGACTCAGTATCATCTATTTGTTTTAGCCCAGTGGATACTTGATCTGGGAAACCATTGACAAACACCATTCTAACTACTTGTTCCAAGCCATCGCCTTTAAGTCTTGATAGTCCTGCTAATTTCCTAATTTTGTTGGCAAACACGTCGACCTGTTTGCCAGCCCAGCATATTCTTTGTAGTCAATTAAACGATTCGAACGCACTCTGAGTGAATGCCCCTTTTTCAGCTTTTCTGCATCTTTTTGATCTCTTTCATTTCTGAGTAGATAGCTAATGTGTCGCCTTCCAGATTAAGGGCAATATAGCTCACTAAGTCATTGACACCAGTTAATTTAGCTACTAATTCTGCCCTTTATAAGCCACATGATGATGTCTTCATTGCCACTAAACAGCATTAGGGTTATGTTGCTCATCTTCAATGGTTCTCTCTTTGTGCTAATCGCCTCGTCCATGCCTAGATGGCTTGTCACAGGGCGAAGTATCACAAAGGAGGAGCATGCTGACAGGAGACCTTTTGGTTCATATCTAGGTCGGATGCGAAAAAAATCATAATAATAATAAAATAATAAATAAAAGCTATAATAATGTGAATAACAAATAAAATACATAAATAAATGCATAGGTATAGTTAAATAATAAACAAAAAGGTAAATAGTAAATAATAAATCAACATATAACTAATAATAAATGAAAATCAGACAGACAAATGATAACAAAACAAAAACAAATAATATAAAATAAATTATAATCATTACAGCATCTTGCTTAGGTGTTTATCTAAATGATTCTTAAAGCTTCGAACTGAACTACATTGCACTACCTGTGCAGGAAGTTTATTCCATTCATTAACTACACGGTTGGCAAAGTTGTTTCTACCTACTTCCAAATTGAATCTATTTCCGGACAGCTTGAGACCATTGTTTCTTGTCTGATTCTCATTCAATGTGAAAATTTTGTCACTTTTGATGTTGTCAATTCCCTTTAGAATTTTAAAGACCTGTATCAAGTCACCTCTGAGTCTACACTTTTTTAGGGAAAACAGATTCATATGTTTTAGTCAATTTTCGTATGATTTATTTTTGATATTTGGAATCAGTTTTGTGGCTCGCCGTTGTACTTTTTCCAGTCTGTCAATGTCTTTAATGAGATTCGGTGACCATACGGAAACAGCATATTCCAAATGTGGACGAACTAACGATTTATATAGCTTGTGAAATGAGTGATGTACTTTTGAAATCAAAAGATTGTGCAATCAGTCCTAGAATCTTATTTGCTTTCTCAGAGGCTGAAATACACTGCTTGGATGATTTGAGGTCGTTACTGATAATTACGCCGAGATCTTTTTCACTATCCACTTTTGTTAACGAATTTCCAAATAACTTGTAATCGTACTTACTGTTATTTTTACCTATGTGCATTACCTTGCATTTACTTGTGTTAAATTTTATTAGCCACTTTTCAGACCATAGCTGTAATTTATCTAAATCTTCTTGAATATCTAATTGGTTTGAGTGATCATTTGCCACTCCGCACAGTTTTGTATCGTCAGCAAATTTGGAAACAGTAGATTTTAGTCCATGGTCTATATCATTTATATATACTATGAATAGAAGTGGCCCAAGAACGGAACCCTGAGGAACTCCACTTGTAACATTTTTCCATCTAGAAGTTTTTCCATTTAAAACATCTCTCTGTTTTCGACCATTCAACCAATTACTAGTCCAACCTAATAGGCTACCACTTATTCCGTGTAAAGCTAATTTAGTAAGTAGTCTTTCGTGTGGGACGGTATCAAAAGCTTTTGCAAAGTCTAGATATATTAAATCTATATTGTTTCTTTTGTCATAATTCGAGATAACTGTGTTGTAGAATTCGAGTAAGTTAGTCACGCAAGAACGTTTCCTCGTCATTTCCTGCTTCTTCGTCGATCCCAATGATGAAGACTCTTCTAGCTAGTTTCTCTATCACTTGTAACTATCAATCCTATGATCCTTAGTTAAATATTCTCTATATTTTTCTTTCACTACACTTTTCTTGCTCGCTCCCTTCTCTCCCCTAGTTCACTCAACATGTACACTGCCAATACACGTCGGCCAACACCTGTTCACCACTTCTACACAGTGATCTTTGAGCCCATGCCAGGAATGCCAAATGCACACCCATACTCATGCCACATTCATACCACAATTGTCAAGCAATGAAAAAAGTCATCCCCTTTCGTAGGTTCCGGAGCAATGCTACCCTAGCAGATGTGTACTGGAGTATTCAGGGGGCTTGGTTAGGTGTTATTGGGGGAATAATTTAATTAACAATTTCCAGTGCTGATAGCAAATGCGCCATTCTTTTACAATATAGATGGGCATTATATGGCTACAGTAAAAGCTCTAAAATCCTGACATTGATTATGATAATCCAGAGTTTTGCACAATACAGACCTCACCTTTTTTTGGCCAGTATTCAAGTTCAAAGGTAAGAAAGAAAAAAAAAGTGAATAAGAGGACTTGTACATACATACATATACCATAGGCTTTCTTCCCCCTTTCAAGGGAGATAGCCAAAAAACAAAGGCATAAAAACCACTCCCACCCATTCCATCCCTATCACACTCCACTCTCCTCCACCCTTTTATCTCCTGGATGACGGATCATCCCTGCATCTTGTCCACTGCCCTGGGTCAGAAGCAGTGTCGCAAGGCACAGCACATACACAGCAAGGCTGCTTCATTAAATTGGCGACCCCCCCCTCTCCATCCCCTCGTGCAGAAAAGGAGATGGGGAGAAATCCCTTCAGGCTGTGTCAAATTTTCTCACACATACTCTCCCCCCACCCATTCCACCTCATGGATCACATCATCATCCATATACAACCATTCTCCATTCACCCCTGTCCTCTCCTGTCCTTCCTCAACAGACATTCCTCTTTCCCAAAGCCCCTTTTACCCCATCCATCCATCCCATCCTAAATCACCCCCTCATGTTCGCTCCTTCCACACCTCTTTTATTAGTCTTTCTTCACTCATTCTTTCCATGTGTCCAAACCATCCCAATACTCTTTCATCAACCCTATCTCCCAACTCCCTTTCCACCCCTGTTCTCCTCCTCACCTCCTCATTTCTCACTCTATCTAGCCTAGTAACCCCTATCATAATTCTCAGACACCTCATCTCAAACACATTCATACTCCTTCTCTCTTCCTCTCTTATGTTACATGTTTCTGCCCCATACAGTGCTGTTGGCACAATCACTCCTTCATATAATCTCCTCTTAGCATCCATTCCCAAATGTTTATTTCTCATTGCACTTTTTAATCCACCAAGGCATTTACTTGCTTCTCTCAGTCTATATTCTACCTCCACCTCCACTCCTCCCTTTCCTGCCACGTTCGCACTCAAGTATCTAAAACTATCCACTTCCTCCAGTCTCTTTCCTTTAATACTCACTTCCAGTCTGCCACCACTTTCTCCCCTTGTACATCCCATCACCTTACTTTTACCCACATTTATCTTCAACTTCCTTCTTTCACACACTTTCCCAAAATCTGTCACTAACTTCCTCAATCCCTCCTCTGATCCTGCCACAAGTGCAGTGTTGTTCACAAACAACAGCTGGCCTATCTCCCACTTTCCTCCATTTTGTTTAACCATCTCCAATCCCTGACCCACCAACCTTGCATTTACCTCTTACACCACCCCATCCATGTATAAATTGAATAGCCAGGGTGACATATCACATACCTGATGAGGTCCCACCTTTACCTCAAACCACTCACACTCTCCATTTCTAATCCTGACACATGCTCTACTACTCTCGTAAAAACTCAACAGCTCCTAAAAGCTTTCTTTCTATCCTGTATATCTGCAATACCTCCCACAGTACCTTCCTGTCTACCCTGTCATGAGCCTTTTCCAGATCCATAAAAGCCCAAAAAACATCCTTACCTTTTCCTATAGCTTTCTCACATATCTGTCTTACAACAAAAATCTGTTCTACGCAATCTCTACCTGTCCTAAACCCTAAAACACTTTTCTTTAACCATCTCCAATCCCTGACCCACCAACCTTGCATTTACCTCTTGCACCACCCCATCCATGTATAAATTGAATAGCCAGGGTGACATATCACATACCTGATGAAGTCTCATCTTTACCTCAAACCACTCACACTCTCCATTTCTAATCCTGACACATGTTCTACTACTCTCGTAAAAACTCAACAGCTCCTAAAAGCTTTCTTTCTATCCTGTATATCTGCAATACCTCCCACAGTGCCTTCCTGTCTACCCTGTCATGAGCCTTTTCCAGATCCATAAAAGCCCAAAAAACATCCTTACCTTTTCCTATAGCTTTCTCACATATCTGTCTTACCACAAAAATCTGATCTATGCAACCTCTATCTGTCCTAAACCCACACTGTTCCTCACCAATTACTCCCTCTGTTCCTCTCCTAATCCTCTCAATCAAGACCCTCCCATAAGCCTTCCCAACTACACTCAACAAGCTGATCCCTCTGAAACTACTACATTCACACTTGTCCCCCTTTCCCTTGTAAAGTGGAACTATACAGGCACTCCTCCAGTCCTCCAGCACTCTACCTTCTCTTAAACAAACACTAAATAACCTCACCAGGCAGTCCACCATCACTGTACCTCCTTTTTTCAGACATTCTGCATGGCATCCATCCAGACCAGGTGCCTTACCTGCTCTCATCATCTTAACAACTGCCTTCATTTCATCCTTCCTTATTTCTCCTCCATTTTCCTCACTCATCATGGTCATTTTCTTAGCACTTCCCACAGCAACTACCTTTCCCTCCCTATCCTCCTTCACATTTAGTAACTCCCTAAAATACTCTGCCCATCTTCCCCTTACTGCCTTCTCTTCCATTATCATCTCTCCATCTGCACCTTTTACCTTTTCTTCTCTAATTGATTCACCTCATTTTCCTTTCTAAATTTCTTTCCAAAACATCTTTTTATTACTTTCAAATTTTCTGTCATACTCTTACCCCATTTCTCATCTGCTCTCCTCTTTGCCTCATTTATCTTATGCTTTACTTCTCTTCTCTTTTCTTTGTACCTCTCATATGATTCCCTCATCCTTTTTTGTAACCAATCTGTGAAAGCTTGCTTCTTCTCTTCTATAACCTTCTTTGCTTCATCATCCCACCACTCACTACCCTTCCTTCTATTTCCTTCTGTTCTCCTTGTTCCACACACCATCTTTGCACACCTTGTGACACCCTCTTTGAATCAACTCCATTCCTCCTCCACTCCTAGTTCTACTCAAATCCTTCACTCCCTCCCAATCCTCTCTCAGCTTCTTGTGCTCCTTCTCCTTTTCTTTCTCATTTAAGCAGTTCACCCTAAGCACCTCCCTACCTTTAGCCCTTTACCTCTTTCTCCATCTATCCTCCACTCTCAACTTACCTTCCACCAGAAAATGATCTGATACCCACTCTCTCCTCTTAGAACATGTACATCCTTAACTCTTCCTATTATTCTCCTATCTACCACTACATAGTCCATTAACACTCTATCTACCACCCTTCCATCCACCACCCTCTCCCATGTGTACATATGCTTGACTTTCTTCCAAAACACTGTATTTGCTATCATCAACTCTCTTTCTAGACACATCTCCACCATCAACTCTCCATTACGATTCTTTCCTGGAACTCTACACTTCCCAACCACTCCATCTATTGGTTCATTTCCTACCCTAGCATTAAGGTCTCCCAATACTACTACATTGACTTTTCTTCCTAATCCCTCTATGCACTCATTTAAATCTATCCAAAAAGCCTCCCTTTCTTCTACACTCTTCTCACTACCAAGCCCATAGGCACTTACAAAAACCCACATCTCCTTTCCCAGTTTCACCTTCATCCACATTAACCTTGAAGAAACCTCCTTCCACTCCACATGTTTACTTATCTCTTCACTTATTAGTATAGCAACCCCTTCTCTTCCTTGTCCTCTCTTCACTCCTGAGAACCTCCCAACTACACTCCCAAACTCACACCCGCCCTTCCCTCTCAACTTAGTTTCACTCAAAGCCAACACATCCATCTTTCTTCTCACAAACATACTGCCCATCTCTTCCCTTTCACTCTCATCTGTACTACACATTAAAAGACCCAAACCTTAGGGTACTAGTTGGAAACCTCCTAGACCCTCTTATGCCTTTACTTTTTTTAGGAATGTCCCCTGTGGGGCTACATGAAGAAAGATGCCTAGTCCTAATTCCCGTCCCATTTTTCTCGCCTCTTACGATTCAAGTGGGAATACTTGGTGGAAGCAATCTGTCCCCCACCACAGGATAGGCAAAAAAAAAAAAAAAAAAAAAAATGAATATTCACAGAAGTGTATCAGGACAGTAACAAGGGGTTGGGGGACAGCATAACGGAGGGACAGTCGCAGGACTTGTACTGTTTATTTATTCATGTGAGGTGCTGTAAGTTTATAATTTTGTTGATGTGGACATTTGTAATCTATCTTGATAATATTCAGGGAATTAATGCATTAGGTTACAAGTTATGATTGCGACTACAGGTATGAATACTCTTATTAAATCTCCTTAATTTGGACTGGGTCATACCCCCAAAATAGTCAGTTTTGAACTTTTACTGTATCTATTAAATTCTTGATGAATAGCAGAGGTTTCAATGGTGTAGGTGATGATGACATTAACTAAACTGTCTGGTTGAACAGTTCCATCTCCTTAAGGAACGCCATGGCTGGAATGAGGTTTTCATATACATCCCTTACAGAATATATGTTGTGTTGTTGGCATGTGTAATTGTGTACAATGTAGTATAGGCTGAAGTGTTAAATCCTGGACAGTTATCTACAATGCATTCATCCATCTGCTTCTAGTATCTTAGAAGGGCTGGATGGTGGCCACATTGCAGCCTGGCCAGGTGGACTCTGTCCTCTCAGGGGAGAGAGGATTCAGAGGAATGGATATTAGGGGGTCTGGTATGCAGTAGTGTTGATGGAGCAGTGAGCAATATGATAATGGATATGCTTCTGGATGCAGGTATCTGGTAGTTGTGGAGAAAGAGAAGAGAGTATTTGTGATAGAGGTATCTGGGTAATCTTTTTTTTTTTCTTGGTATGTGTAGGTGTTCTATGGGTGTGCTGTTTCTGGAGGTTGTGGGAAGTGTTTGCAAGCCTCTCATGTCAAGGTGCTTCTTGACTTTGAGAACATTTGTTTCATGATGTAAATGTAGGCGTTATATTTGTGCAGCCTGTAATTATCTTAAGTCCTTTGTTCTGTATAGTCTGCAGGGTGTTGTGGTGTGCCTTAGTGAAGTTAGAGGTCCATGTTGGGCTTGCATAATTCAACATTGACTTTATATAGTGTTTCCATACTGTAATGGTAGTTTCTTTGTTGTGCCCAAATGTTGTACCTTAAGTGATTTAAGTGTGTTAAGTCTAAGTGTACATTTTGTCTTTTCTGTTTGTGATGTATTGTGTGAATGACATAGATGTATCATATGTTATGCCAGGAATCTTGGGTGAGTGTGTGTGTGGTATGAATGCATCATTGATAAAGAGGTGTGGTATGTATTTGTGTTCTGCTGTCCAGTTGGTAAGAAGCGTGGCTGTGGATTTGGTTGGGGGTATTTTGAGTTTGTTTGTAGTGAACCAGGTGTTGATCATAACAAGGTATGGCTGTAGTATTTCTACAGCTATGTCTGCATCATGATGTGTGCTTGTAATTATGTCGACTGTATAAGAAGAGCTTTGTATTTCTGGGGTGTGGGTATATCATGCATGTATAGATTAAAGAGTGTGGGGGATAGAATGGAGCCCTAAGGCACTCCACTCCTAAAGTTTCTGATGTGTGCCATGATTGACCATTATATGACATGCATTTCTACCTGTCAGATAATTGGCCAGACATTTTATGGTATTATTGTGCATGTCTGTGTCATATATCTTATTTGTGAGATTGTGTCAGGGGACAGCATCAAAATCTTTACTAATATCTAATGTTATAAGAAGTACTCTGAGTGGAGACCTATCTGAACTGATGCCATCAAAATATGTTTGTGTAAGATCTATCAGAAGGGTGTTTGTGGGGTGTAGTGATCTAAAATTGTGGTGTGATTTGGCATGGAGGATATGCAGTGTGATGAGTTGTAGCATGAAGCATTCTACAATTCTGGAAGGGGTGCAGAGAAGTGTGATTGGGATGCTGGAACTTTTGGGTTTCTGTTAGGTTTGGGGATTGTGATGAATTTCCCATGCTTCCAAATGTTGGGTATGGTTTTGTGCAAATAACTACAGTTTGCATTGTTGATGAGTGCATGCATGCCATGTGGTCCAAGGTGGTTTAAGTGGATGTTATCTATGTTGTCCAGACCACAAGTGGATGAGTGCTTGAGGTTATGGATTATATGCTTCATCTGTGGATACCTTGTTGAATTTATGAGCAGATGGTCATGAATTTGATTCCCGGGACCCACTATGTGCTTCTTGAATTGGTTCCCAATAGCCCTGGCTAGGTGGGGAAGCAACCTGTGGGGGGGGGGGGGAGAGGGAGAGAGAGATAGAGAAATTCTCACATCCCAATTTGTGGGAGTGGGATGGTGAGTTGGTGAGTCTGGCAGCCTATGAAGGTTGTGTATTCTTAGTCTGTCTTTCTTACATTGGATGATGCATTGGTCATCAGGGTGAGGGATGAGATGGTTTGTTTATGTAAAGTGATTTGGGGGCATTTGCTTGTCTGTTTATGGGTAAGTTCAGCTGTGTAGGCTGCTACTTAGCTGTACTACTACTCACACAGGGCAACCAACTACTATATGAGTTGTGACTATGGGGTTCCCACTATCATACACCACTGCTGGAGGACCTATGGTTGTTAGCAGGAAAAATGAAGTTATTGTTAGTTAGTGGGAGACATTGCAACTGACCATACTATCAGTTTCGGTCACTTCCTCACTTTTATCATTACGCATGGGCACCATTTGGAGGTGGTGAGGTAGCAATTGTATATCCTTCCTGTTTTTTTATCCCATTTTCTTATTTTGCCTCTTGCTTCTTAGATCAAAGAGAGAATCGAGAGGACTGCATGACCTTGGGACAGGTTTCATAGCACGTAAGTACAGCCTAACCCCTACAAATTATGTGGGAACAAATTAAATAGTCCTTGGAAAACTATGTATTGTTTTGTGGTCCTTGATACATGGTTATCATGTAATACTCTGCATTCTTTGCTATATAGGAAGTTTGTCAACCAATTTTTGTCATTATTGTTTCCAGGATACACCAAAAACACTCTAATACAACTTTGCATACGGCAACTAAACCCTCCTCAATAGAACATCACATGAAAATAACAAGTACACAGTTCTACTCAAGATCTCTCTCAACCCAACTCACTCATTTCATTACATCCCACAAATACAGCCAACTGTATGCATCAAAAACATACTAGTTTCATACTACTCAGATATTTACCATCTATTACCTGCACCACAAAACCCATTTTTAGAAAAATATATTTACGGTTGGATAACAAATCATTAGCCCTACAGACAAATCCCTCTTAAAAGAAACAAGAACTGCACAAACACAACTATACCCAGGTCATCCAGCACTAAAATACTACCAACACAGAATAGGTCTGGCCATAGAAACAAACTACCCTACATACAACCATTATGCAGAAGACAATCAAAATGTACACCTTATCTCATGCTGCCCTCACCAGGGCCATACCAAGACAATAATAAAATACTTCTTCCTCGAGTAACTTATGGGGGAGATCAATGGCTGTTGTCAGTCACCAGGAACATGGGTTTCCTACAAGTGAGATCTGGGGCAATGAATTATTTTTTTTTATAAAACATGTAGGGTTTGCCAAAAAAAATCTTATACCTACTGCCACACCACTGTTCCACTGGGTGGCAAATTGGTAAATGGCTGACAAAATTAAAAGGTTTTGCATTCATCAGCTTCACTCCTAGTTGAATTTTTTTTTTATTTGATAATTCCTAATAATGTTGAGAGCAAATACTAACAGGGTGCTGGGCCAATCATAACAATTCAGTTTACTCTGCAACTTAAAATCATCTAAAGTTGGCTCAAACAAAATTTATGTTTGATGTCTATGGATGGGAGGTATTGAATTGAGCAAGCAATGTATCTGGATGAAACTTCACAATGTTGTTTTAATTTTCTTCCGTCTAAATTCTATGCATGAGAAACCAATCTCCTCCCCTAACAAACACCCCGTGCCAAGATTCGTTCGTTTATCAAATTCATCCAACGACGACACCAAGTGACATCTTTAAAACTATACGAAAAAGGATGTCATAATTTTTAAAGTATAACAGTGACGTTCTATGCAGATCAAGACAAGAGACTGGAGGGTTACCCACTCTTGCCTCCCGCGCTTAAAGGGGACCAGATACCACAACAAACACGATTGTTCTTGAATTAATTTTTTCACTTAAAAATAATTACCGGTAACCTTATTATAATGAACATACACGACATACCTGTACACATCCGCCAGAATGACTCCTCGAACGAAACAACACTTAATCCACTTATACATACGACTTAATACCACTTACACCGTACTACTTGTTATCACCAGCCACAACACTTCAATGAATGGAATACTTGAGCAACCATGTGATGGCTATAGAAAACGAAAATACTGAAGGGGTGGCTAAATTATTTTAAGTCAATATGCTACATTCCTCAGTCCTATCACACTTGGAGGAACAATATATAAACACAATTATTGTATGTGATGAAATACGTTCCGATATATATACGTTTTTCAGTCTTATTGTAATTGTATGAGAGGGTCTGTCCCCCGATGGTTTTGTGTTGATATGTGAAGAAATCCACCCGAGTCGCATTCATATGGAGGTTAGGTTGGGTTGTTAGCATAATCTTGTTGAAGTCGCTAGTTGTGTCCTTATGTGACATGGTCGATACCACCGATTTTTTTCCGAATGGAAACCGCGTATTTTCGAGTACTATTATGTCTAGTCTCGTTTATTTCGAGTTCTGTACAGAAAAAATGCGTATATACAGTGTACACCCTACCTGCTACTCATATCTTCGAATTTATTCCTTGTTATCTGCCATCGACTAATGAAAGTTTGACAACACTCATGGTCAGATGTCTTCCTCTTTTCACCTTCGCTTTCTAAAATACGATGTAGAACTTTGAATGTCGTCTTATTCATCTCATCGTCAGTTTATCATTACTCGACTATACACTCATGGCTGAAGACAAATAAATTATAAAAAATATATACATTATACAATGGTCAAGATGAAATGACAATTTCATTAGATATACAAAAACCTTCAGTAGTTTATTTCTCCTCCTCTCTCTTTAGTTTACTCTGTATGCCAGTCTTTGATCAACACAAATACCGTTACGATTTCAGAAGAAAATAAATTAGGGGGGTATGAAACCATGGCTGGAGGGAATCAAAGAGAGAATATTTCTTGAAGATCCGCTGAATGGTTTTCACCTTCAGGGAGGGAAAGTATCCTAAAAGAGTAATTGGGGGTGGAGTAATACCTCGTAGAGATCTCTGGTAATTTTGAGTAAATTCACAAGGGTATTTTTTAGAAGCGCACACTACGCGATATAACATTAGAATTTTAAATGTTGATTTTATAAATTATAATACATAAACGTAATATACGTTTTTCTTGGCAGAAATAGATAACAGTAAACGTTGCTAAAAGCTATACACAAACGAAACGAACAAAGTCGCGTCGACTCCCTTAGGCGCCATATTTGTTTTGATAGATTAGGAGGTCAAAGAAGACGACGACCCTGATGACCTCTAGAATTACAGGTACCGCATTACTAAATGTAGGTTAAGTTGGGCAAAGTTAGATTAGATGAATATATCATATTTTAACTTCTTCGACCTCCGCATCTACCAAAATAAAGATGACATCTCAAGTAGTCGAAGCGGGTACGTTTACTTGTGTATCGCTTTTAGCAACATTTTCTGTTATTGATTTCCGCCAAGAATAACGTATATTAGGTTGGTTGGTAGGATGGTTTGGACACATGGAAAGAATGAGTGAAGAAAGATTAGTAAAAGAAGTGTGGAAGGCGGAGGTGGAAGGAGTGAATATGAGGGGACGTCCTAGGATGAGATGGATGGATGGGGGTGAAAGGGGCTTTACAAAAGAGAGGAATGTCTGTAGAGGAAGGACGGGAGAGGACAGAAGATAGGGGTGAATGGAGAAGGGTTGTGTATAGACGAGGCTGTGATGCATGAGGGGGGATGGGTGTTGAGGAAGTATGTATGAGAAAAAAATTGACGCAGCGCGAAGGGATTTCTCCCCGTCTTCTCCTTTCCTGCATGAGGAGACGGAGAGGGGGGGTCGCCTAATTTATGAATCGGCCTTGCTGTGGATGTGCTGTGTCTTGCGACACTGCTTCTGACCCAGGGCAGTGGACAGGATGCAGGGATGACCCGTCATCCAGGAGGTGCCAAGATAAGAGGGAGGGTAGAGGGTGGAGGAGAGTGGAATACATGGGAAATGGAATGGGTGGGAGTGATTTCTATGCCTTTTTTTTTCTTTTTGGCTACCCCCGCGTAAGGGGGAAAAGCCTTTGGTATATGTATGTATGTAGGTTGATGTATTATAATCGTAAGGCCAGGGATTTAAGTATTATTTTTAGTTTTTACGTGGCTGAGTCACGTATGGGCCTGGTGGACCATACAGCTCTTACTCCACCCCCATGACGTCATGAGGATGCATTCGTATGTAATAACCGAATAGGAACCTTACATTTAGTATTTTTAACACATAAATATTCCAACACGAAACGAAGTAGAGGAACTTTGACTTTTATTACGAAGTGGTAGTCAGTATCTTCGTCCAGTGATGCGAATACGTTCGTGGCACTGTTGGGTATAAAGCGTAGGATTGGCAACGCTGCCACGCGTAGGGATTTTACCCTATGGTAGGACAATTTTGGTAATTAGAGGACTTGTTAAACTGGGACAAGAGAAACACATGAGGACATGGAAAGAAAAAAAAAACATGGTTATAGAAGAAATCTGAAGAAAAACTGTTTTCCACATAGAGTGGTGGACACTTGGAACAAACTGGACAAAAAAAAAGTAGTGTGCGCAAAAACCATTCATGAGTTTAAGAGCAAACTAGACACTGCGAGATACAAAGGCGGAACACCACGAGCGTAGCTCCCCTTCCCGTAAAATACAACTAGGTAAATGCACACATGCAACTGTAGCACACCCAACAACAAAAATACCAATATATATACACATACATACATACATACATATATATATCTCCTTGAAAGTGGCAGTTGCCGACAAGATTGACGAGTTAAACACCATATGAGGACGGAGCCTTTATTTGTACGACGTTTCGCTTATTACAGCTTTTCCAAGTACTTGAAAAAGCTGCAATAAGCGAAACGTCGTACAAATAAAGGCTCCGTCCTCATATGGTGTTTAACTCGTCAAACACACACACACACACACACACACACACACACACACACACACACACACACACACACACACACACACACACACACACACACACACACACACACACACATATATATATATATATATATATATACATATATATACATATTCTATATATATATATATATATATATATATAGAGTATATATATAATATATATATATACATATATATATATATACATATATATATATATATATATATATTCTTTTAAAAACTAAGACGCCGACAGTACTCGATAATAAATATCGATCCCAAAGCTACCGCCTTGGCAGACAGAGACTTGAGGACAAGGGCTCTCTGCATCCCGTCATCACCCAGGTAGGGCCTATTGTTCACTTTGTGATAAACATCTCACGCCCGGAAAATCAGAGCTCATTAGACATGCGAAGACATCAAATCACTTGCAGATGGTCAAGGGTTGCCAGGAGAATCGTCCTATGTCTTCTTTTATTGTCACCAAAGAGTCTGCAATTGTGAAGGCTGAATTTAACATTATGGCCCTAATTTAAAAAAAAAAAAAAAAAAAAAATATATATATATATATATATATATATATCTATATATATAAATATATATATATATATATATATATATATATATATATATATATATATATATATATATATATATATATATATATATCGTTCATCTTATTAGACACTCTTGTGTCAACACTTTATGGTATTGCCGATGATTCAACAGGCATCAGGAGGATTATCTGCAATTGTACCAAAGGTACATATCTTCTCACTGAGCGTCTGGTGCAATGTGCCCATGAAAAGCTTGTCACGTGCATTTTCCATCTTGTGCGACAAGGCAACTGACATCACAATGAACAAAGTCTTTTGCTTGAATGTTCGCTTCCTGAACAGTAACAATGAACTAGCAACTCTCTTCTAATAAGAGTAGAAAAAACAGCACCAAATAAATTTGTGCTTATTGTCACACATTCCATCTTGATGCCGAACACACCAGTAAGGTTTTATCTAAAAACAGCTGATCTCCTAATACAAGATATTTATAATTAATTTAAGATGTCTCCCAACAGGAAGAAAATTTATGTTGAATTCCAAGATTTTGTAGATGTTGATGCTTACCGAATCCTGTAGCCTTGCCAGACTCATTGGTTATCTTCAGCACAGTTTGTTCATCGTATTTTGGAACAATGGCTTGCTCTAGTTCATATTTTACTGCTGGAGTAAACGAGAAGAGCTCTATGCGAGCTATTAGGATCCTATAGGCTCTGTAATCTACTTATGTTAAGGCGACAATGGAGTTTTGTGATTATGTACTTGGGACTTGACAGATCTTAATTTAATCTTCCAGTCAAATGTGTTTCAGCTTCATCGTCTTGTGACAGAAGTCCAGCGTGTAGTAAGGGCATTTTGTCAAAATTTCATGAAGCCTCTTTAGAACCTGAACAATATTAACGTTGATGATGAATCTTAATGGTTACCAGTTAATCAGATCTACACTGGAATAATGACAAGCGAATCAATACAAGTCATGCTTCCACATGAGAGGGAGATTTTTTTGATGAGGTGCAGAAATTGGTGCAAGGAAGCTGTGCGCCAAATTCTTCAGAGGATAAATTTGTTTGACCCAGTACTGAACGCTCTGAAAGATGTAGACCATGTAAAAATCGTGAACGGCCTCACTAATGTTAGATCGGGTGGCGTTCTAGTTAAGGGGTCTCCTAGGCGTTCACTTTTAGTTGGTGACAATATAAAGAAAGGAGGCTACAACTGGAAGGGCAAAATCATTGCAGAGTTATGGTAAAGTTTGATTCGCCTTCCTGAATATGAAAATGTTGCATCCTTTGTGTTACAAATGACCTCCTTGCCTCAAGGCACTGCAGAGTTAGAGCGGACATTCTCCAAGCATAATGTAAAAAAAAAAAAAAAAAAAAAAAAAAAAAAAAAACCAGGAGTCCCCTTGCTGTACGTACCTTGGAGTCTGTCCTTAAAACAGCAGAAACCTTCCCATCACAGGTTGATGTAAATGCAAGAATTACCCAATTGTATATGAATGCAAGAAAAACATACATGAAAAAGTACACTTATGCAAAACGTAGCAGGCATGCAGAGACGGAAGAAGAAAACATTGAATTGGAAACATTTACATTCTAATTAATTTTTCAAGTACTTATATTTAAGTAATGTGTTAAGAACCACATTTGATTTAATAAATAGAAGAGAAGTTCGTTTTTGTATAGGTATATTATATATGTATAGTGCCTATTTTATAAATTTTGTGAGCTGCCTAGTGTAGGCCTTATGATCTCTTGCAGTCTCCTTCATTCTTATGTTCTTATTAATACAATAGAAGTTTACTTTTATAGAAGTATATGTATGTTTTTAGTTTTGACAGTGAAAAATACATTTATGGTATTATTATATTACTTACATTCAAGTAATATGTTAAAATCTAGAGTTAATATAGAAATACAAGAAGTTTATTTTTGTATAGGTATATTATATACTATATGTATAGTACCTATTTTATATATTTTATGATCAATATAACAAGTATTATGTATATTTTTAGATTTGAAAAATACCTTTATTTTATTATTACATGCCACCAATGTGTAATGAATAATTAAAATGTCTAATACTGTATAAATCTTAATTTTCCATAATAACAAAATGGTTTTATCAAACCATTTTAATGTGCTTCAGCTTCCTTTACCTTTTATAAAATACAGTTCTTATTGAATTATATTTATGCATGTAATTCGAATCAGGTTTGTAAGAGAAATTGAAATTATCTGCCACAATAAATCTCTTAATACATACATACATACATATACCAAAGGCTTTTTACCCCTTATACGGGAGGTAGCAGAATAAAAAACAACAACATAGAAACCACTCCCACCCATTCCATCCCCTACATCAGGGGTTCCCAAACTTTTCAGCTTATCGACCCCCTAGAAAAGTTTAAGAGTTTCTATAGACCCCCAAACTATTAATTCACGAATTATGTCAGTTTATTATTATTATTGATGTTGTTATTGTTATTAATGCTAATAATATTATTATTATAGTTGTTATTATCCTTATCATTATTGTTATTATTACTATAATTATTTTTATTGTTGTTATTATTATAATTCTAATTATCAAGTGTTATCATCATCATTTTTATCCGTAATAAAAGGGCTAAATGACAACATTTATCAAGGCGACGGCGTTCCAATAATGATACAGACACTTTCACATACACATAAACATAAGCGTTTTAGAATAAATATTTATATCATATATTCTTTATTATATTACTATAAGTAATATTAAAGCCAATGAAGGATTACAAGGGCGGAGCATGCCGACAGACCTTCTGGTTCATATCTATGTCGGATGCGAAAAAAAATCATAATAATAATAAAACAATAAATAAAAACTATAATAATGTAAATAACAAATAAAATATATAAATAAATGCATAGATATAGTTAAATAATAAACAAACAGGTAAATAGTAAATAATAATAAATTGACATATAACTAATAATAAATGACATATAACTAATAATAAATGAAAATAAAATAAATAAAATAAATTATAATCATTACAGCATCTTGCTTAGGTGTTTATCTAAATGATTCTTAAAGCTTCGAACTGAACTACATTGCACTACCTGTGCAGGAAGTTTATTCCATTCATTAACTACACGGTTGGCAAATTTGTTTCTACCTACTTCTAAACTGAATCTATTTCCGGACAGCTTGAGACCATTGTTTCTTGTCTGATTCTCATTCAATGTAAATTTTTTGTCACTTTTGATGTTGTCAATTCCCTTTAGAATCTTAAAGACCTGTATCAAGTCACTCTGAGTCTACGCTTTTTTAGGGAAAACAGATTCATATGTTTTAGTCGATTTTCGTATGATTTATTTTTGATATTTGGAATCAGTTTTGTGGCTCGCCGTTGTACTTTTTCCAGTCTGTCATTGTCTTTAATGAGATTCGGTGACCATACGGAAACAGCATATTCCAAATGTGGACAGCATATTCCAAATGTGGACGAACTTTTGAAATCAAAAGATCGCGCAATCAGTCCTAGAATCTTATTTGCTTTCTCTTGGCACCTGGTTAACGGGTCATCCCTGCATCTTGTCCACTGCCCTAGGTCAGAAGCAGTGTTACAAGACACAACACATCCACAGCAAGGCCGCTTCATTAATTCGGTGACCCCCCCCCTCTCTCTCTCTCCCTCACACACACACACACATTTTGATGAAATAAGATAATTATTTCAAAAAGCAGACTGGGAAAGAATGCACAAGGAGGAAAAAACAGTAGAAGAGAAATTGAATATTTTGAAAAAAAATTAAAAAGGAGTGGAAAAATATGTTCCGAGACAAACACAAGCAAAAGAATATGTTAAGTGCTGGTACAACAAAATATGTAGGGAGTTAAAAAGACAAAAGGGATAAAGCTTGGATAAAATTGAAAAAATACAAAAGACCTGAAAAATGGAAATATTGACTAGTTATAGAAACAGTATGCACAAGAATGCAGAGAAGAAAAGAGAAAATATGAAAAAGATGTCATAGAAAAATGTAAAGATCAACCAAAACTATTTTATAGATTTGTAAACAACAAACTGAAAAACAAACAAGAATTAGAGAAACTACAGTAAGGAGGAGTTGAATGCACAGAGGAAATAGAAATGGCAGGAATTATGAACAATCATTTTAAATCGGTGTTTACGAGGGAGAACATACAACTTAGAGGTGTCGAGTGGGAGGAGGAAGTCCCCCTCCCCCTATGAAAGAAATAGAAGTAACAAGAAAAGAAATAATGAATCACTTGAGTAATCTCGATGTCAGAAAATCGCATGGACCAGATGAAATGGCAAACTGGATTTTGAGAGAATGCAGGAACGAACAGACAAAATACATAGTCTAATAAGCAGTTAATTGAAAGAAGGAAAAGTTCCAGAAGATTGGAAAAGAGCAAATATAGTACCAATATATAAAGGGGAAAACAAGGAAGACCCTACTGGTTATAAACTTGAAATTTTCTTCAATTCACCTAATCTGGGGGGGGGGGAGGATGGAATAAAATCGTGCATTGGTCAAGAATCACCGCGTTTCTAATATATAGTGGTTGGGATGGTGGCAGCGTTTACTAATCAAAATAATCAGACTTAGGATTTCCCAATCATATTATATAGATATATTTGACAAATTGTCATCATCATACGTGGTGCTCTTGATTGAACACGATTTTATGAAGGCGTACTATACATCTCGCCCATCCATTCATTGATATAAACGTAGTAGTCATTCTGGCAATACATATTCTTGGGTGACAGCGGTGTCAGTACACAATTTACAAATTTGATATTTACTTCTCTATTGCTATATCGCGTAGGTGTGCATTTCTAAAAATTTACCTTAAATGCTACACTCAGTTACTGAGTCCGAAACCCAGTGTTTCCACAAGAATAAAATCAGTTTTATTATATTACTGCCCAATTTCCTTGGATTTCCATAGATTCATATTTTAGTTTCCTTAAAAATAACCTTTAAAAGATAATTATTATCTATAATATAATTCTTATTATATTAAAAAACATATGGTCTATTTCCAAAGACAAATACAGTGCTGAAATAATCATCCACATAATTACATACATACATATACCAAAGGCTTTTTCCCCCTACATGGGGGGTAGCCACAAAGAAAAAGGCATAGAAACCACTCCCACCCATTCCATTTCCTATATATTTCACTCCCCTCCACCCTCCTCCCTCCCTCTTATCTTGGCACCTCCTGGATGACGGGTCATCCCTGCATCCTGTCCACTGCCCTGGGTCAGAAGCAGTGTCGCAAGACACAACACATCCACAGCAAGGCCGATTCATAAATTCGGCGACCCCCCCCCCCCTCCGTCCCCTCATGCAGAAAAGAAGACTGGGAAAAATCCCTTCGGGCTGCGTCAATTTTTTTCCATACATACTTCCTCACCCCCCATCCTCCACCCACTCCCCCTCATGCATCATAGCATCATCCATTCACAACCCCTCTCCATTCACCCCTACCTTCTGTCCTCTCCCATCCTTCCTCCACAGACATTCCTCTCTTTTGTAATGCCCCTTTCACCCCATCCATCCATCTCATCCTAGGACGAACCCTCATATTCACTCCTTCCACCTCTGCCTTCCATACTTCCTTTACCAATCTTTCTTCACTCATTCTTTCCATGTGTCCAAACCATCCTAATATCCTTTCATCAACCCTATCTCCCAGCTCCCTTTCCACCCCTGTTCTCCTCCTCACCTCCTCATTTCTTACTCTATCCAGCCTAGTAACCCCCATCATACTTCTCAGACATTTAATCTCAAACACATTCAAACTCCTTCTCTCTTCCTCTCTTATGTTCCAGGTTTCTGCCCCGTACAATGCTGTTGGTACAATCACTCCTTCATACAACCTCCTCTTAGCACCCATTCCAAGATGTCTATTTCTCATTACACTCTTCAATCCACCAAGGCATTTACTCGCTTCTCTCAATCTACATTCTACCTCCACCCCCACTCCTCCCTTTCCTGCCACATTCGCACCCAAATATCTAAAACTATCCACTTCCTCCAGTCTTTCACCCTTTCACCCTGCTGTCACTCTCTCCCCTTGTACATCTCATCACCTTACTTTTACTCACATTTATCTTCAACTTCCTTCTTTCACACACCTTCTCAAACTCTGTCACTAACTTCCTCAACCCCTCCTCTGATCCTGCCACAAGTGCAGTGTCGTCAGCAAACAACAACTGGCTCGCCTCCCACTTTTCTCCATTTTCTTTAATCATCTCCAACCCCTGACCCATTACCCTTGTATTCACCTCTCGCACCACCCCATCCATGTAAAGATTGAACAGCCAGGGTGACATAACACATCCCTGACGCAGTCCCACCTTTACCTCAAACCATTCACTCTCTCCATTTCTAATCCTAACACAAGCTCTACTACTCTCGTAAAAACTCTTGACTGCTCTTAACAGCTTTCCTCCTATCCCATATATCTGCAGTACCTCCCACAGTGCCTTCCTATCTACCCTGTCATAAGCCTTTTCCAGATCCATAAAAGCCACCAAAACATCCTTACCCTTTCCTATAGTTTTCTCACATATCTGTCTTACCACAAAAATCTGATCTACACAACCCCTACCTGTCCTAAACCCGCACTGTTCCTCACCAATTACTCCCTGTTCCTCTCCTAATCCTCTCAATCAAGACCCTCCCATACGCCTTCCCAACTACACTCAACAAGCTGATCCCTCTGTAACTACTACACTCAAACTTGTCCCCCTTTCCCTTATAAAGCGGAACTATACAGGCACTCCTTCAGTCCTCCGGCACTCTACCCTCTCTCAAACAAACATTAAACAACCTCACCAGCCAGTCCACCATCACTGTACCTCCTTTCTTCAGACACTCTGCATGGCATCCATCCAGACCAGGTGCCTTACCTGCTCTCATCATCTTAACAGCTGCTTTCACTTCATCCTTCCCTATTTCTCCTCCATTTTCCTCACTCATCACTCTCATTTTCTTAGAACTTCCCACTGCAACTACCTTTCCCTCCCTATCCTCCTTCACATGTAGCAACTCCCTAAAATACTCTGCCCACCTTCTCTTCCATTATCATCTTTCCATCTGCACCTTTTACCTTTTCCTCTCTACTTGATTCGCCTCCTTTTTCTCTTTTAATTTCCTTCCAGAACATCTTTTTATTACTTTCAAAATTTTCTGTCATACTCTTACCCCATTTCACATCTGCTCTCCTCTTTGCTTCCTTTATCTTATGCTTAACTTCCTTTCTCTTTACTTTGTACCTCTCATACGATTCCCTCGTCCTAATTTGCAGCCAATCTATGAATGCCTGCTTCTTTTCTTCTACACATTTCTTTGCTTCCTCATCCCACCACTCACTACCCTTCCTTCTTTTTCCTCCCGCCCTCCTTGTTCCACACACCATCTTTGTACACCTTATGACTCCCTCCTTGAACCATCCCATTCCTCCTCCACTTCTAGTTCTACTCCATCCTTTACTCCCTCCCACTCCTCTTTCAGCTTCTTCTTAAACTCACTCTCCTTTTTTTCCTCATTTAAGCAGTTCACTCTAAGTACCTCCCTACCTTCTGTCCTTTTCCTCTTTCTCCACCTATTCTCCACTCTCAACTTACCTTCCACCAGAAAATTATCTGATATTCCCCCACTCTCTCCCCTTAGAACATGTACATCCTTAACTCTTCCTACCATACTCCTGGTCACCACTATATAGGCCATTAACGCTCTATCTGCCACCCTTCCACCTACCACTCTCTCCCATGTGTACTTATGCTTGACTTTCTTCTTAAATACTGTATTAGCAATCATCAACTCTCTTTCAAGACACATCTCCACCATCATTTCTCCACTACGATTTTTACCGGCAACTCCATACTTCCCAATCAATCCGTCTATTGGCTCATTTCCTACCCTACCATTAAGGTCTCCCAATACAACTACACTGACATTTCTCCCTAATCCCTCTATGCAATCATTTATATCTACCCAAAAAGCCTCCCTTTCCTCTACGCTCTTCTCACTACCAGGTCCATACGCAATTACAAAAACCCACATCTCCCTTCCCAGCTTCACCTTCATCCACATCAACCTTGATGAAACCTCCTTCCACTCCACTACCCGCTTACTTATCTTCTTCACTTACTAGTATAGCCACCCCTTCTCTCCCTCGTCCCCTCTTCACTCCTAAGTACCTCCCAAACTCACAGTTGCCCTTTCCTTTAATTTTAGTTTCACTCAAAGCCAGCTCATCCATCTTTCTTCTCACAAACATGCTGCCAATCTCTTCCCTCTTACTCTCATCTGTACCACATCCACGCACATTGAAAGACCCAAACTTTTTTTTTAGGAATGTCCCCTTTCGGGGCTACAGGTAGTAGGACTCCTAATCCCATCCCCCGTCCCTTTTTTGTCGCCTTTTACAACTCAAGTGGGAAAACTTGGTGGTAGTATTCTCTTCCCCCACCACAGGGTCGGCGAAAACAGAAAATGAATACTCAGAGAAATGGTACAGGACAGCAACAAGGGGTTGGGGGACAGCATAACGGAGGGACAGTCGTAGTATAAAAGTGTCATCATAAATAAATAATTATCTATACATGTACTGCTTATCCATATGGTTCTTTACTAACTTCCAAGTTTTCATGGACTAATGTCAGCATGGGAGGAAACTATATTATATATAATAAGATATACATAATACAGAAGACTTTGGTTTCTTTTGTGTTAGCCATATTGTACATTGTACCAACTACCTATATTTTGAGGTTGATCAATAACAACCTACAGCTAAAGGCGGCCAATCAGAAGACTAGTCAGAAACCGGGACTTGACTGTGAGCCGCTACCAGGGTTCAAAAGACGTCCTCTTGCCAACGGAGGGCAGAACAGCATGTAGTCCATTAATTGACAGGCTATAAGCATACACGTTGAGGCATCAAAACCATACCGCAAACAAAACTAGCACAACCACATAAACTTTCTCTTCTACTGAAATTATTTTCATTTCCAACTTTCTCTCCTACTACATCTTCTCATTTCAGTTTATCTACCACTAAAATCATTCCCAATTTCCCTAAGACTAAGCCTCCTACTCATTTCCTAACTTTGTTGGATGAGGATAAGAAGAATAGATGTTCCATGTAACCTCGCGGTTACACATCGATCGCAGTCTCCAAACCCAAGTCTCTTGCCCATACCTCCAAAGCCACGACGCCGCGAAATAAATATCCCTAATCGCCCAGTGGCAAAAGCCCTCTTTTATACACTATTATCTTTTCATTTTCTTACAGACATTCTTCCCCTCCAACGAAAACCGATCCCGCGCAAGCGAGTGGTCTTACCTACCAAATCGCAAATCGCAGAACAGCTTCTTTACCAGCAACTGCAACAACTCGTCTACCTCCGAGACCTCTATTCTAGCATCGGATGGAGGGTCTACAAGTCCAGACTTCAGGCTCGCCACATTCTCTCCTGATTCAACCAATAAA
This sequence comes from Oratosquilla oratoria, assembly GCF_046742065.1. NCBI lineage: Eukaryota > Metazoa > Arthropoda > Malacostraca > Stomatopoda > Squillidae > Oratosquilla > Oratosquilla oratoria. The sequence goes on from NC_134785.1 coordinate 46,052,358, forward strand.
GAGAAAAGACAGTGCTTTGATTTCAGTCCTTGGTTGCCGTCCATACCAGAACACTACACCAGATTCGAAAAAAAAAATCCCTAAAAAATATAAGAAAGCTATATTATTAATCTGATGTGACCAACGGTGGACTAGAAATAAAAATGCCGGTGCTGTGGAATGAAATTGGAACTTGTTTTGACAAAATATTATTAATAAAGCATACTGCATTACTAATATGTTGTGTAGTAAACATAGTACAATTTTTCATTTTTTTGAAACGAAGTATTACAATTATATTAGAAAATGTAGTCTAGAAGACTATAACCAATGGCAATACTGTAATGATTTGATAATGCCCATAATTATGTTTACAGCAGATTTGAATTTCTGTTGCATTAACCAGACAGCACACTCTACCAACGTGGCCAAGAGAGCTATGGTGAATAAGTCCAAAATGGTCGACAAACGAGTGATTTTTTTTTCTTTAGTGCTATTCTTTATTTTAACGAAATTATTTTGAACTGATTATGATTTTTGTTTTGTTTTGTGCAAGAATGTTTGTTTCTTTGTATAATGTTTATTATGTTAGTTACGATGTGACTGCAGTTGCGTAAGGATTACATGTTTTTTTTCTACAAAGTTTTGTTCACCTGGATAGCATTTTGTATATTATTAGACTAATAATATACAAAATCCTATACTAATGATATTAGTATAGGATTAATATCGTTAAGCCGCATATGGCTTCTGATAATCATGACCAACACCGCCACCATCTCCGCTTCCTTTTCCGCCAACTGCAGGATTATGGCCTCAGGAGTGCCTTCTAGGAGTGCCATAACTCGACTTCCTCGGACATCGTATATCATTAGAGGGCCTCTCCTCTCCCTCAAAAAGTGGACACCATCATCGACTTGCAATAGCAAACTTTACCCGCCAGTCCTACCCGGTGGCTAATGCTCCTACCGTCCTCACCACTGACGCCTTCTCTACAGCCATAGGTGCAGTACTCCAACAGAGTCAACAGACAGCTCCAGTCGATCACATTTTTCTCCAAATGGTTGGACACTTCCCAAATGCGCTACAGTGCCTTTGATAGAGAGCTTCTGGCCATTGTTTCGGCCGTCAAGCACTTCCCCTACCTTCTAGAAGGACGTACTTTCACCATACTTCCCGGCCACAAGTCTCTCACCAACGCACTGGACAGGGTATCTGACCACCACTCATCGAGAGTTTCTCGGCAGCTGTAATTTTTTGCCCAATTTGACACTCACATCAAATACATCATGGGAGAAGATAACCATGTTGCTGATACCTTGTCCAGGATTATCTGTAGCGTCAACCCTGAGCACCGATCCATCGACTATGCACTCATCACAGCCTCCCAGACTAACGACGGAGAACTCCATCACCCCCGCCTGAATAACACACTCTGCAGCTCCGACAGCTCCCCAATACCCCCGCTCCAGTGTGGTGTGATATCTCTACAAGCAAACCTCAATCATACATCCCGGCCTGTCATCGCAAGGATGTGTTCTCGTTCCACGACCACAGTCATCCTGGAATTCGGGCAACACGACGTCTCCTCACGAATCGCGTTGTCTGGCCTGGAATCAACAAAGGCGTCAGAGAATGGACCCGTACCTGCCTTACCTGCCAGTCATCAAAGGTGACGCGCCACGTTCATGCCCCACTCCGCTTCCCCGCACCTACAAAACGCTTCCAATAGGTCCATGTGGACATTGTGAGCCCCCTACCTCCCTCTCATGGAATGCGTTACCTGCTTCATTGCATCGACAGGTTTACCAGGTGGCCAGAAGCGATTCCTCCAGCTCCAAGACCTTCTTCCTCCTAGCATCGATCGAGGACCTCCAGTTCCAGATTTCAGGCTCGCCATATTCTCGCTTGATTCGATAAGAGATAAGGATTACTGTGTAATCAAAAGTTTGATTTCTTCCTTGGTTGTCCATACCAGAACACTACAACGGCATCAGATTATTTAATTCTAGCATAAAAGTATCCAAAGGTTGATCAATAGGCTGAATATATATGTCGTCAACATATCTATACCAAACTGCATTAGTACAAATTGCTCAAAATTGGAGACAAGCAATTTCTCATTGCTATACCAAAATTTTGAGTGTAGAAATTCCCATTAAATTCTGACATGAGTCTATTACATATAATTTAAGTTCTTCCAGAAATCCTAATAAATCTAAAACTGGGGCTTAGGTAAATAAACTAATAATATCAAAACTAACCAGCTTAAAATCAAAGGTGATATTTTGTCCAAGCAATTTTTCGGTTAGATCAACATTATCCTCGATGTGTGATCTTGGTCTAGTAACTAGAGCCTCTCTATTTAGTCAAGGGTATCTGGAATAACAAAACATCCATTTTTTGTCGAGAACGGGATCATCGAGGTTATGGAGGATTTGGGGGAGGCTGTAAGGGATGTCAGAAATGGGAAACACTGACTATCGTGTAGGTTTGGTACTTTCGACCATTCATAGTGAAAAATTATCTTGCGCAAGAGCAGGTCAATGTATGTATTGGTCATTGTTTTTAAACGAAAGGGTGTCGGTTGGTCGGTGCATGAAGGGTACCAGTCTGCCTTGTAGGGTTGTTGGAGTCTCCCCAAATTGTGTATCTTGAAGGGACAATTGTAACTATGGGACTGTATGAGGCAGACTTGTAATGTAAGGGAGACCGAAATGAGAAATTTAAATGTGTTTAAGAAGTATGGTGGTGGTTATATGGATGGATAGAATGAGAAATGAAGAAGTGAGGTGGAGAAAGGGGTTGGAAAGGGAATTGACCAAATAATAGTGGGAAGGTTTGGGCATATAATAAGAATAAGTGAAGAAAGATTACCAGTGTGGAAGGCAGGGGTGGATGGAGTGACACTGAGTTGAGAATTAAGAATGGGATGGCAGCAGGGAAGGGAGAGGGCATGAGATAGGCATGGGTGGAGGGTAGCCATATAATATAAGATGAGGAAGCCATATAATTGAAGAGGTGGTGGGTAAACAAACTTTGGCGGGGGGGTGGGGTCCTGTTATAGTGCTATGTCTTGCGGCACTGCTACTGGCCCAGGCAGTGGGTGGAGGGGATGGATGGCCCTTCATCATGGAGATCAAGATTTTTAACTGGAAACAAGTGTCATGTGTGTGTTTGTGTGCCTTGGCTAGCTACATATACATACATAGATACATACACTAAAGGCTTTTCCCCCTTACAAGGGAGGTAGCCAAAAAACAAAGGCATAAAATCCACTCCCACCCCTTTCATCCCTATATACTCCACTCCCATTCAACCCCCTCCCTCCCTCTTATATTGGCTCCTTCTGGATGACAGATCATCACCTGCATTTCGCCCACTGCCCTGGGTCAAAAGCAGTGCTGCAAGACACAGCGCATCCATAGCAAGACTGCTTCATTTAATCGGTGACATCCACCTCTCCCTCCCCTCATGCAGAAAAAGAGAAGGGGAGAAATCCCTTTGGGCTGCAGCAAATTATTTTTAACAAATATTCCCTAACCTCCCTCCCCCACCCACTCCCTTTCATGCATCACAGCATTTTCCATTCACCCCTATCTTCTGTCCTCTCCCATCCTTCCTCAACAGATATTCCCCCCTTTCCCAATATCCCTTTTACCCCATCTATCCATCATCTCATCCTGGGTTACCCCCTCACTCTTTCATCCACCCTATCTCCTAGCTCCCTTTCCAACCCACATTCTCTTCACCTCCTTGTTTCTCACTCTATCCAGCCTAGTAACCCCTATCATACTTCTCAGACACCTCATCTCAAACACATTCTTCCTCTCTCATGTTCCATGTTTCTGCCCCCATACAGTGCTGTTGACACAATCACTCCTTCATGCAATCTCCTCTTAGCATCCAATACCAAATGTCCATTTCACATTACATTTTAATCTCTCAATCTATATTCTACCTCCACCCCCACTCCTCCCTTTCCCACCACATTTGCACCCAAGTATCTAAAACTATTCACCTTCTCCAGTCTTTCTCCCTTAATACTTACTTCCAGTTTGCTGCCACTTTCTCCCCTTGTACATCTCATTACATTACTTTTACCCACACCTATCTTCAACTTCCTTCTATCACACACCTTCCCAAACTGTTACCAACTTCCTCAATCCCTCCTCTGATCCTGCCACAAGCAGTGTTGTCAGCAAACAATAACTGGTTAACCTCCCACTTTCCTCTAATTTCTTTAACCATGCCCAATCCCTTACCCATTACCCATGGCAATATAACATATCCCTGGCAAAGTCCCACCTTTACCTCAAACCATTCTCTCCATTTCTAAATCTAAGACAGGCTGTACTACATACATATAGCCAAAAAGGACAAGGCACAAAAACACGCCCACCCATTCCATCCCCGAAAACACTCCACACCCCCTCAACAAACTGATCCCTCTGAAACTACTACACTCACACTTATCCCCTTTCTCCTGTAGAGTGGAACTATACAGGCACTCCTCTAGTCTTCCGGCACACCCTAAAATACTCTGCCCATCTTCCTTTTTCAGCCGTCTCTTCCATTATCATCTCTCCATCTTCACCTTTTCTTCTCTACTTGATTCACTTCCTCTCTTAATTTCTTTTCATACTCTTACCCCATTTCACATCTGCTCTCTTTGCCCCCTTTATCTTATGCTTTACTTCTCTTTTCTTTTTACCTCTCATCCTATTTTGTAATCTGTGAATGCTTGAATCTTCTCTTCTCCAACCTTCTTTGCTTCCTCCTCACCTTGCGACTTCCTCCTTGAACCATCTCCATTCCTAGTTCTACTCTATCCTTTACTTTTTTTTTTCATTTAAGCAGTTTATTTTAAGCACCTCCCAACCTTGTCCTCTTTCTCCATCTATCCTCCACTCTCAACTCTTCCACCAAAAAGAGATCTGATATTCACCCACTCCCCTTAGAATATGTACATCCTTAACTCTCCTGTTCTCCTGGTTACCACTATACAGTCCATTAATGCCCTGTCTACCACCCTCTCCCATGTGTACTTATGCTTGACTTTCTTCCTAAACACTGTATTTGCTAAATTGCTATCATCAATTCTCTAGACATCACCATCAACTCTCCACTACATTTTTTTTCTGGAACTCTTCTTCCCAACCACTCCATCTATTGGTTCATTTCCTATCCTAGCATCAAGATCTCCCAATACCAATACAATGATATTTCTTCCTAAACCCTCCCTTTCCTCTGCACTCTTACTACCAGGCCCATAGCACTTAAAAAACCCACATCTCCCTTCCCAGTTTCACCTTCATCCACATTAACCTCGAAGAAACCCCCTTCCACTGAACCACATGTTTACCTATATCTTCACTTACTAGTATAGCCACCCCTTCTATCCCTCATCCTCTCTTTACTCCAGAGACCTTCCCAAATTCAAACATGACCCTCCCTTTAAAGTTTGTTTCACTCAATGCTAACAAAACCATCTTTCATGGTAAATGAGAGTATATGGGGATGAAATGGGTGGGAATGGATTTATGTCTTTGACTCTGGCTACCTCCCTTAAAAAGCCCTTAGTATATGCATGTACTTGTTCCACCATTCTTTTGAGTATTAAATTTGAGATGCCACATGTGGGTGTGCTTCAGTTAACTATTGCATGAAAGTGATGTAGTGAATACACAGACATTCTTATGATTTTTATTTACATAACATGTATTTTTTTTCTTCAACTGTACAAAAATACCTTAACAAACCAAAGGTCTTGCAGCCCTTGTATACCTTGCACTCGCCACTTTCAATTCACAATGAGCAGTTCTCCCATCATAACAGTCCTTGTACTTTTGAACACCGAGATGTAGTGATACACAGGAGATTTAAACTTTTTACATAAAGTGTTGTTCATGACTTCATAAAAGTAACACATAAATACTGAAACATAAGCACAGGAGCCCTTTTACATAAATACACGACTGAACAATAACTTTGAGTTGAAAATAGTAAAACCTATTTTTAAATATAAAACTTTCCAGTTAGGATTTACATTATTCAGGCACATAAATAAAAATATCCATACTTAACAAAAGCTTAAAACAAGGCTGCCTTGGATGTTCAAAACTTTTTGTACATATTAACATTTGTCCTTGGTCCGTAGAAGGTTAGGCCAGCTGGGGGTGGTTCTGATTCCAGTTTCATGATCCGTGTTCTTGAGTATACAATAACATAAGACTTTTCTGAATCTACAGTTAGAAGGATGAACCTTCAACAACATTACTTTACAATGAGCATTCCAAAATCATTAAAAGTTTGCATTAACCATATTATTCATATTAAAACTGATGGCAAAAACAAAATTCAAATTACTAACGCAATGGTAGTAATAGTCTACAATGAACAGCACTCAAAGCAGCAGTTCACTAATAGTATTACCAGTAACAGTAGATGGCGCAAGAGGGTATAATTTAAGGGGTACTAGATTGGAAGGGTGTGTGGGAAACTATATGAATTCATGATGAAGGTACAAGTGGTACAAAACTTGTATGTGTGTATGTGATTCATCGTTGTCTTGGATCACATGTTGGACTCATAATCAACAGCTATTACCCACCTGGATGAGAGCTCAGAGCTCACATATATGACCAATCTATGGGTAATGCTGTGACCTTACACGCACATCCCCCCAACTCCTAGCTCACGAGAGTTGGAGTAATGACTCACAGCGCAGCAATACTGAAATTATTACAGCCCTGGGCAAGATTCAAACTAGGACCACTGTAGTAGCAATCACGAATGCTACCACCGTGCCGAGTGTGTGTGCGTGCATTATAGGCACAAGAGAGGGTTGTTTGTTGCAAGTGTAGAAAGATGTTTAAAATGTATACTATCAGGCTATGGGATATGAATGTAAAAGGTGAGACACTGTTTTAAGGTGTCTGGAGTGGAAAGAATGGACAATGCCTCATTGATGTGAACTCCAAGGGTTATAGTTGATTGTATTTTTTGAAACAAACATGTGGAAACTAGTGATGTCAGTTGTATTCTGATAAGAAAGACTGAATGTGACTGAGTTGAGTGGGGGCAGAATATGAATACAAGATCATCACCTGACAAACGAAAATAGTGAAGTGATGGGTTTGTAACAGTTAACGAGGACAAGGTAAGTTGGGAAATGTGTGTGTCTGTGTGTGTGTGTGAGAGAGAGAGAGAGAGAGAGAGAGAAATAAAGAGAGAGATAAACAGAGTGGGTGTACTGTGTCTTGCTGACCTGGACAGTGGGTTGAGGACTGATATGACCCTTCATCCATGAGAAGCCAAGGAGGGAAACAAGGGTGGTGCATGGGAGTGAAATAGGTGGGAGGATGTGTGTGCCTTGACTGGCTACATTATAAGGAGGAAGAAGCCCTTGGTACATACATGACAACAAAATTGGACACCATATTAAGTCACGGGAAGATGCTGAAATATTTCAGGACCTTAATAAATTGTTTGCATGGTCGGAGAAATGCCATATGGATTTCAGTATCTCAAAATATAATGTGTTAAACATAGGATTACACAAGCCAACTTATAATGCCATATAAGGGAAAACAAGAGTAGTAACTTTAAATCCAGGAAACAGTGCATTAGTGCCAGGAATAGGGCTAACAGGGCGTTAGGGAGTTATTGCTAGGACGACAAACAAAAGTGCAGAGGTAATCATTAAACTATCTGGTGATAGACCCATTCTTGATCTGTCCTATAGAAAGAATATAAATTCACAAGAATCAGTACAGAGGAGAATGACCAAAATGATACAAGGGTGTAAGAATTGTTCTTAGGTACCTTAAGTTACTCTCCAGAAAGGTTTTCAAATGGGTCAAGGGCTTTAACTAGGGTGATGCACAAGGTCATCATATTAAGACAAGCTGGATATGCCACATACTATTGGAATTAAATTGGACAAACTTAGGTTTAAGAAGGAAATAGGCAAGAACTGGTTTACCAATAGTCGTTAATGAAAGGAATAGACTTGTAACCATGTAGTGAGTGCTGAAACAACTGGATGTTCAAAGAATAGGTCTTGGGGTCTCTTGCAGTTTTCTCCATTCTTAGGTTCTTATGGGACCACAGTATATTTTGGTACAGACATGCTGATGACATTTTGTGTGAAATGACAAGTGGGGACAGTTTGAAGGAGCATTTGGTATATATGAGTAAATAGATCATTTGGAAAATATTAAAAAGTATTTTTAGGATATTTTAGGATTTGTTGTTCCCCAATTTAGCCTGGAGGATTGACCAACTAATGAATTCTACTTACCCAGTATGGTTCTTAAATAACAGCCCTCAGGACAGAGACAGCCACTTTAAAAATCTCCACCCCCTTCCACCCAACATCCTGTTAATATTGATTCTACTAAAGTATCTTTCTGAATCCATTCATCACCCTTTCCCTAAAAACACATCAATCTATTTACAGCTATCTTAACATGGTGCACAAGCAAATTGTTAATGTTCATCATTGACTAAGATGAAACAACAACCACGAGTCTGTGGTTTACCTAGCCAAAACTGTGATCATGTTTACATATGCTAAACAGATTTGAATACTAGACAAACATGGTTCTGGTTCTCTCCCCTGTTATATGAAGTTATATTTTCATGACATCCTCAGTTTCACTATACCATCGAATGTTTTCTTTTTTTTAATATTGAAAATAATTGTCAATACTCAAAAGGATTGCTGCAGAAACAAGAAGCTTCATGGTGTGGAATATCTGAAAACCTGTGGTAAAGTCTTCTGACGACCATGAAGCTACTAGCTACTGAAAATTGCATCAGTGAATTTACAAAGATTATATCAAATGAAAATCTTCTAAACAAAATTCCAACACATATGAAACAGCTTCATACTGATGCTAAGTTCCAAGAAAATCATGAAATTCTTTGTAAATGACACAGATGACACTTGAGGCCTTTAAAAATATGGTCTCTCCTAGCATTTTGTCAGTGTCATCATTTGAGAATCCTGTTCCTGGCCTGTCATTGGAAAACTGCCCACAGGCTAATGATGGAAGTGACACTATAAATTAACTGTAATGGGTTTTGTAATGTTTCTGTTCAAATTAATAAAATTCATTCACCTAGCCTCCCAACAGGGGGGAGTTTGTGACGTAAAACCAAATAATTAAATAACCAATCTGTGTATGACCCAATAAATAAACTGAACAATATTTTCAGACTTTATTTTTCCTATTGTTTATGAGTATATATTAATGTTTTTGCTGCAGAATTTGAACAGATAGAAAATTTGAAACACCAAACTATGGATTCTGTGTACTGTGCTGTCAGGGAATAAAAACAATTTCTATCTTTACCTCACCACCTTGCCACTTGTCTGTCCTCCATTCTTTTACCAATCAATCAATGCATAACTCTTAGCTTCTCTTACAAAAGAGCTGCAGTCTTCAAGTAACTGTTTACAGCCTCCATACTTCATAAATATATATATTTGAAACAATATATTACAATAACAATAATGATAATCATAACCATGGCAAGAAAGAATGAAAGAAAAAGAAAGAGAACATAGTGCATGCATACAATCTATCAATGAAACACATTAGCACCATTTGTTGTCCAAACATGTCCACAACATACACTTGTAAAACCATTTTTGTTATACTTATATTCCCAAACATCACATAAAAACTCGCAGAATTTTCACTCATAATGATGTCTCTTAACTACTCTACAAGTTTGTCATCTTCAATAGTGTACAAAGCCTGATTTCTGCGTTTGAATTTCTTGTGACCATCGGAAACTGTTCTTTCAGTGGTTTCTGGTGTTGGTGTGTTTTCAATTGTTGTTGTTGAGGTTTCTGGTGTTGTTACTTTGTCTCTTGGTGTTCTGGATGTTGGTGGAGTTTCAGTTTCACTTCCACGTTTTACTTGAGAATTTCTACTAGGGCTTGCCTGGTAGGATTCATTTTCACTAAGGGAGGAGGTGGATGATGTTTCCAGGGCTGATGAAGATGATGCACTTCCCAATGCTTGTTTTGGTGAAGACAAAGTAAGACCTACACGTTCCTTATGGTACCTGTTGTAAGAAAATTCAGTAAAAATAAGTGTGCACACATATGGTTACAAAGTACATACTTAAGAGCTAATGATGGATACCTGCTTGTAGTGTCACTGCAAAACAGACAGCACTGCTGTACATTTTTGAAACCCATTAAAACTAGCTGCAGGAGACAAGCAGTCCAGATGTATTCCAATAGCAAATTACAAGGGAGAAAAATGGACCAAATTGGGAGATAAGCCAGAAGTGAGTATTAAGGCAGAGAGACTCTTAAGGAAGTGGATGGTTTTAGATACTTGGGTACGAATATGGAGTGGAGGTGGAGGTAGAATGTAGATTGAGAAGCAAGTAAATGCCTTTTATATATATATATATAAAAATACTGGAAAACAATGTTATAGGATTACAAGGAATGATGATGGTGGTAGGTAGATTGCATGTTGGGTGAAATCAATCAATCTATTGACCCTGGTGTCTTACATTTTTTGCATAAATCTAATGTAATTTTCATGATTTTCTAGCCTTACGGCATAAGTTGAAAATCTTACGCTTTTTCTCTGCTTTTTAATGTGTTTTAAATAAATTCCCCTTTTCAAGTATTATACATGACTACCACATAATGAAAAACAGTAATGATTACAAGTCTTTTTAAACAGTAGTTTTTCATTATGTGGTGCTCATACAGTGTCCTGTGTTTACATTGTTTTCAATCTGCATTTGTTTTGAAACAAATATTGAATGGTTTTCTTATGGTTTAATTACTGTCTCTACTGCAAAATCTTACTGTAAGACACCACAGTAGCTTGACAGGTATGAGTATGTGGTATGAGGTGTGGTATGTGGTATGAGGTACGAGGTGTGGAAGTAGTACAACATATGCTGAAACTAACCTTGGGGAGCTAGAAACAGGTCCTAAGCTGATAAAGTCTTCAGAACTCAATTCACGAGAAGAACTCTTGATTGGACTCACTTCATTCACAAGGTCATCCACTTCTTTAGGTGGATCTGGACTGACCCTAATTTCCATTATAATGTCTCCATCATATTCGTCACTCATCTCAGCCTGCAAACAAATAATTAATTGTAAGCAATGTTTGGTGTTGAGAAAGAGAGAGAGAGAGAGATGGGTACACATACAAGAAAAGTAAATTGGGGGCAACAGGTGACAAAAATTCAATAGCAACAGTAGAGGAGGTTTGAAAAACATGAAACCCTGAAAGAAACAGAAACTTATCAGTCATACCACTGACCACCAAGCTCTTTCAGTGAACAGAGCCTGAAACTAAAGGAATCCCACAGCTAGTTATACAGTGGAACCCATCAAATTATAGACCCTGTCATGCAGCATTCTTTTACAACTGAAGACTAAACCCCTACTTTTATTGTCCTAAAATCTTATCTTTAGCACTTGCATAGCTCCATCACTTCAGTGCCCTATTTTCCCCCCAAGGACAGAAGTTCTGATTATTACTAATGAAATAACAAAATACATAGACATACATATATCAAGTGAAGTAGCCAAAAATCCAGAGGCATAAGATCCACCCTACCACCCTCTTTTCTTGCTTCCTCCTAGATGACAGCATCCCTGCATCTCACCCACTGCCCTGGGTCAGAAGCAGTGCTGCAAGGTACAGCACCCCTGTTCTCGTCCTCACCTCCTCATTTCTCACTCTATCCAGCCTAGTAACTCCTATCATACTTCTCAGATACCTCATCTCAAACACATTCAATCTCCTCTCTTCTGCCCCATACAGTGATCTCAGCACAATCATACCCTTCATACAATCTCCTCTTAGCATCCATTCCAAAATGTCTATTCCTCATTACACTTTTTTATCCACCAAGGCATTTACTCACTTCTTTCAATCTACATTCTACCTCCACTTCTACTCCACCCTTTCCTGCCACATTTGCACCAAGTATCTAAAACTATCCACTTCCTCCAGTCTCTCTCCCTTAATACTCACTGCCACTTTCATCCCTTGTACATCTCATCACCTTACTTTTACCCACGTATATCTTCAACTTTCTTCTTTCACACACTCTCGCAAACTGTCACCAACTTCCTCAATCCCTCCTCTGATCCTGCTACAAGCACAGTGTCGTCCACAGACAACAGCTGGCTCACCTCCCACTTTTCTCCATCTTCTTTAACCATCTCCAATCTCTGACCCACCACCCTTGCACCACCTGTCATAAGCCTTTTCCAAATCCATAAAGCCCTAAAAACCTCTTGCACCACCCCATCCATGTATAAGTTGAACAGCCAGAGTGACATAACACATCCCTAACGAAGTCCCACCTTTACCTCAAACCACTCACTCTCTCCATTTCTAATCCTGACACATGCTCAACTACTCTCATAAAAACTCTTGACAGCTCCTAGAAGCTTTCCTCCTATCCCACAGTACCTTCCTGTCTACCCTGTCATAAGCCTTTTCCAGATCCATAAAAGCCCAAAAAACATCCTTACCTTTTCCTATAGCTTTCTCATAAATGTCTTACCACAAAAATCTGATCTATGCAACTTCTACCTGTCCTAAATCCACACTGTTCCTCACTAATTACGCCCTCTGTTCCTCTCATAATCCTCTCAATCAAGATGGAACACCTCGTGCTACTATGCCCCATACTAACAATCCCAGAGGCTGTTGCCAGTCTCTTTAAACACCACTCTCCAAGACTATGCAAAGTAAAACATTGAGAATAATATGCAGATGCACCAAAACCATCCCTATGGAACATCTGCACAGACCAAACTCCTCCCCAAAGCATCACGTGAAAATTATAAAGATGCAATTCTATGCAAGATGCCTTGGCACTATCCCCATTTTGTTACATACACATATAAAAAAAGGCTTTCTCCCCCTTACATGCCAAAAAGATAAAGGCACAGAAACCACTCCCACCCATTCCATTTCCTATATATTCCACCCTCCTCCCTCCCTCTTATCTTGGCACCCCCATTTTATTTACATAAACGCAACCATCTGAATGAGTGGGAGAAAAAAGAAAGAGGGAAATATATATACAGTTGGACAAAATAATATGAACACCATGCAAAATAGTACATCTTGATGCATGTTGGCAACACTGCTTCAGGGTAAATAATGGCACGCGTATGTATTGCACAGCTTACGTAGCAGGTCTTGTAGTTCAGTCTATTACATGCTTTGGTCTGTGACGGTTACAACAAACATCTGGTGTAATGTGTGATCTCTCAGGCTTCAAGTGGGCAAATCGTTGGCGCCCCTTTAACGGGAGCGTTGGTGACGAAAACAGCTGAACTGTTGGATGTTTCACAAGCAACAGTATCCATGGTAATGACAGCATACACAAAACATGGGAAAACATCATTGGCAAAAAAGAATACTAGGCGAAACCCAAATTGATCCAACAGAGACTGATAAACATTAATATAAAACAATCGTGGTAAAAGTGACAGCAGAACTCAGCACACACCTGAGGAATCCTGGTAGGGCTGCAATTGTGAAACCCCTTATAACAGATGCCAACACTAAGTGGTGCCACGAACATAGAACCTTGATGATTGGAAGAATGTGGTATGGTCTGATAAATCCACATTTATGCTATTGCCTATGAACAGCAGGGTTTATGTACGGAGAACCCCAAAAGAGGCCTACAATCCGGACTACCTGCTTCCCACAGCCAAGCATGGGGGTGGTTCCTTTATGATTTGGATGGCTATATTGTGATATTCAGCCGGTCCTCTCACATCACAGGCAGGATGACTGCTAATGAATATCTCGACATCCTCAATGATGAGGTTCTTACTATGATGAGCATTTTGCTGTCAGACACAGCGATATTACAAGATAAGGCACCCATACACACAGCCAAAAAGGTTCAGTATTGGTTCTTAGAGCATCTGATTATCATCAAACAACTTCCCTGGCCTGCACAATTGCCAAACCTCAACATAATTAAACCGTTATGAGGAATTTTAGAGCAGCAATTGGCAAATGTTTTGGTACAAGAATGGGACAACATTCCATTGGAAACTATTCTATCGGACACTCTAAGAATCCATACCGCAAAGAGTTGCAGCTGTTCTACAGGTAAATGGTGACCCAACACCGTATTAATAAATAAATAGTGTATTTGGCAGGTGTTCATATTATTTTGTCCAACCCCTGTATACATATATAAATGAAAATAAAGAAGTGGTACTCTATACTATTCAAGTATCTACAACCTACCACCTACACCAAACAACACACCCAAAGAAAACACACATACACAAAACATGCACTTTAGGATAGACCAGTGATCTCCCTAATTTATCAATACCCTCCAGATAGATGATGAAAAAGAAGCAGAAACAAGAGGAGGAATCAGAAAAAGAATAAAAAGAAAATCCCAAAAGAAGCAACAACCACACTTGCATGACTATTAAGTTTACTGCCTACCACAAAAACAATCTTGTGGCCAGGACATAGAAACAAGCTGCCTCACCCTTACCATACAGAGACAACAATATATTAATTTGATTTTTCAGTGAGATTCATGGGGCAATCCAATGAATCTGATGACACCACCACACAAAGACACAGAACACCTCATACTAACAATCCCCAGACAACACAATACCTCTTCTCTAAGTGAATTATGGTCACACTTGGTGGCTGTTGCAGGTTTCCTGGAGGCTGTGGATTGATAGATCCAGCGGCTGTTGTTACCTGCAAGAGTTCTAGAGCACTGGGGTAGAAATAGACAGAGCATAGTTTAAACAGAGTGAGATGGACCAGAGGATGAAGAAATGGTATCTGAAAAAGGTACTGAAGGAAAACGTCAAAACAAGAGCTTGAGGGTGACATACCAATACTAATGGCTAAATATCAGTTGCATGAAAAAAAAAATAATTTGAAGAAGGGAGAACTTGAAATACCATGTCTAGCAGAGACTAAATTAGAAACAAGATTATAATATTAGATTAGGCAATAGAAATAACATATAGAGGCAATGACTTTGGCTGCAGCTATATGCCTCCTGATGTAGGCTCCTCACTACATTCTCCACCTTCACTATTATTATCATGATAATAGTGAAGGAAAACTTAAAGGGGGCCACCCCCGAAAACTCCTTGGGCTCATATCTCGCTTCTGGTTCATCCAATTGATTTGAAATTTTAATATGTTGTTTGTTGGTGTAAAGAAATGCTATTCTGTAAATTTCATGAAATTTTGATGAATGGTAGCGGCTACCAAGATTAATTTTTCACTTAATGGCTTTGAAAAAATTATCATAGAAACTTTGTTTATATATCTACATTTTGTTGGATTTGTTTTTCAATTTTTTGTTTCGTCTTTGAAGGAAAATAATTTTTTTTTTTGACAAATTGAAAAATCTAATTCCAACAAAAAATTATATTTTTGTTGAAGTATAAATTGATACCTAACATAAGTTGATCAGAGTTTTTACCGATTTTTTGAAAATATTTGAAGTTCAAAAAACAACATTTCGAGATATCGGCTTCTAAAGTTTTTTTCGGTTTTTTCCTTTTCCTGCCATGTGTATTCATCTGATTGGCATGAAATTTTCACATATGATTGTGTATATATCGTTGACTTAGTGGAGAATGAAGAGAAATGGGGGGTGACTGCTGTTGTGGCGTGGGTGGGAGTGGTGGCGGAGAAGGAGGTGATAAGCCGGAAGGCAATAACACGCTCTCCCCTTCATCTCTGCTAATTTCTTCACTAATTTCTCCTTGATCTGAAGAGTCTTGATGCCCTTTACTCTTCTTGAAGTTGGATATCCTCGTTTGTAAGTCATCTTGCAAGACGAATATAAAAGACATATTACAGGAACGCAGCCTTGCGTTGTCTGTAATGTCTCCGTATGTACTGGACGCGAGTAGCTAGGAATACCACACGCATGCGGGGAAGAGATGCCATTTGTCGAAATTTATATAAAGAAAAATTATTTTAATGATAGTTCTACATAGTTATAAGCATTGAATGATGCCTCATTTTCTAGCGCACGTGTCAGGCTATGACACAAAACCCCAGGTCATTTAAAAATGGCATCTGAAGGGGGAAAAAATTATATTTCAGAAAAAAACTTCACCAAGTGATAGTTTTGGGTAGGACTGACATCTTGAGCCGATAAAAGTGAAAAGTGAAATTTTAAAAAATATTCGTGAAAAATTCACCGGGGTGGACCCCCTTAAAGGTGGAGAAGGTAGTGAGGAGCCAAAGTAATCACCTTTGGTCTGTGCTTGGATTGTTGGGTCAGCTAACAGTCGTTCCTGGGAATTGGAACGAAGTGGTGAGTGAGTGGTTTGAGGTGAAGGAAGTGCTGTGCCAGGGGTGTGTTAAGTAGCTATGGTTGTTTAATATATATGAGAATGGGGTGTTACTGGAGGTACATGCAAGAGTAATGGGTAGAGGATTGTAGATGGTTAGAAAGTTTAGAGATGAGGTGAGCCAGTTGTTTAATGATGACATTGCATTTGTGGCTGGGTCTGAGGAGGGTCTGAGACAGTGGAGGAGTTTGAAATTAATGGAGGTAACCCTGACTGGGGTATTAGCTGCATGATATTGTGGGGTTGAAAGCTGCTCAGTAGCATGCAGCTGATACTTTAGGGTCTATATGGGGTGCCCCTACAGACCAGAGCCACACATCATATTGTCTGTGGGAAATCTCTATTCATAGAGAAATTATGATACTTTATTATACTGCAACTGTCCCTCTGTTACACTGTCTCCGCACTCTTGTTACTGTCCTGTACCACTTCTCTGAATATTCATTTCTCATTTTGCCAAATCCTGTGGTGGGGGAAAAGAATACTGCCACCAAGTATTTCAACTTGAGTCATAAAGTGGCAACAAAAATGGGACAGCAATGGAACTAGGCATCCTCCTCCCTGTAGTCCCAAAGGGGACATTCCTTAAAAAGAGGGTCTGGGTTTTTTTCAATCAGAATCATAATGTTTGGGTTTTTAATGCGTGTGGTTGTGGTATAGATTAGAGTAAAAGGGAAGAGATAGGCAGTATGTTTGTGAGAAGAGAGATGGATGCGTTGGCAATGAGGGAAACTAAGTTGAAAGGGAAGGGCAAGTTTGAGTTTGGGAGTGTAGTCGGGAGGGTCTCAGGAGTGAAGAGAGGATGAGGAAGAGAAGGGGTGGGTATACTAGTAAGTGAAGAGATCAGTAAACATGTGGTTGAATGGAGGGAGGTTTCTTCAAGGTTAATGTGGATGAAGGTGAAAGTGGGAAGGGAGATGTGGGTTTTTGTGTATATGGGCCTGGTTGTGAGATGAGTGTAGCGGAAAGAGGCTTTTTGGATAGATTTAAATGAGTGCATAGAGGGTTCTGGGAGAAGTCATTGTAGGGGTGTTGCTAGGGTAGGAGTGGTTGGTAAGTGTGGAGTTCCAGGAAAAAATGTAGTGGAGAGTTGATGGTGATGTCTCCAGAGTTGATAGCAAATAATGTTTATGAAGAAATTCAAGAATAAGTACACATGGGTGAGTATGGTGGGTGGAAGGGTGGTAGATAGGGCATTAATTGACTATATAGTGGTAACCTGAAGACTAGTAGGAAGAGTTAAGGATGTACACATTCTAAGGGTAATGGGTGAATATCAGATAATTTTTTGGAAGGTAAGTTGAGAGTGGAGGACAGATGAAGAAAGAGGGAGGTGCTTAGAGTAAACTGCTTAAATGTGAAGGAGAAGCTGAGAGAAGAGTGGGAGGGCGTGAAATATAGAGTAGAACTAGGAGTGGAGGAAGAATGGGGATGGTTCAAGGAGGGAGTCACAAGGTGTGCTAAGATGGTGTGTGGAACCAGGAGGACAGGAGGAAATAGAAGGAAGGGCAGTGAGTAGTGGGGTGAGGAAGCAAAGGCTGTAGAGAAGAAGCAAGCATTCACAGATTGGTTACAAAATAGGATGAATAATATGAGAGGTACAAAGAAAAGAGAAATAAAGCACAAAATAAAGGAGGCAAAGAGTAGAGATGTGAAATTGGGTAAGAGTATGACAGAAAATTTTGACAGTAATAAAAAGATGTTTTGGAAAGAAATTAAGGGAGGAAGAGGCAAATCAAGTAGGGAAGAAAATGTAAAAGGTGCCTATGGAGACATGGCAATGGAAGTGATGTCAATATGAGGAAGATGGACAGAGTATTTTTAGGAACTTGCTAAATGTGAAGGAGTATAGGGAGGGAAAGGTAGTTGCACTGGGTAGCACTAAGAAAATGTTAGTGATGAGTGTGGAAAATGGAGGAGAAATAAGGAGGTGAAGGAAGGTGAAGGAAGTTGTTAAGATGATGAGAGCAGGTAAGGAACCTGGGTTGGATGGTTGTTATGCAGAAAGAGAGAGAGAGAGAGAGAGGCAAGTGATGGGGGACTGGCTGGTGAAGTTATTTGATGTTTGTTTAACAAAGGGTAGAGTGCCAGAAGCCTGGAGGAGTGCCTGTATAGTTCCACTTTACAAGGGAAAAGAGGACAAGTGTGAGTGTAATAGTTTCAGAGGGATCAGTTTGTTAAGTGTTGTTGGGAAGGCTTATGGGAGGGTTTTGATTGAGAGGATTAGGAGAGGAACAGAGGGAGTAATTGGTGGTAAGACAGACATGGAGAAATCTTTAGGAAAAGGTAAGGATGTTTTTGGGGGGCTTTTATGGATTTGGAAAAGGCTTATAACAGGGTAGACATGAAGGCACTGTGGGAGGTATTGCATATATATGGGATAGGGGCAAAGTTGTTAAGAGCTTGTGTTAGAATCAGAAATGGAGAGTGAGTGGTCTGAGGTAAAGATTGGACTTCACCAGGGATGTGTTCAATTTGTATATGGATGGGGCGATGCAATAGGTAAATGCAAGGGTAATGGGTTGGGGATTGAGATGGTTAAAGGAAATGGAGAAAAGTGAGAGAGAAACCAGTTGTTGTTTGTTGACAACACTGCTTGTGGCAGGATCAGAGGAGGTATTGAGGAAGTTAGTGACAGAGTTTAGGAAGGTGTGCAAAAGAAGGAAGTTGAAGATAAATGTGGGTAAAAGTAAAGTGATGAGATGTAAAAGGGGAGAAAGTGGCAGGAAGTGGATAATTTTAGATACTTGGATGCAAATGTGGTGGGAATGGGAGGAGTGGAGGGGGAAGTAGAATGTAATGAGAAATAGACATTTGGGAATGGATACTAAGAGAAGATTGCATAATGAAGTGGTTGTACCAACAGCACTGTATGGGGCAGAAACATGGAATGTAAGAGGAAGAGGAGTTTGAATATGTGCCTGAAAAGTATGATAGGGGTTGCTAGGCTGGATAGTGAGAAACGAGGTAAGGAGGAGAACTGGGGTGGAAAAGGAGTTGGGATTGATGAAAGAGTATTGGGGTGGTTTGGACACATGGGAAGAATGAGTGAAGAATGATTAGTAAAAGAGGCATGGAAAGGCAGAGGTGGAAGGAGTGAACATGAGGGGTGACCAAGGATGAGATAGATGGATGGGGTAAAAGGGGCATTAGGAAAGAGGGGAATGTCTATTGAGGAAGGACGGGAGGAGACAGATTATGAGGGTGAATGGAGAATGGTTATGTATGGATGATGCTGTGATGCATGAAAGGGAGTGGGTAGGGGATGGGGAATGAGGGGGTATGTGTGAAAAAATAATTTGATGCAGCCTGAAAGGATTTCTTCCTGGCTTCTTTTTTCTGCATGAGGAGATGGAGAAGGTGGGGGTTGCCAATTTAATGAAGCGCCTTGCTGTGGATGTCCTGTGTCTCGTGACACAGCTTCTGACCCAGGGCAATGGGCAAGATGAAGGGATGACCAGTCATCCAGGAAGAGCCAAAATAAGGAGGGAGGGAGGGAAGGGGTGAATGGGAGTGGAATGTGGGAACAGAATAGGTAGGAGTGGATTTTATGCCTTGTTTTTTGTTATATGTATGTTTGTGTATGTAACAGTGGAGTGGTGAGATTTATAAGACGTGAGCATGGCAGCAAGATGAAGGTAAGTTTCAAAGGAGAAAGGTTAGAGGAAGTGAATAGTTGTACATATATTTGGTTACATGTAGCAGGAAATGGAGAAGTAGGAGTGGAGGTAAACTGTGAGGGAAGCATGTAAATGTCTTGGAGGAATGAAAAATGTCCTAAGAAAAAGGTATCTGGGAATGGATGCGAAGAAGACTGTATGAAGGGGTGATAGTGCCAACATCACTGTATGGGCCAGACTTGGAATTCAAGGGGGCAGAAAAGAGAAACTGTTTGAGAAGTATGGCGGGTGTTACGAGGAAGGATAGTGAGAATTAAGGAAAGCAGGGGTGAAAGAGTGCTGGCAGATAGGTCAGATGAAAGAATACTGGGGTGGTTTTGGCACATGGAAAGAATGAATGAAGAAAGACTAGCAAAAACAACCAAGAATGAGATGGATGGGTGGATAAGATGAAGGGGTGAAGGGAGAAGTCAAGAGATAGGTGTGAGTGGAGAAAGACTGTGAATGGAATAGAAATTGATGTGGCTGAAAGGGATTTCTCCTCATCTTCATTTTCACAGGTGGGGATGAAGAAGGGTCATTACTTAAATGAAGCAGCTAACCCCGCTGTGGATGTGCTTTGTCTTGCTGCACTGCTCATAACCAGGCTGTGGGTAAGGGGATAAGACAGAATGGAAATGGGTGGATGTGGTATTTCTGGTTGCAGTGCTTCTGACCCAGGCAGCGGGCAGGGGACAGGATGACCCTTCATCCACAAGGAGCTAAGATTGATTGATGGGCCTGGGTGGGTACATGCCTTGGCTGGCTACCTCCCTTCTTAAGGGGACAATGGCTTTTAGTAGATACATAGAACCCTAACAACCATGTATTTCCACCCCACTCTCTGCCTCACCACCATATTTCTCACTCCTGGAGGAATGTGAATGTAGTGGTATTGAGAGATCTCAAAGCTAAAGTCAACAGAAGGAATAGTAGGGAGGTTTGGAGTGACAGGTAAGAATCTTGGTGATGACGATGTTGAGGATGTAATTAGAGAATTGATGGTAGCAAACAGTGTTTACCAAGGTCTTCTTCCCCCTAATAAAGTACACATCCATTCCACTCCCATTCACTACCCTTGTTCCTCTCTCATCTAAGCTCCTTGTGGATGAAGGGTCAGGTCATCTCTTGCCCACTGCCCAAGGTCAGAAGCAATGAAAAAAAAGTACATCCATAGCAAGGCTGTTTCACTTCAGTGATCCCCTCCCCCATAAGCGAATATGGGAAAGGGTGATGGGTGTTTGACAGGACTGTAATGGATTATGTAGTGGTATCTGAAGGCAAGGAAGAGGACTGGATGTTCATGTTTTCAGGGGAGAGCATGATGGAATGTCAATTTTTTATACAAGGGAAAGTAAAAGTTGAGGAGGTTAAATAGTAGAGGAAAAAGGTGGGAGGCAGAAAGGTGCAGAGCTCATACATCAAATGAGAAGGAAAAAGTGAAAAATTTAAAGATTACTAGAAGCTGAGAACAATGTGGGAGGTATAAAAGAAGGAGGGGAGGTAGGAGCAGAAGAAAGGGTATGTTACATACTGTTATTTTGACTAATGTCGCATTTACTTGATTTAAGTGATCATTTGCCATTCCGGACAATTTTGTGTCATCGACACATTTGGAGACAATAGATTTTAGTCCGTATGTATATACTACGAATAGAAGTGGCACAAAAACAGAATCCTGAGGAACTCCACTCATAACATTTTCCCATCTAGAATTTTTGGCATTTAAAACAACTTTTCGATCATTCAACCAATTGTTAGCCCAACTTATAGGGTACCAGTTACTCCATGTGAAGTTAATTTAGTAAGTAGTCTTTCGTGGGGGACAGTATCAAAGGCTTTTGCAGTCTAAATATATTAAATCTATATTGCTTGTCTGGGGTATTGGCTGCTTGTTATTGTGGCAAAGTAGCATGCAGTCGATACTTTAGGGTCTATATGGGGTGTCCCTACGGACCAGAGCCTCACATCATTTTGTCTATGATAGAAGAAATTCTGTTCATAGAGAAATGATGACACTTTTATACTACTACTGTCCCTCCGTTATGCTGTCCCCCAACCCCTTGTTGCTGTCCTGTACCATTTCTCTGAGTATTATCTTTCTGTGATGGGGGAATTCCCTGTGGTGGGGGAAAAGAATACTGCCACCAAGTATCCCACTTGGATCGTAAGAGGCGAGAAAAAAGGGACGGGGAGAGGGACTAGGCATCCTTCTCCCTGTAGCCCCACGGGGCACACATCCTAAAGACAAAAGTGAAGGCATAAGGGGTGCTGGAGGGCCTCGGGCCAGCACCCTAAGGTTTGGGTCTTTTAATGTGCGTGGATGTGGTACAGATGAGAGTAAAAGGGAAGAGATAGGTAGTATGTTTGTGAGAAGAAAGATGGATGTGTTGGCTTTGAGTGAAACTAAGTTGAA
Organism: Oratosquilla oratoria; assembly: GCF_046742065.1. Classification (NCBI taxonomy): domain Eukaryota; kingdom Metazoa; phylum Arthropoda; class Malacostraca; order Stomatopoda; family Squillidae; genus Oratosquilla; species Oratosquilla oratoria. Next base: position 46,074,805 of record NC_134785.1, read on the forward strand.
AGGGAAGGGTGAGTGTAAGTTTGGGAGTGTAAGTGGGAGGTTATCAGGAGTGAAGAGAGGGCGAGGGAGGGAAGGGGTGGCTATTCTAGTAAGTGAGGAGATAGGTAAGCAGGTGGTGGAGTGGAAGGAGGTTTCCTCATGGATAATGTGGATGAAGGTGAAACTGGGAAGGGAGATGTGGGTTTTTGTAAGTGCATATGGGCCTGGCAGTGAGAAGAGCGTGGAGGAAAGGGAGGCCTTTTGGATAGATTTAAATGAGTGCATAGAGGGTTTAGGAAGAAATGTCAATGTAATAGTACTGGGAGACCTTAATGCTAGGGTAGGAAATGGTCCAATCGATGGAGTGGTTGGGAAGTGTGGAGTTCCAGGAAAGAATCGTAGTGGAGAGTTGATGGTGGAAATGTGTCTAGAAAGAGAGTTGATGATAGCAAATACAGTGTTTCGGAAGAAAGTCAAGCATAAGTACACATGGGAGAGGGTGGTGGAGGGAAGGGTAGTAGATAGAGCGCTAATGGATTATGTAGTGGTAAATAGGATTATGATAGGAAGAGTTAAGGATGTACATGTGCTAAGGGGAGAGGGTGCGGGAATATCAGATCATTTTTTGGTGGAAGGTAAGCTGAGAGTGGAGGATAGATGGAGAAAGAGGAAAGGGACAAAAGGTAGGGAGGTTCTTAGAGTGAACTCCTTGAATGAAAAGGAAAAGGAGAAGGAGTACGAAAAGAAGCTGAAGGAGGAGTGGGAGGGAGTAAAGGATGGAGCAGAGATGGGTGTGGAGGAGGAATGGGGATGGTTCAAGGAGGGAGTCTTAAAGTGTGCAAGGATGGTGTGTGGAACAAGAAGGACAGGGGGAAATAGAAGAAAGGGTAGTGAATGGTGGGATGAGGAAACAAAGAAGGTTGTAGAAGAGAAGAAGCGAGCATTCACAGATTGGTTACAAAAGAGGACAGGGGAGTCATATGAGACGTACAAAGAAAAGAAAAGAGAAGTAAAGCAAAAGGTAAAGGAGGCAAAGAGGAGAGCAGATGTGAAATGGGGTAGGAGTATGACAGAAAATTTTGAAAGTAATAAAAAGATGTTTTGGAAAGAAATTAAGAGAGGAAGAGGAGGCGAATCAAGTAGGGAAGAAAAGGTAAAAGGTACAGATGGAGAGTTGATAATGGAAGAGATGGCAGTGAGGGGAAGATGGGCAGAATATTTTAGGGAGTTGCTGAATGTGAAGGAGGATAGGGAAGGAAAGATAGCTGCAGTGGGAAATACGAAGAAAATGAGAGTGATGAGTGAGGAGAATGGAGGAGAAATAAGGAAGGATGAGGTGAAGGCAGTTGTAAAGATGATGAAAGCAGGTAAGGCACCTGGTCTGGATGGATGTCATGCAGAATGTCTGAAGGGGGGAGGTTCAGTGATGGTGGACTGGTTGGTGAGATTATTTGATGTTTGCTGGAGAGAGGGTAGAGTACCGGAGGACTGGAGTAGTGCCTGAATAGTTCCTCTTTACAAGGGAAAAGGGGACAAGTGTGAATGTAGTAATTTCAGAGGGATTAGCCTGTTGAGTGTAGTAGGGAAGGCTTATGGGAGAATCTTAATTGAGAGGATTAGGAGAGGAACAGAAGGAGTAATTGGTGAGGAACAGTGTGGATTTAGGACGGGTAGAGGTTGTGTAGATCGGATCTTTGTGGTAAGACAGATATGTGAGAAAGCTATAGGAAAGGGGAAGGATGTTTTTTGGGCTTTTATGGATCTGGAAAAGGCTTATGATAAGGTAGACAGAAAGGCACTGTGGGAGGTTATGCAGATTTATGGGATAGGAGGAAAGCTTTTGGGAGCTGTCAAGAGTTTTTATGTGAGTAGTAGAGCATGTGTTAGGATTGGAAATGGAGAGAGTGAGTGGTTTGAAGTAAAGGTGGGACTTCGTCAAGGATGCGTTATGTCGCCCTGGCTGTTCAACTTATACATGGATGGGGTGGTGCGAGAGGTGAATGCTAGGGTAGTGAGTCAGGGATTGGAGATGGTTAAAGAAAATGGAGAAAAGTGGGAGGTGAGCCAGCTGTTGTTTGCGGACGACACTGCGCTTGTGGCAGGGTCAGAGGAGGGATTGAGGAAGCTGGTGGCAGAGTTTGGGAGAGTATGTGATAGAAGAAAGCTAAAAATAAATGTGGGTAAAAGTAAGGTGATGAGATGTACAAGGGGTGAAAGTGGCAGTAGACTGGAAGTGAACATTAAGGGAGAGCGACTGGAGGAGGTGGATAGTTTTAGATACTTGGGTGCAAGTGTAGCAGGAAAAGGTGGAGTGAAGGTGGAGGTAGAATGTAGATTGAGAGAAGCGAGTAAATGCCTTGGTGGTTTAAAGAGTGTAATGAGAAATAGACATTTGGGAATGGATGCGAAGAGGAGACTGTATGAAGGAGTGATTGTGCCAACAGCACTGTATGGGGCAGAAACGTGGAACATAAGAGAAGAAGAGAGAAGGAGTTTGAATGTGTTTGAGATGAGGTGTCTGAGAAGTATGGTGGGGGTTACTAGGCTAGATAGAGTGAGAAATGAGGAGGTGAGGAGGAGAACAGGGGTGAAAAAGGATTTGGGAGATAGGGTTGATGAAAGAATATTAGGATGGTTTGGACACATGGAAAGAATGAGTGAAGAAAGACTAGTAAAAGAGGTATGGAAGGCAGATGTGGAGGGAGTGAACATGAGGGGACGTCCTAGGATGAGGTGGATGGATGGGGTAAAGGGGGCTTTGGGGAAGAGGGGAATGTCTGTTGAGGAAGGAAGGGAGAGGACGGAAGACAGAGGTGAGTGGAGAATGGTTGTATATGGATGATGTTGTGACTGCATGAGGAGGAATGGGCGGGGGGGTGAGGTAGTATGTGTGAGTAATTTTTGACGCAGCCCGAAGGGATTTCTCCCCGTCCTCTCCTTATATGCAAAGGGGGACGGAGAGGGGGGGTCGCCGATTAAATGAAGCGGCCTTGCTGTGGATGTACTGTGTCTTGCGACACTGCTTCTGACCCAGGGCGGTGGGCAGGGTGCAGGGATGACCGTCATCCAGGAGGTGCTCAGATGAGAGGAAGGGTGGGAGGGGTGTGGAGTGTATTTAGGGATGAAATGGGTGGGAGTGTTTTTATGCCTTTCCCTTTTTGGCTACCTCCCTTGGAAGGGGGAAAAAGCCTTGGTATATGTATGTATGTATGTATATTGCTTGTCACAACTTGAGATGACTGTGTTGTAGAATTCAAGTAAGTTATTCTTGCAAGAATGTTTGTCTGAATCCATGCTATCATTGATCAAACAGTTACTTTCTAAATGATGTTTGATAGCATCTCTGATTATAGTTTTCATCATTTTCCCTATGCCTTAAGTCAAGCTTATAGGCCTGTGGTTATTTGGTTTCTTTTTGTCACCTTTTTTGAATATTGGAGTAACGTTAGCTAGTTTCCATTCTCTTGGGACCTCTCCGGATATGATGGGCTTTTTGAAAATAATTTCTGATGGAACAGCAATCTCATTTTTAATTTCCTTTAAGATTCTTGGATGCCAACTGTCAGGCCCTTTTGTTTATGTTTACCGTAGTAAGTTCACCCTAGATTTTTCAAAGGTTTCAGTTTGGAGTTCACATTGAGGTGTTTTGTTTACGAATACTGAGCTAAAATAGGTCTTACAGAGGATGTGACAAAGCATGTAAAGATGGTATGAGGATCAAGGAGGATGGAAGGAAATGGATGGTAGAGAATAGTGGGATAAAGAGATGAAGTAAGCAATGTGGATTGATCGGAAGATAAAACTATAAAGCAAATGAGAAGTACAAGAAAAGAAAACCATAACATAAGGTACATACATACATACATCCCAAAGGCTTTTCCCCCCTTACAAGGGAGGTAGCCAAAAAGAAAAAGGCATAAAAGCCATTCCTAATACACTCCACACCCCTCCACCCTCATATCTTGGCACCTCCTGGATGATGGGTCATTCCTGCATCTTGTCCCTGGGTCAGAGACAGTGTCGCAAGACACAGCACATCCACAGCAAGGCTGCTTCATTAAATCGGTGACATCTCCCCTCCGTCCCCTCATGCAGAAAAGGAGAAGACGGGGAGAAATCCCTTCGGGCTGCGTCAAATTTTTCTCATACATACTACCTCCACTCCACCCTTTCCTGCCAAACTCTGTCACCAACTTCCTCAATCCCTCCTCTGATCCTGCTATAAGTGCAGTGTCGTCTGCAAACAACGGCTGGCTTACCTCCCATGTTTCTCAATTTTCTTTAAATATCTCCAATCCCTTGCATTTACCTCTCACACCACCCCATCCACACTGCTCCTCTCCAATCACTCCCTCTGTTCCTCTTCTAATCCTCTAAATCAAGATCTTCCCATAAGCTAATCCCTCTGAAACTACTACACTCACACTTGCCCCCTTTTCCCTTGTAAAGTGGAACTATACAGGCACTCCTCTAGTCCTCCGGCACTCTACCCTCTCTCCAGCAAACATTAAGTAACCTCACCAGGCAGTCCAACATCATTGTACCTCCTTTTTTTTTAGACATTCTGCATGGCATCCATCCAGAGATAAGGTACGGGAGGCAAATAAGGGGGATGTAAAATGGGCTAGGAATTTGACAAGGAAATTTGAAAAGAATAAGAGACAATTTGGAAGGAGGTTATGAGTGAGTTGGGGCAAGTCAAGTAGAAAGGAAAAGGTATAGGGTGCAGATGGACACATGTTAGTAGTTGTGAAGGCAGAGGGGAATATGGGTCGAGGGGGGGGGGGTTGGGAAGGAATTGATTGTGGTAGTGGGAAAACAACTGTGATCAGGAAAATTTGAGGTACAAAGAGTATCAAAAACTATGAGAACTCATAAGCCATATGGGTTGGATGGGTGTATGTATAGTGTCTGACATAGGAACAGTTATTGTAGATTAGCTAGTGAGGTTGTTTAATGTGTGCCTAAGGAAAGGGAGTGTGCCAGAGGACTAGGAGTGTTTGTATAGTTCTGCTTCAGAATGGAAAAGGGGTCAAATGTGATGTAGTAATTTTAGAGACATCAGTTTTTGAGCTTGTTGGTTGGGTATTAACCAGAGGATTAGTAGGCAAAGGGAGTAATTGGTGAGGAACAGTGCTACGTCAGTTTTTTAGTTTTCTGGCAAAAAGATATGCATATATTTCTTAACCTTTATGGGTGAATGACAAGGCCTATGACAAGGTAGACAGTAAGGAGTTGTGGGAAGTATTGCAAATACCTGGGATATGGGGAAAGCTGTTAAGATTAGTCAAAATATTTTACATGAGTTGTTTGGGTTGAGAATGGCGAGTGTGTGATTTGATGTGAGGGTGAGGCTAATCCAGGGTTGTGCCATCTCACCATGGCTGTTCAATATGTGCATGGATAGGGTGGTACAGGAAGTAACTGCAAGGGTGATGGGCAGAGGATTGGAGACAGAGACTAGAGAGAAGTGGGAGGTGAGCCAGGTCTTGTATGCTAATGACATTAAGGTGAAAACTGAAAGTACATACATATACAAAGGCTTTTTCCCCCATACAAGAGAGGTAGCCAAAAAGGAAAAGGCATAAAATCTTTCCCACCCATTCCATCCCTGAATACACTCCACACCCCTCCACCCTCCCTCTCATCTTAGCACATCCTGGATGACAGGTCATCCCTGCTACCTTGTCCACTGCACCTGGGTCAGAAGCAGTGTTGCAATACAAACCCCCCCTCTCCGTCCCCCCATGCATAAAAGGAGAAGATGAGGAGAAATCCCTTTGAGCTGCGTCAAAATTTCCTCACACATACTACCTCACCCCCATCCCCCTGCCCATTCCACCTCATGCATCACATCATCTATATACAACCCTTCTCCATTCACCCCTGTCTTCTGTCCTCTCCCGTCCTTCCTCAACAGACATTCCCCTCTTCCCCATAGCCCCCTTCACCCCATCCATCCACCTCATCTTAGGACGTCCCTTCATGTTCACCCCCTCCACATCTGCCTTCCATACCTTTTACTAGCCTTTCTTCACTCATTCTTTCCATGTGTCCAAACCATCATAATACTCTTTCATCAACCCTATCTCCCAACTCCCTTTCCACCCCTGTTCTCCTCCTCACCTCCTCATTTCTTACTCTATCTAGCCTAGTAACCCCCACCATACATCTCATCTTAACCCCTTCCATACGGTGCCGCACACGTAGGCGTCATGGACTTAGATCTCGGTGGCAGCAGCCAATGCCAGCCGTACGACGTGTCGTAATAATACTCGCATCATAAAATATAGTCACCGCTTATATCGATCGTTCTCTCTTCACCCGTGAATTTTGATAACCATAGAAAATGCGATTACAAAAGAACTACAATAAATATAATCAAGACGCCGATATGGCAGCCTCGCGAATACACTCGCTCCCCATGACGCCTACGTGTGCGGCACCGTATGGAAGGGGTTAAACACATTCAAACTCATTCTCTCTTCCTCTCTTATGTTCCATGTTTCTGCCCCTTACAGTGCTGTTGGCACAGCCACTCCTTCATATAGTCTCCTCTTAGCATCCATTCCCAAATGTCTATTCCTCATTCCACTTTTTAATCCACCAAGGCATTTACTTGCTTCTCTCGATCTACATTCTACCTCCACCTTTTCCTGCCACATTTACACCCAAGTATCTAAAACTATCCACTTCCTCCAGTCGCTCTTCCTTAATGCTCACTACTACTGCCACTTTCACCCCTTGTACATCTCATCACCTTACTTTTACCCACATTTATCTTCAGCTTTCTTCTATCACACACTCTCCCAAACTGTCACCAACTTCCTCAATCCCTCCTCCGATCCTGCCACAAGCGCAGTGTCGTCCGCAAACAACAGCTGGCTCACCTCCCACTTTTCTCCATTTTCTTTAACCATCTCCAATCCCTGACCCACTACCGTTGCATTTACCTCTCGCACTACCCCATGTATAAGTTGAACAGCCAGGGCGACATAACGCATCCTTGACGAAGTCCCACCTTTACCTCGAACCACTCACTCTCTCCATTTCTAATCCTGACACAAGCTCTACTACTCCCATAAAAACTCTTGACATGGGTAAAAGCAAGATGACATGATGTACAAAAGGTGAAGGATAAATTAATGAAGGGTGGTATTATGATCAATAAGTATCTGGCAATAGATGAATGATAAGGCCTGAAGGCATGTCTTCTGCTTTTTAATCTTTTGAGCAGGGAAGAGGGACACCATATGATGAAGTGATGGGAGTAACCTACTGTGGAAGTGCTGTGTCTCACTGCATTGCCTCTAAATCCAACAGTATAGTGGCAACAACAGTGACCCCTCATCCACAAGGTGCTATGATGGAGGAACAATGAATGGATTTGAACATGTGTTAAATGACTTGGATAACCCCTTTATAGGGGAAAAAAGGAAGTGAAGATTTTCCATACATACATGCACCTCCGCAACTGAAACCCTAAAGACATGAAATGCTTGCCAAAAATAAACAAAGTATGCTGTCAGGAGACCTCTCAATATAGAAATGATGCAGAATAAAACAGAAGAAAAAATACATAGAGTAAACAACAGTATAACTATGTCAGAAAATATCCACAATACCATGAGGAAGTGAACAAAATTGAGATAAATTAAAACTGTAATAGAAATCCCAAACAACTTAAGCCAAAATTCTTTCACCTATGCAAATCTAAAACTACTAAGGAAAATGACCATCTGCAATGCCTTTCATCCTTCCATGCATAAACATGTGACCTGTAGCTAATCCAACATCTACTCTTATGAAGAAAAACAACACAAAAAGCACACTCAGTGCAACCCCTTTACCTCATCAGGATTCAAAGATGCTTTGGAATTCTCCAAAGTAATGTTAAGATCAGAATCATTCCAACCACAGTACTCCACGTGCTTCGGTGATGTTCTTCGTCTGCCCCCCAAGAGAAGAGATACAGGGTCATCTATGCCTAATTTATCACAGAGGGTGATCGTCTGTGGATTAAGCTGTGGCCTGGGCATGCTCACAGTGTGCATGTTGGGCTTGCCATGAGAGTCATTGAAGACGGAAGCAGTTCTTGTAAAGGCCAATGGGATCGTCAAGTTGTTACGAAATATTCTTCTAGTTTCCTCAAGCTCCTCCTTTGTGGGTGTGAAGTCATATCTGGTAAACAAACATACAATGCTGAATCTTCTGTGCCGAGGAAAATCCATTACTCTCTCAGACTTTCTCCCAGTAACTACTGAGAAAAACCATAATCTCCAATTCCCCCCAACTTCTTCAGCCACCAATAAAAAAATTGTACTGCTTAAGATACGATGTATTGCATACAATCATCTCCCATCTTAATACCTTTTAATGTAATTTCCCTTTCACTTTATAAGCAAGAACAGAATATGAATAAGTACATGACCTTTCTACTATAAAGAACAAGAAAACCAACTTCATGATGGGGCCATTTGAAACGAGGCTAAAACCAAAGTTCACAAGTTGGCACACCAACAGTTCTAGAGTATGTCAATATACACATATCATACGGCTCTTTTTTCTTTACAAGATGGATGGTCTACACTTCACCCTTCCCATACCTATCCAACATCCACAATACACTTGTTGGCCCTTCTCTTATTTCCTTGTGGTTGAAGGGTTATACCTGTAACCCACACACTGCATGTTATGTAATGCATCAAGACATAGAATGTCAACAGCAGAGCCCAACAACCAAACCTCAGTGTTTCATTATATACCACCCCTCCATCATCCATTCAAGAATTTATAAAGTAGGCATGTAAAAATCCCCTCACTTGCATCTATCAGTTGCAATCGCAGTTTAATACTTGACAGACATTCATTGCGTATCCAAGAACCCCTTCTCTCAATCTATCACAATCCTGGTCTCCCCCACAAATTCATTCTGTCTTCTTTGCTATTTTTGGTAGTTTCATTTAACCCAGATGCCAGTCAAGGGTTCATCACTATTCATGTTCTTTGTATCTTTTTTTTCAATCCTAGTATCTCCCAAGGCCACAATCAACCCCTCCAAACTATCTCCATATTCAACAAATCCTAAAAATACTCATGTTCCTGTTATTGCTTTCACTTCCATTGAAATCTGTCTGTCTGTGCACCTTTTACCCTGACCCCACCTCCATTCTTTTCAATTTGATATCTGTCCTCCTCTTTGCCTCCCTCACCTTGCATTTTTCTTCACCTCTCTTCTTTCTGCACATCTCACATGCTTCCTAGTTCTGCATGGCAACCAAACCATCACCACCACCACCCTTACTTTATACTTCATTTGCTGATTCTCCCATTCCCTCTCATCTTCCTCATCCCACATACCATATTTGTACAATTTATCACTTCTTGAAACAAAGCCATGCTACTTCTACTTCCGTTTCCTATTGTCAATCAGCTTCTGGCATTCATTCTCTTTATCCTTCTCATTTATGTCTCCATAACTATCCTTTGCAACCAATACTTACAAACTCAATTCTCCTTTTGTTCCCCCCTTCCCATATTAGCAAATTGCAAAAACCTGTCAAGTGTCTTGGTGAAAGCCAAGATGAAATTAAACATGCATCTATGTAGTTGAGTATATCTTACTAGTTTGATGAGATGCATAACAACCATCACCATCATTTGCAATCTTTGAAGATACAACTAGATCACTGTTAATTTAGTATAGCTGAAGTTGAGAAAAGTCCTTACCTTTCATTGGACCCTGGCCCAGGCATGTAGGTGACGCGTGATTCTGTAGAGAGAAGATGGTTGGTCATCCTCAAGATAGTGAGCCATTCGAGGTCATACTCGAGACTTAGGTCTTTACTGGGGTTGTGACTCACTTCCAATACCTGGAGAAATTCTCTTCTTGGTAAACATTTATCTAGTGCTAGGAACTTGGTTGCCTTCTTTGTTTCAGATCCTTCAGACTGGAAAGAAACAAGAAAGAGGGGTTTAAAAATAAATATGTCAAGATTTTGTTACTTATTAGGTCTTCATCTTTAAAAGTCATGCACCCATTCCACTACCCTTGTTTCCTTCTCATCTTAGCTCTTGCCCACTGCCTGGGTCAGAAGCAATGCAACAAGACACAGCATATCCATAGCGGGGCCACTTTACTTAAATGAAGACCCCCGCTCCTCATGTGGAAAATTGAGTAGGGGAGAAATCCCTTCCTGCTGCATCAAAATACCATTGATACCTTCCTTGCTCAATAGACCAGTGTTTCTCAAACTTTTGTTTTATGAATTAACCAAAACTTTGGGGTGCATCATTGATTCTACTCCAAAAAAAGGAACTAGTTCATTACAAACTCCCACAAATCATGTAAAATGGAAATATAAAAAATAAATGGAGAGTATTAAACGATCCGGAATTTTCATTCCATAATCAGTTGACTCATTTAAATCCCCTAGGAAAGAAAAAGGGAAAGGATTATCCATGCCATTCCTTCTTAAAGAAGTGAAGTGAAGTGAAGGCAGTTTTTAAGATGATGAAAGCAGGTAAGGCACCTGGTCAGGATGGATGCCATGCAGAATGTCTAAAAAAAGGAGGTACAGTGATTGTGGACTGGCTGGTGAGGTTATTCAATGTTTGCTGGAGAGAGGGTAGAGTGCCAGAGGACTGGAGGAGTGCCTGTATAGTTACACTTTACAAGGGAAAAGGGGACACGTGTGAATGTAGTAGTTTCAGAGGGATTAGCTTGTTAAGTGTAGTTGGGAAGGCTTAAGATTGAGAGGATTATGAGAGGAACAATTAGTTGTAAAGTGTTAAGATGAGCAAGAACAATGAATGAGAGAGAAGAGAGAGAGTATAATTACCTTATGCTTAACAAGAGCTGGGAATTTAACATGAAGGTGACCAGAGAACCAATATGCAGGCTGAAGTTTCTTCAGAAGATCTTCTGCAGCTCTGGACCCAAGTGTGTTGTTTTCAACCTCTGCCTTAAAGTGCTGCTTTCTCTGCAATAACCGGTGCTTGTTGCCATGTTGATAGATTCCTCTTGGCCAATCATGAGACAAGAAGATGTCTACATCACCTGAGAGCTGCAATTACATAAAAGGTTAATTATAATTTAACAATGGGTCACATACCCATGAGAAAACAAGTAATCACATACATTATCATCCAAAAAAGTCTTGGAACACACCAAACTGCCTCCCTAAGGGGAGGTACGAATGAAGATGTAACCCCTTCACCACAGTGACATACTGTGCAGCTAATTTAAGGAAATTTTATTCAGATATGGGGTGAACCATAGACTGGAGATATTGATTTACTGTGGCTTCCATTATTGAAATGGGTCTCAATAACCAATGGTTGATCTAGGGTTCACCCACACACTAAATAAAATCCTATGCCCAAAACAAAAACTAACTATAAAAATAAATAAATAAAATAAACTACATAGCATATCACCAAGCTTGGGGGTTTAGTTGGGACAATCTAACTTGCCTGTTTAAGTCTGTAAACCTCCAGGTTTCTGACATGATATACACTTCTGACAGTTTCCCCTGTGTAAGGTGACTTTTCACAGTGGCCTTTAAGGTAATCTGGACCCTTATATATCCCTGAAATGCCACCTATTCGCAGACCACCATAATTTACAACACCAGCATAGCCCATGTAGTAAATATTGGGGGCCACCCACCCACCATATGGAAACTCCTGAAGGTAGTTGGAAGCCTCATGGTTCCCGCCAATGAAGATCGTGAGAACAGGAGCTTTGGCTTCCCCTGAGTAATATCTGAAACATGAAATCATATAGAAAGCATGAGACTCTGAAGATAGAGGAATCCCTTCTTTACAGTGGTACGCGTCTTTCTATTCTAGGTACAGCCTGGTTCATAAATTCAGCTGCAAGTGACCCTTCAGTAGAGTGTTTATGATGTGAAATCATAACACCCAGTACTGTAGTAATGTCACCTATAAGACAAGTGAAGACAAGAAGAAATCCCTTGGGACTATGTCACTACCATCCAATCACAACCCCTATCCACTCATACCTACCTCTTGCCATCACCCTTTCCTATTTGACTGACAATTCTCCACTATCCCTCAAATTCACTCCATCCATTCCTGCCTTCTACAATCATCCTTTCCATATAATCAAACAATCCCATTATTCTTTGAACAGCCCTATCTGCCAGCTGTTTCTACCCCATACTTACTTCATTTCTCACTCCATACATCCCCATAAAACCAACTCACCATACTTCTAAAATACTTCATCTCCACGACATTTTAAATCCTCCTTTCTGCCTCACTTAAATAGGAAAAGAAGAAAAAGAAGGCAACATGCTAAAACTTCTAAGAGGACAGATTTGCATGAGGCATTTCCTGCTTTGATGATTAATAATTTATTTTAAACAAGGTTCATATTGTACCAATGAAGAAGACATGCTAAAACTTCAAGGACAGAATTTCATGAGGATCTTCTTGCTTTGGTAATTAATAATTGTTTTTAAACAAGAATAAGGTTCATAGTTTACTGACACTTTCCAAAGATCAGTGCAGGATTTGAAGCAATATAATTGCACGCCTCACCACATATAGCTACAAAGAATCTATGGGAAAGACCATGCACTCTATCATTACTCTTACCTGTAAAAATCACACATCTCCATATATTTGGCAGGAACAGCCATACACTTCAAGTCCTGTTCATTACGCACAGACTGGAAATCTCCACAACAGATGAGCAGGTCAACCTTCATCTTGTGCATTTCTTCTAAACGCAAAACGGACCTATAGATTGTGTCAAGTTGCCCATGGGCACATCCTTCCACTGCTATATACATCTGAAATGACAAAGGAACAATATGAAATGATAAACACTGTGAATACACATTAAATAGTTACAATAGCTTGTATGTATGTTGTCAATTCTGCACATTATAATTCCTTTTCTAAGGAAGACACGAGGTAATGCATGACAATTTATCAAGTCAGGAACCAATGGGATAGGATAAGAAATGGAAGTTACCAAGTAAAGGAAACAGTGGGGGGGTAAACAGCTGTTGGGACCTGCTATGGAGGTGCCATGTCATGCCACATTGTTTCTGATTAAATGTTTATGAAGTATGGTGAGGGTTACAAAGATGGATACAATGAGAAATATTGGGTTGGGGGATGTGCAGAGTTGGGGTGGAGGTAAACTGTAGATGAAAGTAGATGTCTTGGAGGAATGAAAAGTATCAGGGAATGGATGCAAAGATATTAAGGTGGTGATTGTGCCTACGACAATGTATGGGATAGAGTTAGAATTCAAGAGAGGCAGAAAGGAAACACTTCTGAGAAGTATGATAGGGGTTACTAGACAGGATAGAGTGAGAAATGAGGTGAGGAGAACAGGGGTGGAAAGGGAGCTGGGAGATGGGGTTGATGAAAGAGTATTGGAATGTTTTGGATACATGGAAAGAATGAGTGAAAGAGACTAGTAAAAGAGGTGTGGAAGGCAGGTGGAAGGAATGAACATGAGGGAGTTGACCTGGGATGAGATGGATGGATGGGTAAAAGGGTCTTTGGGAAAGAGGGGAATGTCTGTTGAGAACGGACAGGACAGGACAAAAGATAGGGCTGAATGGAGAATGGTTGGATATGGATGATGCTGTGATGCATGAGGTGGAATGTGAGGTGAGGGAATATGTGAGAAATAATTTGACACAGTCCGAAGGGATTTATCGCAGTCTTCTCCTTTTCTGCACAAGGGGACGGAGAGGGGAGCCGCCGATTTAATGAAATGGCCTTACTGTGCTGTGTCTTGCGACATTGCTTCTGACCCAGGGCAGTGGGCAAGATGCAGGGATGACCCGCCATCCAGGAGGTACCAAGATAAGAGGGAGGGAAAAGGGTGGAGGGCAGTGGAGTGTGATTGGGATGGAATGGGTGGGAGTGGTTTTTATGCCTTTGTTTTTTTGGCTACCTCACTTATAAGGGGAAAAAATGCCTTTGGTATATGCATGCATAACTAAATGCAGGTTAGGTTACGTAAGTAGGTAAGTTAGAATAGACAAATTTACCAAACTGTAATTTCTTCGTCCCCTGTATTTTTTTTATTTTTCATTGCTATGTTGCATAGGTGTGCACTTCTAAAAAATTACCTCTTTTACTTTATTGTTTTGCAATTTTGTTGTATTATTATTGGTCTGGGAGGAAATGAATACAATCATTCAAATAACTTATACACTTCACTTAAGAACAATGCCACATCCTATAATCAGGAAACTGACAATCTCATTATCACATCACTTCATTAATTAGTTACTCTCTGACCATCATACTGACAGCCTCTGACATGATAATGGGGATGTATTATGGCTACCATTGACATGAGTGCGAGAGAGACCAGGAAACAGTGCATTAGCGCCAGGAATAAAGCTAACAGAGCATTAGTTTTCATTGCTAGGATAGTAACGAATAGAAGTGCAGAGGTAATTATTAAACTCTATCTAGCGACAGTTAGACCCATCCTTGACTATGTGGTACAGTTTTGGTCTACATCCTACAGAATGGACATCAATTCACTAGAATCAGTTGAGAAGAATGATACAGGCAAGAATTAGTTTACTAATAGGGTGGTTGACGAATGGAATAAACTTAGTATTCATGTAGTAAGCGCTGAAACTATCAGTTGTTTTAAGAAACGATTAGACAACTTTATGGATGGGGATGACAGGTGGTGATGGATATGGAGCTGCCTAGTGTAGGCCTTATGGTCTCTTGCAGTCTACTTCATTCTTATGTTCTTATGAAACAGTGTGTGTGTGTGTGTGGGGGGGGGTACTTTAGCAAGGGGACATTATGACTGGATACATGCCTCAGCTAACCCTCAGCTTATATGAGGACTGGAGAAATGCCTTATAGTTCCACTTTACAAGGGAAAAGGGGACAAGTGTGGGTGTAGTAGTTTCAGAGGAATTAGCTTGTTAAGTGTAGTTGGGAAGACTTATGGGAGGATCTTGATTGGGAGGATTAGGAGAGGAACAGAGGGAGTAATTGGAGAGGAACAGTGTGGATTTAGGACAGGGAGAGGTTGTTTAGATCAGATTTTTGTGGCAAGACAGATATGTGAGAAAGCTATAGGAAAGGAGAAGGATGTTTTTGGGGCTTTCATGGATTTGGAAAAGGCTTACGACAGGGTAGACAGGAAGGCACTGTGGGAGGTTTTGCAGATATACGGGATAGGAGGAAAGCTAGGAGCTGTAAAGAGATTTTACAAAAGTAGTAGAGCATGTGTCAGGATTAGAAATGGAGAGTGAGTGAGTGAGTGAGTGGTTCGAGGTAAAGGTGGGACTTCATCAGGGATGTGCTATGTCACCCTGGCTGACATAGTGCATAAACAATTGTTATGAACTTGTTGAAAATCAAAGGTCTAGAGGTTTGAGTAACCCAAACTTAATATCACAATTAAAAAATAAAGAACAATTCACACATATAATTACACCAACCACCATAACCAGCAAGTCAGCATTGTACAATTATGAGTTAGTCACCAGCTAAACTTCTTGTTCTATTCCAGTATAATGAAGACAATTTTTGCTTCTTTCTATTTTGCATTTGAAAGTTCTATTTTTTCTATGGAATTATTACATCAGGTTAAGTTGCATTAGGTGAAGTTAGCTTATATTAGGTTAGGAGTAAATTTCATATTAAATATCTGTGTTTGCATGATTTTTTTTATGTTCTATTCTGGTATCCTGGAAACAATTTTCACTTCTTTCTATTTTGCATTTGAAAGATCTATTTTTTCTATGGATTTTCTATTAGATTTATGTTATGTTAGGTAAAGTTAGCTTATAATTAGGTTAGGAGATATTGGACGTCATAAATTTCATAGAAAATATCCTTGCATGCACAATTTAAGAAGTATACCCAAATTTTACCCTCTTTCAGAATTAGCATTTACAAACATGGTATTTATCACATTGAAGTACAGGATAGGAGTGATACCCATGAAGTTCCATCTCCTGCAATCCAATTTGCTGGATCATACCAAAGAACAAATTCATGTACAGTACCAACTTTGTCTATATCCTTAATTTCAATTTATGATAATTCACGTACTGCATTTAACTGTACATACATATGTATTTTTGGTAATATATAAGTGAACTTAATTTGGAAGTCATTGTTTTATACACTTTGTTCTATGGGTTAGAAGGCATCCTAACTTGTTTATAAATAGATATTTCCAACCTGCGATATAGCAGTAGAAAATTAAATATTAATTTTGTAAATTACAGCACATCAATGTAATATGCAATTTTCTTGGCAGAAATCAATAACAAAAAAGTTAATAAAACTGATTAACAAAGTTATAGCAGTGGAATGATATGCTGTGTTTGTTTTGATAGATGCAGAGGCTGAAGAAATTAAGATGCACTTATACACTTAGATGATAAATTTGTCTATTTTAACCTAACCTATATTTAGTAATTTGATACCTCAAATTCTAAAGATTATCAGTCATTGTCATGGATGCTGATGGTCTGATTATTATTGTACCTTGGGCAATTAACAGATGACGGCAGAACCCCATGTTTTCTCAAAAAGTCCAAGGAAGCCCTATTCAGCTATTGTCTTTGTAACAGCATTTATTAATGTCTCCTGGAGATGGAGAACACCAGGTCCACAACGTGAAAGACATTGTCTAACTGACAGTGAATGGACTGGACAGACGATAACATGGCATCTAGACTGTATCCTAGCGGCTTTTTTCAGTACTAGATTTGCCTGTAGCAAGGCATTTTGTTATTTGTCAAGAAAATCACATATTACGTTCATGTATTATAATTTACAAAATATCTAAATTTTCTATTGGTATATTGCATAGGTGTGCACAACTAAAATAATACAGATATATGCAAATACCATTCCATGAAATATATAGCAAAGCCAAAGCTCGAACCAAGAGATATGAATGTTAGACACTATTTAAATGTTTTAAAGTCTAGATTTCTATATGCTAAGTTATATTCTAAATAATGGAGGACAGGTATAATATAGGAAGTGATATCCCCTTACAGTTACACAGTACTTAGTTTCAAACCCTTACCTTACCAGTAGTTTGGGGTGGGTTGTGTAATCATGGTAATGTGCTCTATATTCAAATTTTTAATGGATTCTTCTGAGCACAGTTAGATAGGCCACTAATTAATCGCTTTGTTAAATTCTAAAAATATTATAGAATGCTACTACAATCTACATTAAAATTTAAATGATTCATAACTGTCAAGAACACCTGACATCCATTTACACTAGTTCTTTACTTCATTTTGATCAGGGCCCAGTAAATGCAACATAACTGGTGAAGAAATACACATCGCGAACCTATCATAGTCTTTAAACTTATATAAATGTGGATGCTTATGTAGTTGCAGTGTTAGTGTAGCAAAATTGAAAATGGCCATGCACAATGGACCGACAAGGCATATCTAACTGAAAACTGTTTAAATTGAACATATATTACCACTAAAACGTAACTAAATATCATACAACATACATATATCAATCACACAATCTTACCTTATAAACTTAAGTGTTATAATTGATATCTAACGAAGTATTTCACCCTGCCCCTACCCTATCAAGACGCACAATACAAACGCTTATTTACGTTACAACCGGTGTTTGAAAGCGTTCGCTTGCAATAAAGTGGAAATACAAAATAATATCTATGAACATTTAATGCAAAAAATATTTGAATTTAAAATTTAGATTTTTGACGATTTATTTGAACTATCAAAGAAAGTGAAAAAATGAACAGTTGTTCATATGACGCTAGATAGTAAACTTGTTCGAATGTTGTCACATGATCTCGCTTATTCCAAAATAACATTCCCCCTTAGAAGTTGACAGTCAAAGCTTGGGGCTGATATATGCCTTGCATCAGCTAACCCCTTATAATAGGGAAATATATTTTTTCATATATGTCCATATGAATGCATTCAAACAAGCTGACACGAGGATGGTGAAATATCAGCTATCATTCATGTTAGGATATCTTGTATATCAGAATCATTTGTAACATACAAACTCTCCTTCAGCAAATTTCACTTCGGTTAAGATTCCTCGTTCATGAGTCATTTACCAAAACTAATAGAAATCCACCGAACCTAGATATGGCCGAGCAAAGCCTGTCAGAATAACACATGGCTCTGATATAAATGACATTGACCTGGAGGAGCCATCGTCCCAGTCTCATCATTCGCTGAAGACAATATATCGAACTCGATAGAGACAGTGAAATTACAAAGTGACCTGGAGACAGTATATAGATGAGCAAGTGAAAATAATACGACCTTCAACAACAAAAATTTTGAAGTAATAAAATACGGCACTAATGAATACCTGAAGGAATGCGAATCCACAGTGGGCGAAGATAGAATAGAGGTAAAGGAAACGCTGTGGGACCTTGGAGTCAATAATAACTGCAGCTTTGAGGCACACATGAATGTCACTGCCAAGGTGGCAAGAAAAATGAGCGGCTGGATCCTTCGCACATTCAGGACCAGAACACCCTTCCTCCCCGTGGAAGACCCTTGTAGTATAAAAAAATTTGAGTACAGCTGTCAACTTTGGTTTCCCCACAAAGTAAAAGAGATAAAGGTATTGGAGCAGGTGCAGAGGGTCTTCACTAGGAAGGTAGAGAGGGACACCCTGAACTATTGGGAAAAGATGAAACACCACAGACTGTATTCTCTACAAAGACGACGGGAACTATATAGCATCATTTACACTTGGAAAAACCTCGAAGGCTATATACCAAGCTAATCGCAAAGTGAAGGAGAGGGCATCAAAGGCCAACACCACCCCAGGTTTGGTAGAACCTGTTATAGACGGTCATTTAATAAGTGACCCCCCCCTCCCCTCGAGGATCAGGACAATACAGGAAGAGAGCTTGAACAGTCTTGGCCCCAGGATTTTCAACTGTCTCCCGAAGGACATCTGAGACCTGTCAGGTGTCAGCACTGAAGTTTTCAAGAGGAGGCTGGACAAGTTCTTGTCCGACAGACCAGACGAGCATCCAGTCCCACATGGCCCAACCTCGAAGGGAGCTGTACCCATCTATAGCTACGACTAGTAAGACAAGTAAGCAAACACGAATAGGTCGCCTGCTAGTGGTTAATAAAAAAAGCGGATTTTTCCCTATAATGCTTGGTGCAATCGTTCACGAGCATGGCGGGATATCTATTTCACCAAGACATTTCGAACATAAAAATTCGGTACAAAGGAGCCCTTCTATGCTGATTGAGTATTGCTGGATACTTAGATATTCCAGAGGCAAAATATAACCGAAAACCCAATATCACTACGTTTTCAAGGTCAGAACATCATTCCGATGTAAATCATAATGAAATTATGATACCACAGGAAATCATGTCTACTAGACATCTTAAGTATTTTTCTACTTACCTTGCCACTTCAGATTAGACCACACAAGAAAACGGTTGACTATCTATATGCCTGTATCTTCATCTTTCGTTATATGTCTATACGTCCCAGACACTAGGAAAGATGCCTGGATGATGAGGACCGGTGGAGTTGCGACTCGCACATTTGTAAACATTGTACAAATCAAGTTCAATTCATGTCGTTTTTCTAAACAAATCCCAAGTTTTTGTTAGTTTCCAATCTTAAACAATCAATCCATTCACCGTGCCTTGTACACAGGAAGGCGCCCAAAATACCTCCACCCAAAATACCTCCGGCCAAAATCCCACCCAAAATATCTCCACCCAGAATACCTCCAAAAATGTCCAAAATACCTCCATGCATATTGTGCTGTTTGTACTGCTTAAAAGGGTATAAATTTAAATTGTCAAGTTTATTGGAATAATTATAATTTGCGGAATGAAGATTTAGATAAATTACAGCAATGGTCTGAAAAGTGGCTAATTAAATGTAACACAAGTAAATGCAAGGTAATGCACATAGGTAAAAATAACAGTAAGTACGATTACAAGTTATTTGGAAATTCGTTAACAAAAGTGAGTAGTGAAAAAGATCTCGGCGTAATTATCAGTAACGATCTCAAATCATCCATGCAAATGATAAGTGTTATGATAAGGACATTTGGGAATGATATTGTAAACAAGGAATCAGACAAAACAATACAACGACTTCAGTTCACATGTTCACCCATAGGTAATTGTTTAATAAACTGGATACAATGGTCCTTAAAATCAGAAGTTAAATCAAATAATGTATTTTACCCTATATCAGTACCTGGTCGCCATCTGTAATGGCATATAGTAATTGGCATATAGTAATTGGAGTCAGAGGTATCTTATTTTATTTTATTTATTTTATTTTATTTTTGAAAATCGGCTTAATTAATATATGCCATTACAGATGGCGACCAGGTACTGATATAGGGTAAAATACATTATATAGGGTAAAATATATTATTTGATTTGAACATGTGAACTGAAGTCGTTGTATTGTTTTGTCTGATTCCTTTGATTGCAAATTTCTATATAGAATTAATTATTCCTTTGATCAATTGTTTTGTCCGATTCTTTTGATTAACAATTTCTTTATAGAATTGATCTACCATACTACCATAATCCTGAATGAAAAAGTCCTCTAATGATACTTTCTATAGGATTCTATACTCTGCGTATTGTTTACAATATAATTCCCAAATGTCCTTATCATAACACTTATCATTTGCATGGAGGTATTATGGGTAGTTTAGGAGGTATTTTGGGTGGAGGTATTTTGGGCGGAGGTATTATGTCATGGATCCTTGTACACACCTACTCAACCTAAATATCTACATTTCTTTATTTGCATCTGCCTCATTGCCCATTCTATTTCACACTTCCTTTAGTTATATTTTATTTTCCGTTCCTTTCTTAGTGGGAGATATTCTTTTTGCTACTCTACCACTATAATATATTTTAATGTGTGTACTAATTTTCGAATCACCATTTCTCTACTTTTAAATCTGCTCATCGTCTTCTCATCTCTTTCTTTCTTCCTTTTGTTGCCCCACGGTTTTTGGTAGCCGTATTTGTGTATTTACCTAATTATAGTGTACAGGAAAGGAGCAACGCTCGTTCGTTCCCGTCACCTATTATCTAATTTACTTTAGACTCAAATTAATGTACAATACCAACTTAGTCTATATCCATGAATTCCAATTGTCCCAAAACGGTGCACGACACAATGTCGAAAGACAGAACGTCGAAACGACAGAACGTCGAAACGACAGAACGTCGAAACGACAGAATGTCGAAACGACAGAATGTCGAAACGACAAAATGTCGACTGCGACAAAATGTCGACTGCGACAAAATGTCGAAAATTCAGATATCGATGTGATTAAGTACATAAAATGACCGAAAAAAGCAAACCTGTGTTCACGCTCAACAACTATACTGAAATCCTAATCAACTTTCTTGACTATACATAAAGTGAATATTCTAATTTCAAAATCAATTCTTGAACTACATTCATTCGAATAGAATACAAAGAAAACATGGCAGAAGTCTTCGTTGCTCAAAAAGGAGGAAAAAAGTTTCTTGACTGTACATTAAGTAAATATTCTAATTTCAAAATCAATTCTTGAACTACATTTATTCGAATACAATACAAGGAAAACTGGTATAAGTGACTGTTGTTTAAGTTGTTTTATCTTCATTGTTATGTTAAAGAAGAAAATCATGCCTGGCGGCCATAATGGATCGAGTGATTTGAGAAATATCGATCTTTAATTGCCGAGTTAGATTTTCTTTAAAACAATATCCATCTTCAAACAACCTCTTTTAGTCATGATTGGTCAAGTGCCACTAATATAAAAGGCACACATGACTGAATAATCAGTGAAATGCATATTCCGACATTATGTCGCATTCGACCATCTGTCGTGTCGACATTTTGACCATTCGACATTCTGTCTTTCGACGTTCTGTCGTAGACCCGTCCCAAAATCCGTAGACAGTGCAAGGAAAAGGGTGTCAACCAGCCTGATAATTTCTCACACACAGGAAATTAGAGAAGGGAGATAGCTACAGTGTATGTGAGTGTGTGTATTGATCTGTTTGCAAAGAAAACTCAGAGAAGATAAGGAATATTTATTTTCTTATATTTCAGTAATTACTTCTTCAGAAAGTATATACACCTAAACATCATCTATCTGACCCATGATGTGTCAGTACATATTTCGTTGTAATATGTCTGTAGTCGATATGTTGCTGTCATATATCTGTAATATGCAATATGTTGTAATATGTTTGTCTTATGTAATATACAGTAATATGTAATATTTTATTGCAATATGTCTGTAATAGGTTATATGTTTTTTATAATATGTCTGCAGTATGTAATATGACTAATATGTAATATATTGTTGTAATATGCCTATAATATACCGTTGTAATATATTTGTAATAAATATGTAATATGGCTGTCAATTTCCTTTTTGGGTAGGGTGATTTTTTTTTTACGAATCTTTGTCGTTTTTCTGACAAGTTTTGTTGGGTGTATTTCTGGATCCGGGACATAATCCCTCCCGGACACAATCCCCCCGGACAATATCCCTCCTGGACAGAATCCCTCCACAAAAGTGAGCGGGCTGGACAAAATCCCCCCACATTATTCAGATTAGCAGCTCTCCCATTATATACCATCACGTGCAAAGTAATTAACATCGTACTTTACCGAGGTGCTAATGCATGCAGTACAGACATTTATATACTTATTAGAATAAATCATTTATGAAAACAGTTTATTGCTTCACTACTACACCTTACAAACATATATGAAAATATTATATATATATTAAAATACATAAATAAACATATATTCACATATACAGTCAAATATCATATGAGAATATATATCAAAATACATTAATATATACATTGATTTCAAAAGTCCATCACTCATTAACAAGCTATATAAATCGTTAGTTCGTCCACATTTCGAATATGCTGTTTCCGTATGGTCACCGAATCTCATTAAAGACATTGACAGACTGGAAAAAGTACAACGGCGATCCACAAAACTGATTCCAAATATCAAAAATAAATCATACGAAAATCGACTAAAACATATGAATCTGTTTTCCCTAAAAAAGCGTAGACTCAGAGGTGACTTGATACAGGTCTTTAAGATTTTAAAGGGAACTGTCAACATCAAAAGTGACAAAATTTTCACATTGAATGAGAAACAATGGTCTCAAACTGTGCGGAAATAGATTCAATTTGGAAGTAGGTAGAAACAACTTTGCCAACCGTGTAGTTAATGAATGGAATAAACTTCCTGCACAGGTAGTGCAATGTAGTTCAGTTCGAAGCTTTAAGAATCATTTAGATAAACACCTAAGCAAGATGCTGTAATGATGATAATTTATTTTATATTATTTGTTTTTGTTTTGTTATCATTTGTCTGTTTGATTTTCATTTATTATTAGTTATATGTCAATTTATTATTATTTACTATTTACCTGTTTGTTTATTATTTAACTATACCTATGTATTTATTTATGTATTTTATTTGTTATTTACAGTATTATAGTTTTTATTTATCATTTTATTATTATTATGATTTTTTCGCATCCGACCTAGATATGGACCAAAATGTCTCCTGTCGGCATGCTCCGCCTTTGTAATCCTTATACATTAATATATTGAAATGCTTAAATAAACATATACTCAAGGAGGGATTCTGTCCAGGGGGAATTCTGTCCAGGAGGGATATTGTCCGGAGGGATTTTGTCCGGGGGGATTGTGTCCAGGAGGGATTATGTCAGGACACCGTATTTCTAGTATAGAGCTTTGTAGCATGCATGTATCATGTATCAGTTAAGAAAAAATGTCGGTCCTACAGAGCGCTCTGGCGGATTAAGACAAAATAAACAATTAGAGCTATTCTATATACCATCTATCAATACATCAAGAGTTTTTTATCCCCTACAAAGGCACGTAGTACCTACTCCCACCCATTTCACTCCCCTCCATTACCCTTTCCTCCCTCATTTAGCTCCTCCTGGATGACGGGTCATCCCTGTATTACAAAGGAGGAGCAAGCCTACAGGAGACCCTTTGGTCCTTAACTAGGTCGGACGCAAAAAAATATGATGATAAATAGATAAGTGAATATATAAAATTGTAATAATGAAAATATAACTAATAATAAATAAAATAAATGAATGCCTAGGTATAGTTGAATAATAAACAAATAGGTAAATAGTAAATAATACTAAATTGACAGATAAATAGTTGTAATGAAAATCAAGCAAATGATAATAAACATACATATAATAGCAAACAAATAATATAATATAGATGACAGGCATTACAGCATCTTGCTTAGGTGTTTATCTAAACGAATCTTAAAGCTTCGAACTGAATTACCCGGTACATTGCACTGCTTCTGCAGAAATTTTATTCCGTTTATTAACTACACGGTTGGCGAAGTTGCTCCTATCAATTTCCAAATTAAATCTATTTCCTGACAGTTTGAGAATATTATTTCTTGTCGGATTCTCATTCAGTGTGAACATTTTGTCACTTTTGATGTTGTCAATTCCCTTAAGAATTTTAAATACCTGTATCAAGTCACCTCTGAGTCCACGCTTTTTTTTTTTTTTGGAAAAACAGACTCATATGTTTTAATCGATTTTCGTATGATTAATTTTTGATATTTGGAATCAGGTTTGTGACTCGCTGTTATACTTTTTCCAATCTGCCAATGTCTTATGAGATTCGATGACCATACAGAAACAGCATATTCCAAATGTGGATGAACTAAAGATTTATATAGCTTGTTAATGTCAAAAGATCGCACAATCAGTCCTAGAATCTTATTTGCTTTCTCAGATGCTGAAATACACTGTTTAGATGATTTGAGATTGTTACTAATAATTACGCCGAGATCCTTTTCACTGTATTCTGCCCACTGCCCTGGGTCAGAAGCAATGTAGCAAGACAATAAGAACAATATTTCAACATTTTCCCAATGAACAATTGTTCCACTTCCTATATCTATACACGCACGCACGCACGCACACACACACAAACGCAAATCTGTATATATCCACATATATGTAGATGCACTGTATATATGAGTATATGCGCATATTTGTCTAGGTACATATATGGGTGCATGTGTATACTGTACATAGGTGTATGTGAAGTTACTTTGCCCCTACCCACTACCCGCGTTGCTTGTGGAAGAGTAGGAGAAAACATCTCCGGACAAAAAACACCCACGGATACCCCCCCTCCCCCAGACGGAACCACCCTGGGTAAAATACGTCCGGGGTGTTTTGTCCGGATTCGGCTTCTGACCCGGGCGGTGGCCAGAAGACGGATGACCCTTCATCCACTAGGAGCTAAGAGAAGAGGGAAACAAATGGGTGGGACGGGTGTATGCCTTAGCTGGCTACCTCCCTCACAAGGGGGGAAGAAGCATATTGGTATGTAGATCGATATTTTTCGAGATTCGAAACGGATTCCGTAACAATTCTCCTCTTCTACACAAACAATAGGCCCTGTTCACACTAGCGGCTTCAACCGCGGAGGTTTAATTTCAGTAAAAGTCAATAGAGGGGTTCACACACAACCGTGCATTTTTTTTTACCATACTATACCGCCACTTTTTTTCGTGCGGTTCAAACCGCTAGTGTGAATACGCCCATAGGTTACGACGACACTCAAAAGAATCTACATCTTTTCACTCTCAGCTTGAAGATACCTGAAGTTCAGATTAAAGCAAGTGAACTTGTTGAAATATGTGGATGGTAGTCTAAAACATTCGGATTTATGTTCATGAAAAAGTGAATATCATTTTAAAAACCCGAAGCTCATATGTTTCTAATATTCCAAATTGCTAATATTTGGAATGTGTGAAATCCTGAATTTCGTTTTCTTTTCAATTATTAAAACTGTAGAAATCCTGAATTATATTAAATCTAATATTCGAATTCCCAAATCTTATAAAATAGAATGAAAATAAAGATTTTAGGAATTGCGCATAGAAAACTAAATTCTTAGAAATGCATTGAATTAGATATGACAAAATTTAGACATTGTTAAAAAAAAAGAAATGTTCATCTTAAAAAGGAATATAAGAATAACACACAATTACTTTTTCAATTCATTTTGAATTTAAATGTCTATATTGATATTCAATTGTTTTAAACATTAAGTACGAATAGACTAGCAAAATAGTGTGGAAGGTGAATGAGGTGAATTTGAGGGTCAGGCTTTGGGTACAAATGGAATGTCTGTTGAACAGGGAAGGGAGAGGGTAGAGGATAGGTGTGAGTGGGGAGTGCCTGTGAATTGATGATAAATTGACGCGGGCATGAAGGCATTTCAGCTTGTCGGATATGTATTTTCGTTATTGAACGAGGGGGTGGGGGTCGCCATGTAGCAAATCGGTTGGTGTAAACCAGCTTTGGCTGCCGGACCCTTCTCTGGAAGTGCTGTGTCTTGTTGCATTTCTTCTCATCCGGTTTGTGGACGGTAATCAAAGATGGCTCTTCATCCACGAGTAGTTGAATTAAAAGAGAAAAGAAGTAGGCGTTAGATGGGTGCAAGATGGATAAACGGTGGATGCATGCCTTGACTGGTCACCTCCCTCATATGGGGGAATGGACATTTTTGTATAGCTGTGCACGTATTGATATAAAAGAATAATATATTTTGATTTTAAATTCAGACATTTTGAATTATAGTAATTTTTTTTTATTTGAACATCAGATTTTTAATTTGAGGATGACCGGACGTTTGGGCCCCGGACGTCTCGGCCATGGGCCAACAATCTAGGACGTTTGGACCGCGGTGGTGACCATAGGTGGATGTTTGACCCACAAAGTAAATTATTTATCTTTAGTTCTATTTATCTATTTTTTTGGGGGGTTACATCATGTTTGGACAAGGGGGAATATTTTTGTTCTATCTCTTTGGGGAATATGTCATGTTTGGGCGACGGGGAATATATTTTTACTAACTCTTTGGGGCCAAACGTCCGTGATCCGAAGGTCCTAAATTAAATTTATACCAACCCCTTTCATTTCTGACCATCCTGGTCATTGAGTCAACTTCGAATTAGCCACCCTGGTCAATTATCCTTTAATGCTTGACTACCCTGGTAATTTAGTCAACTACAACTATATAATGGTAACCAGGAGAAGAGTTTTGGCTGCGGGATGAACACCTCAGAACCTCTCCTTCACTACCTGCTAGAGTGCGCTCACACCATCGCCCTGAGAAGAGGTAGACAGTTCAACCCCATGGCCCCCGAAGCTTGGAAGACTGGAGCCGACATAGTTTACAACATCACCGAAAACATAGAACGGCTTGCCCACATCCTGGTCGGATACCCTCCGCCCAGATAACTACAAAAACGCCGGAGTAGCTGAACACAGAGCGACTCAACACTTACGGGCCTCCGAATGGAGAAAGGCCCGTGTGTAGGTAAACATTATCTACCAGTTTGGGATATATACATTTTAAAGGGAGAGAATGGAGGAATATCAGATAATTTTTTAGTGGGAGGTAAGTTGAGAGTGGAGGATAGATGGAGAAAGAGGTAAATGACAGAAAGTAAGAAGGTGCTTAGAGTTAATTGCTTAAATGAGAAAGAGTACAAGAAACTGAAAGAAGGATAGATTAGAACTATGAGTGGAGGAAGAATGGGGATGTTTCAAGGGGTATACGGACATTTTCCCACACGGACATTTTCCAACATCCATTTTCCAACTGGACATTTTCCAACATTTTGTAGGACATTTTCCCACATTTTCCACTGCTCCACTGCAAGAACTGTATGCATAGTGTTAGTTTATAGTTTCATAATAAGCCTCAACTTTCAATTCATATTGAAGTATTTAATTGAATAAATTAAAACCACAGGTTTTTTAGGAAATAGTATTTTGAATTAAATTTGATTAACCATATACTTCAATCAAATTAAATGAATATATAATGTAAATTTGTAATGTTTAAATAAAATCATCATACTTAGATCTCCAGAACAAAAAAAATTAGTATTGCATCTTGACTTGAGCTCGCATTTCTAGTATGTATTGTGTGTTTAGATTAAAGGATAATTAATCGATAAATTAGTTTGCCCTTACTTTGATGTTCAGAACAATATAAATTAGTATTGCGTTTTGACTTCAGCTCACATTTCTAGTGTCTAGTATGTATTGTGTGTGTGTTTAGATTAATCTAAAGAATAATTAATTAGTAAATTAGTTTGCCTTCATACTTTGATCTCCAAGACCATATACTCGACCATATAAATTACCACCCATTGACTATTCGCTAAAGTTTGCCCTTACTTTGATCTTCAGAACAATATAAATTATCACTCTTGACTATGTATCATATCACCCTATATTACCCTAGTATCACATCCAGAATAAATATAGAATATCTAATAAATAGATATATATATATTTTCATTATAGAAATAAATTAAATATGGGGAAATGTCCTACAAATTATATAAACCATGGACTAAAATCTACTGTTTCTAAATTTGCTGATTATACAAAACTGTGCGGAGTGGCAAATGATCACTTAAACCAATTAGATATTCAAGAAGATTTAGATAATTTATAGGAATGGTCTGAAAATGGCTAATGAGATTTAACACAAGTAAATGCAAGGTAATGCACATAAGTGAAAATAACAGTAGGTACAATTACAAGTTATTTGGAAATTCGTTAACAAAAGTGGATAGTGAAAAAGATCTCGGCGTAATTATCAGTAACGATCTCAAATCATCCAAGTAGTGTATTTCAGCCTCTGTGAAAGTAAATAAGATTCTAGGACTGATTGTGCGATCTTTTGATTTCAAAAGTCCATCACTCATTAACAAACTATATAAATCGTTAGTTCGTCCACATTTGGAATATGCTGTTTCCGTATGGTCACCGAATCTCATTAAATATATTGACAGACTGGAAAAAGTACAACGGCTAGCCACAAAACTGATTCCAAATATCAAAAATGAATCATACGAAAATCGACTAAACCATATGAATCTGTTTTCCCCCAAAAAGCGTAGACTCAGAGGTGACTTGATTTAGGTATTTAAAATCCTAAAGGGAATTGACAACATCAAAAGTGACAAAATTTTCACATTGAATGAGAATCAGACAAGACACAATGGTCTCAATCTGTGCGGAAATAGATTCAATTTGGAAGTAGGTAGAAACAACTTCGCCAACCGTGTAGTTAATGAATGGAATAAACACCATGGATGACCCCGTCTCCCATTTCCGGTTCTTACTTGGGGGATGGCGTGGCTCGCCGCTGCGAGCACGGTGTCAGTGAATCTGGCGTTTAGGTCCTCTATTGTGGAGTTGGGGTCATGATGACATTGAAAATTTACCAGGAAGGCTTGGAACGCTTTCCAGTCTGCTCTGGAAAGGTTTAACTTTTCCTGCGCTGGTGGGAGATGGAGTGTAGGGGAGAGATGAATGGTGATAGATATGGGGAGGTGGTCTGAGGACATGGGATCGTTGAGGGTAAGCCAGTCCGTTGCCCCCGCCAGGTTTGAAGAGACGAAAGAGAGGTCGATGGCCGTCTTGCTGTGGACAATTGGGACTTATAAGCTACAGATACAAAGAAAAGAGAGGGAATGTGGACTGATGGCATTACTCAGACGCGGGGTAAGAGGGGGAAGGAAAGTTGGAGGGGGTTGTAAGCTTCGGACAAGCCTATTAACCTCCTCTCGGGAAATAATGTCAGGAGTCAACTGCCTTTTAGAAATGTTAATGTTGGGCCATTCCTCAATTAAAGCTGATTCAACTATTTTTAGCATGAAGAAACACGGCCAAATTTTCCTGTCCATACCTAATTGATCTTTTGCAAAGATTGAAGAGCGTTTACTGTAAATCCTTTGTTTGGTGTCTTTGACGCTTTTGTGATGGTTGGCCTCGGGCATTCTCTAAGAGTGTCGTGGCTCGATCGCGATCCACGCAGAAGGATGGTCGTGTCCTATCATCTGTTTGAAGGCATGATTCCACGCCTCACAATAATTGTTCGTACGATACTCACCAGACAAGGTTATATGGTGAAGTGGTGGTAGCACATCACCTGGACGGGCTGCAGACATCTGGATACTGCGATATCGTCCAGACACGTCGAAATAATTCACCAGAAAATGCAGTTGCTCGGGAACAATAGTTCTTAGGAATGCCATCCCATCCGAAACTCTGTCACATGGTAGAAAAGCCAAGGCATCCAGCATCGAACAAAATAGTCTAATTTCAGCATCTGTCTTGTACAACGTCACAAGGCCCAATTCCTGGATCTTCCTCCAGGTACTCTGTGTTAAATGGAAGAAACAACCGTGGCACTGAACATGTTCCCCGAAAACAGTCCGAATAGCATTCACAGTAGCGAGTTCGAAGTCTGTTGTAATTGTCGTAGGATCAAGGTTGAATCCTAATGTGGCACACTGTTCGACAATGGCTCGGAAAAGTTCTTCATATATGTTCTGTGATTTGCCAGAGAGAAACGCATAAACACATGTGATAGCCGACTCGCCCAAAGGGCAACGAATTATGTAAAGCTGATTAAAGAGTTTTGGAGCTGAACTGAATGTACCGTCCATAAACCATTGAGTGGAACGAGCAAGATAACGCAATCCTTCTTCAGTTGCAAAGGCAATAATCCGTCTACTGGCATCAGCGCCACTATCATAAAACATGAACTCCTGGCCGTCAAACATAGTCCATGAATTGTCCAGTTTTAAATCTTGGAGACAAGCGGGATCTTTGGGAAGAGTATGGTGCTAATGATTGCGAATCGTGCGTTTGATAGACTCTGAGTTTCCAATCTCAGCACGCGCATCGACGGAAAGATCAACAACGGTGTCAGCAATAATCTGACTTGGCTTTCCTCTGGTGGCAGAAGCATGTTCATTCATCTGAAGTCTGGCCTTCGTGGCATTTACTTTAGAACTACTGGAGTCATGGCTATGTTCTGTAGCTTTAATTACACTCGATATATCCAACTC
Source organism: Oratosquilla oratoria (assembly GCF_046742065.1). NCBI lineage: Eukaryota > Metazoa > Arthropoda > Malacostraca > Stomatopoda > Squillidae > Oratosquilla > Oratosquilla oratoria. The sequence continues at coordinate 46,105,798 of NC_134785.1, forward strand.
CGTGTGCAGTGTTGCACCGCATTCCAAAGCTTTTCTCCTAGACCCCTCCCATCGTATATACGTCTTGTATATATTCTTTTTCGTATACATGTAACCATCGTAACAATGTTTCTGTCCACCTTTGTTGTGTTGGATAATTTTCATGTTGATATATATATATATATATATATATATATATATATATATATATATATATATATATATATATATATATATATATATATATTACTGTGATGAAATTGGGACTTATATACCAACACTATTAGGGAAGCCTATTTCAAACCTTTAATCCAATTAAACACCACCTCAATGAATGTGAAACCAACTCACCGGACCCTTTGAAAGATAACACCGTGTAAGGAAAAGATCCTTGTTTCTGGCAACAAACCATTATTTTCTGATTCAGCATGTTTCAAATCGTTGGAGAATAAATGTCTGTGATTTTAAACTTTGGGTTTATTGTCAGTACATCTATTTTGTTGAAATGATATGATGTTTAACCCCGTATAGATATCTGAGACAGATTTGTAAACTCTTCAAATTTTACTATATATTTACCGAAACAAGTGCTTGAATGACAATATTGTCAAATCTGTAACGTTTGAAGGAGTTTATATCACGAATTGGCAAGTCCTACTGCAGAAAAACAGAACTTCATATGTGAAAAATATGTCAGTGCGTCAGTAGATGTGGAAATGTATGGTCACGCAGTTCGTTTTGTTTATCACTTTCTTTGATTAAAGGTAAGTTGAATATTTTTTTTACTTCTCAATATATGTTGTTAGAGTGGTTTAGATTATAAAAAGAATTATGTTCATTTAGGGTTAAATTAATCTATTTACTTTTTCAGACGTGTAACGAAGTTAATGTTATGGCGGCTCGTGGTTGCAAATACCCAACGGATTCCTTCTGGTACGTGCGCGGAGAATTCTTCGGGAAGAGGAAAAAAAAAAAAAAACACTACCTAGACAGTTGCACCCATGCAAAGGAAGCCTATCATGCCTACTTCGGAATACCAGTCGGTGACCAAGACAAACGCTGGGCACCACATGTCATCTGTGACTACTGCCGCCGCACTCTTGAAGGTTGGTTTAGAGGAGAGAAGAGGGCAATGCGTTTCGCTATCCCCCGTGTCTGGCGTGAGCCTTCAGATCATCTCACGGACTGTTATTTCTGTATGGTGGACCCAACAAAACGAAGAAAGGGGAAGAATGCGTCTCCCATTGAGTACCCTGACATTCCGTCATCTATTGCACTTGTTCCCCATAACACAATGGACCTACCTGTGTCACAGTCTCTAGTGAAATATCAATCTTGTCCAACAGAAGAAGCAAGATATGATGATTCTGAGGAAGAGCAAGGTGCATCATCTGCTGTGCGCCGTCGACGCCGGTTGGCTGTTGAAAGGTGCCCCTACTACCCCAAACAAGAGGACATCAATGACCTCATAAGAGAAATGACCTTGAGAAAGTCCAGCGCCGAGCTGCTCATTTCCAGACTGAAGCAGTGGGACTTACTGGACGACAGCGTTCAAATTACTTCCCAGAGGAAGAGGCATCGCAGCTTTTCAGTGTTCTTCATTCTTAGAGACAGGTTGTGCTACTGCCATGACATCAGAGGACTCTTCGACGCTGTGGGCATTCCCTGCAACACTTCTGACTGGCGGCTCTTCATCGATAGTTCATCTAAAAGCCTGACGGCTGTTTTACTGCACAACACAAATCAGTGGCCCTCGATTCCTCTGGCTCATTCAGTGCACATGAAAGAATGTCAAAATCTTGCTGAGTGCACTGAAGTACAAACAATTCAGCTGGGAGGTTATTAGTGATTTCAAGATGGTGGCCTTCTTGATGGGGCTTCAGGGAGGCTTCACCAAGTTCCCTTGCTATATGTGCCTCTGGGATAGCCGAAATACAGCCCTTCACTATGAGAAGAGGAAGTGGCCCCTCAGGTTGGGGCCCATAACGTGAAACAAAAACCGCTGGAGCCAATGAAAATACTGATACCACCCCTACACATCAAATTGGGCCTCATTAAGTAGTTTGTTAAATAACTGGATCCAGAGGGTGAGGCCTTGAAGCACATCCAGAAGCTGTTCCCGAAGTTGTCAGAGGCGAAGGTCAAGGCAGGCGTATTTGTGGGCCCACAGGTGAAGCGACTTATTGACTCCGACAGCTTTCCTGAGAAGCTGTATGATGTTCAGAAACGACACTTGTCCAGGCGGCCCGCCTGGACAAGTGTCGTTTCTGTAGTCAAAGGTTTCCTCGGAAACCACAAGGCAGAAAACTACAGGGAAATCGTTGACGAACTTGTGGACACATACCGGAGCATGGGTTTCCGGATGTCGCTGAAACTGCACGTACTACACGTCCACCTTGATGAGTTCAAAGAAAACATGGGTGACTACTCAGAAGAACAAGGGGACTATATCTGAAACCTTTTGCGCGGAAGTGAACTGAAATACAATCGCCAATCTCGTAGACAAACTTCTTTTTGATTAAACTATAACGCTAAAATTTTTGTATCAATTCTGTATCAATTCTCCGGAGCAATACTCTTCATCAATGCTCTGCATCACTGCACTGTATCGCTGTCTGTGTATTAACATATTATAATACATAATTATACCCTACTCGTTTCCTTTTTATTTTCATTTCTAAAGACGGGGCCTGGAGAACTTCCTTTTTTATAATTGATTTATCATATTAATTGTGTTAACATCAATTAAAATTATATTTAACAGGAATCATTTGATTTCAAAGCAGACACTGTGAAAAAACCCTTAAATGAATAAGCAAAAGTGGCAAAAAATTAATAAATCGATCTCATGAACTCAGAACCAAAGTCTGAACTTGGCGACTGCTCATTTTTACTTACTTGTGCCATAGGGAATTTGAAAATATTAGTTTTAACTCATGGAAAAATTTTGTGTTACATGGTATAATTGGACTTACCCTTTGAAGGCAACTCACTCGATATGAGTTGCTTTCAAAAGGCGTGAAGATATCTTAGATAGAAAGGACTTACCGTGAGACTTATCTTTGAAACCAACTCACTCACTCACCTTTGAACTAAAAAGGGTTAGCTAAATGTGCTATTTTATGACATAATTTTTGTATTATGTAAACTCATATATCATTCAATCTCCACCTCACTCATGTGAAACCAACTCACCGGACCCTTGAGGGATAATTGGGCCTACCCTATGAATGCAACGCACGTGATATGAGTTGCTTTCAAAGGTTGTGAAGTTATTCTAAAATTTAAAACTTCTCTTCGAAACCAACTCACTCATTTCAACCTTTGAACTAAATAAGGACTACATGTACTATTCTATAACATAATGTTTTGTATTATGTAAACTCTTACTCAATAAACATATTTTTATCAAAAAGTGGTCTCATATTCTTGGAGATTTTCTGTAAACTGCGTCTTTTCTATATATATATATTTTTCCGTCGGGGCTTTTTACCGGAGGGCTTTTTCAGCCAGGGATTTTCCTAGGTGGGGCTTTTATCCGTGGAACTTTTTCCCGCCGGTTTTTTCCGGGATCCGTTCAATACAAAGGATTACAAAGGCGGAGCAAAATATATATATAATAATGATAAACAAATAAAAGATAAACAAAAAAATAGATAATTTTTTTTATAATAATATAGATAACAATAAATAAAATGAATAAATGTATAGGTATAGTTAAATAGTAAACAAACAGGTAAATGGTAAATAACAACAAATTGACAGATAAATAACAATAAATGAAAATCAAGCAAATGATAAACAAACAGACAAATAATAACAAAACAAATAAACAAACAATATAAAATAAATGACAGATATTACAGCATCTTGCTTAGATGTTTATCCAAACGAATCTTAAAGCTTCGAACTGAACTACATTGCACTGCCTCTGCAGGAAGTTTATTCCATTCATTAACTACACGGTTGGCGAAGTTGTTCCTACCCACTTCCAAATTAAATTTATTTCCTGGCGGTTTGAGACCATTATTTCTTGTCGGATTCTCATTCAGTGTAAAATTTTTGTCACTTTTGATATTGTCAATCCCCTTTAGAATCTTAAAAACCTGTATCAAGTCACCTCTGAGTCTACGCCTTTTTAGGGAAAACAGATTCATATGGTTTAGTCGATTTTAGTATGATTCATTTTTGATATTTGGAATCAGTTTTGTGGTTCGCCGTTGTACTTTTTCCAATCAGTCAATGTCTTTAATGAGATTCGGTGACCATACGGAAACAGCATATTCAAAATGTGGACGAACTAACAATTCATATAGCTTGTTAATGAAAGATGGTCTTTTGAAGTCAAAATATAGCACAATCAGTCCTAGAATCTTATTAGCTATCTCAAAGGCTGAAATACACTGCTTAGATGATTTGAGATCGTTACTGATAATTACGCCGAGATCCTTCTCACTATCCACTTTTGTTAACGAATTTCCAAATAACTTGTAATCGTATTTACTGTTATTTTTACCTATGTGCATAACCTTACATTTACTTGTTTTAAATTTCATTAGCCGCTTTTTAGACCATTGCTGTAATTTATCTAAATCTTCTTTATCTAATTGATTTAAGTGATTATTTGCCATTCCGCGCAATTTTGTATTGTTAGCAAATTTGGAGACAATAGAGTTTAGTTTGTGGTCTATATCATTTATATATACTACGAATAGAAGTGACCCAAGAAGGGAACCCTAAGGAACTCGACTCGTTACATTTTTCCATCTAGAAGTTTTGCCATTTAAAACAACTCTGTTTTCGATCATTCAACCAATTTCTAGTCCAACTTAATAGGCTACCACTTTGTTCCACCCCCTTTTGTTATCACCACTGGGTTTCTCCCCTCTTTGCTGTCTTTGTTCTTCTCAGTACTTTTTTAGAGTTTTCTTATTAATTCAATAGGTTCACTCAAGTTCAGGTAAGTAGGCCCCCTGCCTAAGTTCCGATTGAGGGTGAATAAAATGAAGTTAAATTTTTCAGTGAACGTGTTGGTCTAAATCAATACACCCGAGAAATCCCCAGAGGAATTCTCAAAGTCGCGTCTAGCCACCTTCGTTCTGACGTCACTTTTTTTTTTCCATCCAATAGTCTTTTACTTCTCAAACAAGTGCCACACCTTAAGGGCGTGCCTTTTTCCCTTTTGTCCAATAATATTTCTCGTACACATTTTTCTCCAATCCGAGAAGCTGTTACAGCCCTTCTAGTAACATTGCTACATAAGCATCATGTCGAAATGGAGATGGCTTGTACGCTTACATCAGCATTATTACAATCAGTATCAACATACAACAACCTCGTCGGTCGTTTGTTTACATAGACAGGACGGCGACTACACAACTCCCCGACTCAGCACTTCGCAGTCGGCGCGGTCGCCACTGAATCAAAACACTTGAATAAAAATGACGATAAAATTTCCTTCCAGTCCTTCTACCTCCGATCTACCTTAAATGTCTACCTTTATCTACCGGCCTCTTACAACTTACTCCATGTGAAGCTAATTTAGTAAGTAGCCTTTCGTGGGGGACGGTATCAAAAGCTTTTGCAAAGTCTAGTTATATCAAATATATATGTATGTATATATATATATATATGTATATATATATATATGTATATATATATATATTTGTCATAATTCGAGATGGCTGTGTTGTAGAAATCGAGTAAGTTAGTCACGCAAGAACGTTTCCGTCTGAATCTATGCTGGCTATCTATTATCAAACAGTTACTTTCTAAATTATATTCGATAGCACCTCTGATTATAGTTTCCATGATTTTTCCTATGATTGAAGTCAAGCTTATAGGTCTGTAGTTTTTGTCACCTTTTTTGAAAACTGGAGTAACGTTAGCTAGCTTACATTCTCTTCGGACATCTCCGGATATGATGGATTTTTTTTCAATAATTTCTAATGGAACAACAATCTCATTTTTCATTTCCTTTAAGATTCTTTGATGCCAACCGTCAGGCCCCGGTGTTTTATTAACTTCGTTTTTCTCTAACAGTTAGTTCACCTTATACTTTTCACAGGTTTCAGTATGGAGTTCATTTTGAGGTGTTTCGTTCACGAATACTGAGCTAAAATAGTTGTTTAAAATATCACACATTCCTTCGTTTGAATACTCAAGTTGACCGTCAGCAGATAATAGTGGGCCAATGTGATGCCTAATAACCTTTTTATCTCTAATGTAACTATAGATTTCTTTGGGATTCGCTTTGGATTTATCAGCGACATTCATTTCGTATTGTCGTTTTCGTTTTTTATCGTCTTTTATAAATCTGTATTATTACATAACTTTGATAGTCATTAGGTGCGCCCGAGCACTTGTATTTCTTATAAGCCTGTCTCTTTTTTAGCAATACTTTTTCAGTTTTTCTGTCAAGCCATTTTGGGCGAGCCTGATTTGGGGGTGGGGGGCGTCGGTCCTTAAACGGGATGTAAGTATGAATCATCTTATTAAGGATATTTTGGTGCAAGAGGTCGCAAGGGTAATGCGCCGGGGATTGAAATGGTTAAAATAAATGGAAAAAAAAATGAGAGATAAGCCAGTTGTTGTTTGCTGACGACACTACTCTTGTAGCAGGATCAGAGAATGGATTAAGGAGGTTAGTGACAGAGTTTGGGGAGATGTGTGAAAGAAGGAAATTGAAGATAAATGTATGTAAAAGTAAGGTAATGGGATGTACAAGGAAAGAGGATGGCAGCAAATTGGAAGTGAGTATCAAGGGAGAGAAACTGGAGGAAGTGGACAGCTTTAAATACTTGGACGCAAATGTGGTGGGAAAGGGAGTGGTGGTAGAATGTAGATTGATAGAAACAAGTAAATGCCTTGGGGGTTTAAAAAGTGTAATGAGAAATAGACATTTGGGAATGGATGCTAAGAGGAGATTGTATTAAGTGATTGTGCCGGCAGCACTATGGGTCAGAATCATGGAACATAAGAAAGGAGGAGTTTGAATGTGTTTGAGATGAAATGACAATTTATGACAAATGGATTTAGAAGCTACGCCATAGGGACTCGAACACTTGGCTGTGCTAATCATGATCACAGGGCAAGGACGTTAACCTTGGTAGGGATCAGGTAGAAAGGGGCAATGCATCAGTGCTTCATCCCAACAGATCACGCACGCGCATTACGGCATTCTTTTTATTACTTCCTTCGTTTTGTTAAAAAAAATTACGCCAGACTTTCCTCGTTTGCATTGTCCTCCTCCCTTCCGTCCTTTCCCTCCACCTCCTGTTCCCCATCCTCATTCTCCTCCTCCTCCTCCTCCCCTTCCCCACACCCCTCTTCCTTCTCTCCCAACATTTACTTCTCTTAATCCACTACTTCTGCTCTTATTCCTACTCCAACTCCTCATCCTCCTCTCCTTCCTCCTCTTACTCCTTTACCTTCTCTTCCTCCTCTACTTCCTCTTCGCCTTCTTCCTCCTCTTCCCTCTCTTTCTCCTCTACTTCCTCTTCCTCCAGTACCTTCTCCTCCTTCTCTTTCTCCTCTACCTCCTCTTCCTTCTTTTACTCCTCGGCCTCTTCTTCCTCTTCTTTTTCATCTTTCTTCTCTACCTCCTCCTCTTCTTCCTCTTCCTCCTATTTATTCTACTCGTCCTACTCTCCCTCTTCCTGCTGCTGTTGCATCTGATGTTGCTGTTAGTGTCTACTCTTTCATTTTATTTTTCTCTTTGCCCTACTGCCAAATTAACGACCTACATACTGCCAAATTAACGACCTACATCCTTATGGAACTGCGTGATGAAAGCAAGTGGGATCTGTATTTCACAGCTCCAGCCAGTGACTGCGATCCATAACCCATTTATGTTTTTTTTCAACTTCTCTGTAATACATTTTTAGATTGTTCTAAATCCTACTACAGCCCCTGTGAAGAGAGTTATCACACTGGGTTATTTTCCCTCCAATCTCCGATTAATTGGCGGTATCACCAACTTCCATTTTTTCTTATCGGCCGTAAAATCACTATGGCAAACTATTTTGCCCCCCCCAAAAAAAAAAAAAAAATACATAGAATTCAATTTTAAATGCTGGAGGGGAATAATTTTCCTCCAGCATATTCCTTCCCGAAAGCTTTGGGCTGGAAATCTGCTCGAACAGTCGGAGAAACAATAACCCAGTGTGATAGCGCCTTTAGTGGGGGCGAGGATCTGCTACGTTTGAGTCATGTCACAATCCTTCTCTTTGGTTGTTGTTGTTTTCCCGTCATCACTTTTGCAAGCCGAGCGGAGAATGCCTTTGCCTTTTAGACCCATCCCATCTGAGGTGAATGTTACTGGAGTGAACAACCCCTAATCCGCATTCTGTACACGCGCTTCGGTCATGTTGGTGGTGGGGTTAGCGGCGGTGTTGGTGATGGTAGTGTTCCATCCGGGAGCTGGTCACGTTGGTGGTGTTGTTGGCGGTGTTGGTGGTGGTGGTGATGTTGTTGTGGTCTCCAGACCATCCAGGAGCTGATCTAAGCCTAAGCGCAAACTGAGACGCAGACGACATAGGCGACGCAGCACAGGGGAACAAAGGTAGACTTCCTGTTGCTAAATCGAAATGCAGTTTGAACTTCTGTGGTAGTACATCTAGAAGCGTTTCAAGTGAGAAAGATGTTCAAACTCTAATTCAATTCAGCAACATGACGTCTGCCTTTGCTCTGTGCTGCGTCACCTGTCTCGACTGCGTCTCAATTTGCGCATCTGACGACATGACAGTACTAAACTACACGTGTTTTGGAAGTAGGGATGAAAGGGGGTAAGGGACATCGAACTGCCTGGTGTAGGCCTTGTGGTCGCTTACAGTCTCCCCTATTCTTATGTCCTTTAATTGGTAATACAACAAATACAACTGTGATTTATGTCTGTTTGTTCAGCTTCATAACAGCAATTCCGCCACATTTAAAAATCTTAATATATATATATATATATATATATATATATATATACATATATATATATATATATACATATATATATATACATATATATATATATATACATATATATATATATATACATATATATATACACACATATATATATATATATATATAAACCACAATGCACTTTAATTCTAACCCATCAACATAGGAAGAACCGTGGAGGCACATGCAGAAATTGAAACGGTGCCGCATTGACTTAAACAAATACACCATCAAGAGAGATGATGTATTGGTCTAAGTCAATACGACACTGGTCACGTGCTCGCAGACGTTAGTTCGAGTCCTCGGGCATACCACGTTTCAATTTCTGCATGTGCCTCCACGGTTCTTCCGATGTTGATGGCTTAGAATTAAAGTGCATTGTGGTTGATAAAAATGTATCTCTAGTCACTGGGACCCATTCAGTGTTGTACATGTATATATACATATATGTATATATATATATATATATATATATATGTATATATATATATATATCATTAACTACAATGAACTTTAATTCTAAGCCAAATGGGCGCATGCAGAAGTTGTAACATGGTACGCCCGAGTACTCGAACCTATGTATTGGTCTAAGTCACTTGGCACTGGTAACGTTCTCGCCGCAAAGGTTCGAGTCCTCGGGCGTACCACGTTACAATTTCTGCATGCACATATATGGCTTAGAATTAAAGTGCATTGTGGTTGATGAAAATGTATCTCTAATCACTGGGACCCATTCAGTGTTGTATATATACAGTATATATATATATATATATATATATATATATATATTAGCATGGCCTTACTAATATAACTTCAATGCCCGAAGGGCTTGTGCCTCGTCTCCCTGTTCGTTCATATATTACTCCCAATTTCTCTAATTTCGTCTTTTTTTATTTCACTCTCTTGATCTTGAAACACGACGTTGTTTATCAGATGAAATGAGTGCCAGTGAGCTTTGGGGTTTTGTACTGGCACAGCGAGTTTGATAACCCCAGGCACCACTCCCCACCCCCACTCCATTCCCATTCTTGGTGAAACTTCAAGTCATTACCTTTCTTGATCGTTTGGAAGCTGCCCGTTGGTGGTGGCTGGAATTGGAGATTCTCTGATCGCAGTAATGATGTGATGTTTGGTACCATCCTTAGAATGTAGTTTCATTTTTGTTGAGCCCTATAATTAGATCCCGCGTGCTGGTCGCGCATTCGCTTGAATGAGGGCTCGAATCCCGCATTTCTTTACGATTCCCAGCAGGACTGTATTTGCCCCAGCAGTCCAAGCGCATAGGACAAAAGTGACGGCTTCGGCCGCAGCTACTCTGCGGCTCCTGGCGTAGACTCCTCATCTTCTTGTTCTCGTTCCGTATTGACTCTTCTGCGTGATGGTGAACTGGCTGGTGAGGTTATTTAATGTTTGCTTGAAAGAGGGTAGAGTGCCGAAGGACTGGAGGAATGCCTGTATAGTTCCACTTTACAAAGGGAAAGGGGCTAAGTATGAGTGTAGTCATTTCAAAGGGATCAGTTTGTTGAGTGTAGTTGGGAAGGCTTATGGGAGGGTTTTGATTGAGAGGATTAGGAGAGGAACAGAGGGAGTAATTGGTGAGGAACAGTGTGGGTTTGGGACAGGTAGGGGTTGTATGGATAAGATTTTTGTTGTAAGCCAGATATGTGAGAAAGCTTTAGGAAAAGGTAAGGATGTTTTGGGGCCTTTATGGATTTGGAAAACGCTTAAGAAAGGGTAAACAGGAAGGCACTGAGGGAGGTAATGCATATATATGGGATAGGAGGAAAGCTGTTAAGAGCAGTCAATATTTTTTACGAGAGTAGTAGATCCTGTGTTACAATTAGAAATGGAGAGAGTGAGTGGTTTGAGATAAAGGTGGGACTTTGCTAGTGATGTGTTAATTCGCCTTGGCTGTTCAATTTATACATGGATGGGGTGGTGCGAGAGGTAAACGCAAGGGTAGTACGCCGGGGATTGGAGATGATTAAAGAAAATGGAGAAAAGTGGGAGATAAGCCAGTTGTTGTTTGCTGACGACACTGCGGTTGTGGCAGGATCAGAGGAGAGATTAAGGAAGTTTGTGATAGAGTTTGGAAAGACATGCGAAAGAAAAAAATTGATTATAAATGTAGGTAAAAGTAAGACGATGAGATGGAAGAACCGTGGAGGCACATGCAGAAATTGAAACGGTGCCGCATTGACTTAAATACACCATCAAGAGAGATGATGTATTGGTCTAAGTCAATACGACACTGGTCACGTGCTCGCCGCGTTGGTTCGAGTCCTCGGGCATACCACGTTTCAATTTCTGCATGTGCCTCCACGGTTCTGCCGATGTTGATGGCTTAGAATTAAAGTGCATTGTGGTTGATAAAAATGTATCTCTAGTCACTGGGACCCATTCAGTGTTGTACATGTATATATACATATATATATATATATATATATATATATATATATTATCAACCACAATGCACTTTAATTCTAAGCCATATAGGCGCATGCAGAAATTGTAACATGGTACGCCCGAGTACTCGAACCTATGTATTGGTCTAAGTCACTTGGCACTGGTAACGTTCTCGCCGCAAAGGTTCGAGTCCTCGGGCGTACTACGTTACAATTTCTGCATGCACCTATATGGCTTAGAATTAAAGTGCATTGTGGTTGATGAAAATGTATCTCTAATCACTGGGACCCATTCAGTGTTGTATATATACAGTATATATATATATATATATATATATATATATATATATATATATATATATTAGCATGGCCTTACTAATATAACTTCAATGCCCGAAGGTCTTGTGCCTCGTCTCCCTGTTCGTTCATATATTACTCCCAATTTCTCTAATTTCGTCTTTTTTTATTTCACTCTCTTGATCTTGAAACACGACGTTGTTTATCAGATGAAATGAGTGCCAGTGAGCTTTGGGGTTTTGTACTGGCACAGCGAGTTTGATAACCCCAGGCACCACTCCCCACCCCCACTCCATTCCCATTCTTGGTGAAACTTCAAGTCATTACCTTTCTTGATCGTTTGGAAGCTGCCCGTTGGTGGTGGCTGGAATTGGAGATTCTCTGATCGCAGTAATGATGTGATGTTTGGTACCATCCTTAGAATGTAGTTTCATTTTTGTTGAGCCCTATAATTAGATCCCGCGTGCTGGTCGCGCATTCGCTTGAATGAGGGCTCGAATCCCGCATTTCTTTCCGATTCCCAGCAGGACTGTATTTGCCCCAGCAGTCCAAGCGCATAGAGCAAAAGTGACGGCTTCGGCCGCAGCTACTCTGCGGCTCCTGGCGTAGGCTCCTCATCTTCTTGTTCTCGTTCCGTATTGACTCTTCTGCGTGATGGTGAACTGGCTGGTAAGGTTATTTAATGTTTGCTTGAAAGAGGGTAGAGTGCCGAAGGACTGGAGGAATGCCTGTATAGTTCCACTTTACAAAGGGAAAGGGGCTAAGTATGAGTGTAGTCATTTCAAAGGGATCAGTTTGTTGAGTGTAGTTGGGAAGGCTTATGGGAGGGTTTTGATTGAGAGGATTAGGAGAGGAACAGAGGGAGTAATTGGTGAGGAACAGTGTGGGTTTGGGACAGGTAGGGGTTGTATGGATAAGATTTTTGTTGTAAGCCAGATATGTGAGAAAGCTTTAGGAAAAGGTAAGGATGTTTTGGGGCCTTTATGGATTTGGAAAACGCTTAAGACAGGGTAAACAGGAAGGCACTGAGGGAGGTAATACATATATATGGGATAGGAGGAAAGCTGTTAAGAGCAGTCAATATTTTTTACGAGAGTAGTAGAGCCTGTGTTACAATTAGAAATGGAGAGAGTGAGTGGTTTGAGATAAAGGTGGGACTTTGCTAGTGATGTGTTAATTCGCCTTGGCTGTTCAATTTATACATGGATGGGGTGGTGCGAGAGGTAAACGCAAGGGTAGTACGCCGGGGATTGGAGATGATCAAAGAAAATGGAGAAAAGTGGGAGATAAGCCAGTTGTTGTTTGCTGACGACACTGCGGTTGTGGCAGGATCAGAGGAGAGATTAAGGAAGTTTGTGATAGAGTTTGGAAAGACATGCGAAAGAAAAAAATTGAAGATAAATGTAGGTAAAAGTAAGACGATGAGATGTACAAGGGGAGAATGTGGGAGCAATTTGGAAGTGAGTATTAAGGAAGAGAGACTGGAGGAAGTGAATAGCTTTAGATACTTGGGTGCGAATGTGACGGGAAATACAGAAGTGGAGGTGGAGGAAGAATGTAGATTGAGAGAAGCAAGTAGGATTAAAAAGTGTAATGAAAAATAGACATTTGGGAATGGATGTTAAGAGGAGATTGTATGAAGGAGTGATTGTGCTCACAGCACTGTATGAGGACATGGAACATAAAAGAGGAAGAGAGGAGGAATTTGAATGTGTTTGAGATGAAATGCCTGAGAAGTATGATAGGCTGAATAGGGTGAGAAACGGGGGCGGAAAGGGAGTTGGGAGATGGGGTTGATGAAAGAGTATTGGGATAGTTTGGACACATGGAAAGAATGAGTGAAAAAAAAACAGTAAAAGAGGTGTGGAAGGCAGATGTGGAAGGAGTGAACATGAGGGGGCGACAAAGGATGAGATGGATGTTTGGGGTAAAAGGAACATTAGGAAAGAGGGGAATGTATGTTGAGGAAGGACGGGAGAAGACAGAAGATAGGGGTGAGTGGAGAATGGTTGTGCATTTATGATGCTGTGATGCATGGAAGGGAGTAGGTGGGAGATGGGGTGGGGGTGAGGGAGTATGTGTGAATTATATTTTGACGCAGCCCGAAGGGATTTCTCCCCGTCTTCTCTTGGTATTTCAGCACATTGCCAATAAAGATCACCGCATGCATTCGGATGATGCTGAAATAATTTATAAATCAACATGTAGCTTCAAAAGGAAAATAATTGAGTCTTCTCTGATAAAATATTTCCCTAATTTCAACATATCAAATGGTCACTGGTCACCTGACTGCATTACTACCTCAGCAGTCAACCAAGTGCTATCTCATTTACTCCAAGGTCACAAAACCCCATGCGACCTGCGGAGCATCGGTCACGTAACCTGAGCTTGTCCCTTTTCCACCTCACATTTTTTGTATATAAGCTTATGCCTTCCACTATGTATTCATTCTGCTGAAGAGGGTCACAGTTAGTGATCGAAATATACAGAACGTTCGACATTAGTGTCTTCTTTTTCCGACTGTGGGATAAAAAGTTTATATATGGATATGTATAAGCATATATATATATATATATATATATATATATTATATATATATATATATATATATATATATATATATATATTGATTCAAATTTCGTCCGTGAAAAGTGCCAGAATAGAAATGATAACGTTGATATTGACAAAATTTCAGAGTTTACTTTTTCGTACATTAACTTTGAAATGCTATATACTCTAATTCACTTTTGGGGGACTAGAGCAGTTTACAAAAGATTCAAAAGGAAGAGTATGCCGATATGAGACCTTTTGGTTTATAACTAGGTCGGATGCGAAAAAAAGAATAAATAAATAAATAAATGAATAAATGGATGAATAAATGGATGGATGAATAAATACACGAATAAACAAGTAAATAAGATAAATAGAATAAATAGACACAATGAATAAATAAAATAAATTAATAGATAATGATAAATAATAAACAAACATATAAATAATAAATAATAACAAATGAACAGATAAATTATAATAATTTTTAATAAATAAATAATAAAAGATAAAGATAAATAATAATAAATAGATTAACAAAATAAAATAAATGGCAGGAATTATAGCATTTTGGTTAGGTGTTTATCTAAATGAATCTTAAAATATCGAACAGTTCTAAATTGCACTGCCTCTGCAGGAAGTTTATTCCATTCATTTACTACACGGTTGGCGAAGATGTTTATACCCACTTTCATATTAAATCTACTTAGTGACAGTTTGAGACCATTCTTGTCTGATTCACATTCAGTTTGAAAATTTCGTCAATTTTAATTTTGTCATTTCCTTCTATCTTAAAGACCTATATCAAATCACCCCGAGTCTATGCTTTTTTGGGAAACTAAATTCATAATGTGACCCTATTCTTTATAGGTCACAACTCACCAGGCGACTAAATGACCAGGGCAAATTGACTGAATGACCACCAGTGCAATGTGACTCAATGACCAGGGTAATGTGACTAAATGACCAGGGGAATGTGACTAAATGACCAGGGCAATGTGTCTAAATGACCAGGGAAATGTGACTAAATGAGCGGAGTGATATGTCTAAATGACCAGGGCAATGGGACTAAATGACCAGGGGAATGCGACTAAATGACCAAGGAAATATGTCTAAATGACCAGGGCAGTGTGACTAAATGACCGGAGTGATGTGACTAAATGAACCTGTGTCCAAAACTGTATGGATAATACCAGGTACGTGTAAGGGGCTGAGGAGATATATCCTATGTTTGGCGTGTGTGGGTGTTATATTCTTTAATTTGGTTTACCTTTTCTGAATTTTTAGGAGTCTTCCTAATTATTTTCGTGTTTGTTTTTTCGTTTCCTCTACCACTTGTTTGTTTGGGAAGTGTTTTTGGAGTTTTAAACATAAACGTGATTTTCCTTTGTAAATATATAAATTCAAATCGTGTTGATAAACTGTAGAAAATCTCTTTCAGTGCACTCTTTCGCAAACCCTAGAGTGACAAACTAAAACTTAAATTTTATATCAACACTTGGAAAGTGATAGTAACTAAATGACCGGGAGACTAAATGACAATGAATATATGGTTACATATACCAGCTCTTAGTCTGTTATGATTTGGATGTCGCACATTGCCAGATAACCAAAGCCAATGCTCTCCAGAGACACGTATCTTCCGACCGCCGGTGTGTCAAACTTGAAGGTCACCACTGACCCCTGGGGGGCGCTGTTCTCGTACAGGTCAACAAGATCATTCGAGGTCATGTTGAGACTATCCCCCACCCGGACCTCCACATGCCAGAACTCGTCCGGGTAGTCCCTCATGGTCTGGACCACAATCTTCCGGAGGCTGACAGACTCTCCAAGGTCGGCCATCCAGAACGGATTGAAGAGCCTGGTGCTCGTGAAACAGCCTTCGTAGTAGTTGTAACAGTAGAAGCCACTGACGGCGGCCTTGCCATGAGTCTCAGGAAACCAGGGGGTGGATGCAGTGATGTTGGCCGTGTGGGCGATGTCCTTCTCGTGGCCCCAGGAGCTGAAACAACCCTGGCTCGACCCCGACCCCGCAAGTGGATTGCGGTTGAAGTTGATGCGCGCGTTGTACAAGACACAACTGGACTCTGGGGGACGAATGGAGCGGAAAGTAACATTAATCAATCAATCCACCAATTCATGAGTACATCAACCCACTAATCTATCAGTCACTCAGTTACTCATTCAATTCCTTAGTCAATCAGTCAGTCAATTACTCATCAATCCCTTAACCAGTCAGTCAGTCAATTACTCATTCAACCCCTTAGCCAGTCAGTCAGTCAGTCAATTACTCATTCAACCCCTTAGTCAGTCAGTCAGTCAGTCAATTACTTATTCAACCCCTTAGTCAATCAGTCAGTCAATTACTCATCAATTTCCTTAGCCAGTCAGTCAGTCAATTACTCATTCAATCCCTTAGTCAGTCAACCAGTCAGTCAATTACTTATTCAATCCCTTAACCATTCAATCAGTCAGTCAGTCAGCCAATTGCTCATTCAGTCCCTTAGCCAGTCAGTCAGTCAATCTCGCTGTAAATTAATTGGTTATTAACTCAGTCAAGCGCTCAGATAATCATTCAGTCACTCAGTTAATAAGTCACTCAGTCAATCACCCAATTAGTCAGTTAGTCAGTCAACCAGTCATTCATTGAGTAAGTCAGCCAATCGTTTAGTCAATCGGCCAGCAAAACGATCAGTCAACCCGTCAGTAAGTCAGTCAATCAGTTATTTATTGAGTCAATTAATCAGTCACTCAGTTGATTATTGAGTCAGTCAATTAGTTATTCAATTATTTATCGAGTCAGTCAACCTGCCAGTCAATTATTCATTGAGTCAGTCATTTAATCAGTTATCTATTAAGTCAGTCAATTAATCATTTATTTATTGAGTTAGTCAATTAATCAGTTATTTATTGAGCCAATCAATTAATCAGTTATTTATTGAGCCAGTCAATTATTTACTGAGTCAGTCAATTAATCGGTTATTTATTGAATCAGTCAATTAATCAGTTACTTATTAAGTCAGTCAATCAGTCAGTTATATATTGAGTCAATCAATTAACCATTTAGTTCTTGATTTGATCAATTAATCAGTTATTTATTGAGTCAGTTAATTAATCATTTATTTATTAAGGCAGTCAATCAACAAGTCATTTATTGAGGGAGTCAGTTAATCAATTATTCATTGAGTTAGTCAGTCGATCAGTTAATCAGTGAGTCGGTCAATTATTAATTCATTTATTAAGTCAGCCAATTAATCAGTTATTTATTGAATTAGACAATTATTCATTTATTTATTGAGTTAGTCATTTATTTATTTATTTATCTATTTATTGAGTTTGTCAATTAATTAGTTATTTATTGAGCCAGTCAATAAGTCAGTCGATCAAATAATCAGTTGACCAATTAGACAGTTAGTCAATCAGTCAACCAATCATTCCCAATCGGTCAGCCCAGCCCGTTATTCATTCAGTCATTCCATTAGTCAGTCAAATAGTTAATTGTTCGTCCATCCGTCCGTTCGGTAGCCAGTCAGTTAGCCAATCAGCCAGTCAATCAGTCAGCCAGTCAGTCAATCAGTCGCTCAGTCAGTCAATCAGCCAGCCAGTCAATCAGTCAGTCAGTCAGAGGTTAGTTGTGACAAGACCTGGAGGGATGTTCATTCTCCCTTTACAAGGTATTGACTGCAAGGTGACGGCACATTAGGCATTTCTCGCTAGCATGCTACTTGGTTTTGCTATTCTGTTTCGGTAGAAACTACTTCGGTTACCATCTATTGTTTTTTCTCAAAATTCCAAATGTCAAATTACTCTTGCGTCATATAGTGAGAAGCTGAATGACGAACTATGCGAATGTTAGTCACATTGTTGAGATGGTGTTACGGAAGTCCAGAATGTTGTAACCTAAGTCGTTTCTACTCAAACGAAGTAGCAAAAGCAAGTAGCATGCTAGTCTAGTGTGCCGCCACCTTAAGTTTTATTCAGCCAACATTTCAGCGAAATTTAGTTTCACCTTCACATTTTTTTTAGTAACTAGCAAATGTTTTTTTTTCAGAGAAAAATACTGATAATTTTTAACATAGATCTCTCCCGTCTGCTGCTCTCTTCGAGTCCTCTTCGGTATTATGATATTCCTAAGGAGAGAAGATCGGGTGGCTTACTCTTGACGCAGTAGAAGGAGCATCCTTTCCGAGTCCTGCAGAGGCCCCCGCAGAAGATGGCCGTAGGGTTCTCCTGTAGTTGGACCTTAAGCGTGCAACCTGAGAGATTCCATTTCTTCTGCCTGATCACCTGCAGTGAAGCAAAGGCCAGTGATGGGGTTCAAGAACAATTCGGAAATCATATAAACAATTAATTAAAGCTACAGTTACACTAGTCAACGAAATGGTTGGATCCCAACGATTCAATTGAATTTTGCCCAAGGTTGGACGAGATCCAACAAAATCGTTGGAATAAAACCATTCTGTCAACTAGTGTAATCGTAGCTTAAATGAACAAACGGATGAGAAAATAAATACATAGAATAAAAAAAAAAATATTTTCCCTTTATAATAGGGGGTGGTGTTATTTCGATGCGATACACCCCTAATATTATGTTCTAGGCTTATCTAAATCCGAAACTACCAACATTTTGTCCATGGGATCATCATAACCTCCCTGTACATATTGTTTGGAAGTTGTCAATAGATAAATAAATAAATAAACAAATAAATAGAAAAATAAAAAATAAATAATGGCGTTTGTGTGATTTTGCATGATAATCGATTTATTTGTGCTTTTAGGTGAACTAATGAGTGGAACAGAGTATACATACTTGTTTACAGGAACATAATACTATTTCTCTTTTTGCAGGTTGAGTCAATATGGCTAGCGTAGACATGATATCTCATTCCAGGAAGACTCTGTGTGGTGTGGACTATATAGAGAGAGCAGAATTACCACATGGGATGCGCCCAGCTGACAAAGATGTTATACAGAATATGCTTTATTTGCTGCGGCCAAAGCTGGCAGGCCAAGCCCAGCGCTGCAATAATGCAACAGCTCAGCTGCTGGCAGAGCTGGTTCACGAACACTGGCTATTCTGCAATCTGTACACCATCCACACCAGGCACATAAAGAAACACACCCTAAAGCTGTACGGTGAATTTGTCACTCTGATCTAGACACGGAAATAGGAACAAAGTGACAGTTTTAAAGCGAGAGCAGCAGGCTTCAATGAAAGGATGAAACATTTAATGGACATGTTTTGCCAGGAGTTTGAAATACGCAAGAAGATGGAACTGAAACATGGGGTGAAATGGGTAAAATGGAATGAGCATTTCTTGAGGATCAAAGAACCCAGAAGAAAATGTTCTGTGAAGACTTTGTGGACAGGGAATGGATGAAAACGGTTAAGCGTCGGAGTAGGGACATGCAGAGCCTTGAGAGAATGAGAGCCTAGTGTGAAAAGGAGAAAGAAATCTTTGTGTCAGTTCCATCCTTTGAGGACAGCGAACAGTCTGATTCTGAAGATGCTGGCATGGACACACACAACACCCACTCTGATGTTGAAAGTCATATTTCTGCTGAAGGAGGTGAGGGTCCAAGTGTTAAGAATGGCGGACGGTGGCAGACACAGTCACTCAGCAGCATGAAGAATTGCCACGCCGATATTAGTACATCCGTTAAAGTATACGAAAAGTCCGACCAGAATTCTACGAGACTGTTGACAAACTGAAGAGCTGCTACCACATGTCTGAGTGGCAGGCAGAATCAGCTGTGATCATAGTCGGCAACAATATATTTAGGTGAAACTGGAAA
Source organism: Oratosquilla oratoria (assembly GCF_046742065.1). NCBI lineage: Eukaryota > Metazoa > Arthropoda > Malacostraca > Stomatopoda > Squillidae > Oratosquilla > Oratosquilla oratoria. The sequence goes on from NC_134785.1 coordinate 46,125,780, forward strand.
GCACATGATGAGCCAGAAATTATTGATCTGGACACCTTGCCAGAATCCAAGAGTGTCAGGCATGCAGGCAAGAGCAAAGAAGTCATGGTGCTGGATGAAACGTCCAGGAGATCATGAACTCTGATGAACAAGTGGTTATTCTGATGACGGTTCCAAGAAACAGGGCGCTGGCTCTTTTTCCGTTCAGGGTATCACTGTCAATGGAACATACCGTGCCCTACCGACCATGAGCATTGCTTCTGAGTCCAGGAATAACTTGGCTGCTCTCAGGGTGGCAGTTCTTGAAATCCTGGAGGCGGCAAGTGGTGTCGCATCTAAAACTCTGTTCGAAAAGATATATTTTGTAATTACAGATCAGACAGCTCACAATTTGAAAGTGGATGAGCTATTGGCAAAAAGTCTGGAGTCTGAACACATCCCAGATCACCTGTTCTGCAATGTACACCCAACTCTGATGTTTAATCGAGTCATCACCAAACAGTGGGCTGAAATAGAGAACACGCTGGGTAGAGACAAAATCTACTCAAACTTCCTTGTCAATGCAACAACAATCGCAACATGTGTGACTGAACAAGCCCTTGATTGTATGACTCGACTAATCAACCATGACATTGATCATAAGTCATGGAACCAGGCACATGAATTTGATATCCACATAGCACCTCAACCAAACAAGTCTGTCAGCCTCAAGCACGAGCACTTCAATCGCCTGACACTGATCTGCTCCATCAGTCTCTACCATTTGGAAGACGTGGCATCCTTTCTGAAGAAATATGAACATCTTCCAGTCAGTTAGGTTGTATTGTGAGGTGCTTCTTGGACTTGGACTTCCTGCAGATTCAGGAACCAGCCTTCAAGTTTGTGTCCCAGGAAAGGTTCCAGCATACAAAGTATGATGAGGACGTCTGTGATGCCATACTCAAAGTAGCAACCTCATTCCAAACCCAGGTCATTAAGCTTCCGAAGATGATCCTTCCCAAGTTGGCAACGGGCTTTCAGAGGCAGAAGGGCGACATCTTTGCCTTTGGAGACTATGGTGGAGTCTGTCACTCAGATGGACCCAGAGAAGTTGGAAAAGGCACTAATTCACAACCTGAATGCAGAGCGCAGTGTTGGATTTGTTAACTTCGAGCTGTCAAGAAGAGGTGCCAAGCAGCTTGGCAGTACATCAGCAGCACAGGTCAAAAACAAGTCGACGGATCTTATTGACAGAAGGCAATCAGGGTCATTCAGGGCCTATGGAAGTGTGGTCAGGAAAGGAGGAAAGCTACCAGAAATCATGCTGGCGTGGGACACAAAACAAAATGAACTGAAGAAAGAATGCTTGCATGACAAAGAGATTGCCAATGTGGCAGTAGACCGGCGGAAAAAAACAAGGACCTGGACAAGCTGAAATGAATACGAGGAACATTCATCTCAGCTGCTGCAGTAGATGAGTATGTGGCAGACACTGACAACAACGAGTACATAAAGGTAGAACGCCTGTACCTGGAGGTTCGCTATGCTCGAGACACTTTGCTTTTCCTGTCAAAATCAAGCAATCTATTTCGCCTCATGCAATACCACAAGAAGCTCCCAATCAACACCTATGCAGTAAACCTGAAACTGTACCTGAAGGACATTACCTCCAACGTAGAGGTGCTAGTGGAAGACTTTAATGAGGCCATGGACATAATCCTAGGATACTGACTATCTGTTGACAGTGTTGGTGAACAATAACACCCTCTGGAGACTCACATTGAACACTATGGACACACATTCTGGTCTTATTGTGCTTGATGTACATCATTATTTGTCTATAGTAAATCTAATATCAATAATATTGAGTTTCCTTACTGTATTCCAGGCAATTTTGAGTCAAAAATGCTTTTTTTTTGGGGGGGGGGGGGGCAGTGCAAACTTCAAGACCTATGTACAGAGGGGTTAGGCTTGATTAAATGGCTTATGATTGGTATTTTCTCGTTTATACTGACCATCTCCATATTTGAAGGGGGTTATATAAAAAAGTTGGTACTAACACCATTCCCTATTTATAAAGAGAACAACCAAAACAGACCCACCCTTCACCAATACCATACCCACTTGCACTCATTCGTTTTCCCTTTCATCTTATCTCATTGTGGATGAAGGGCCATCCCTGTCTCCCGCCCAATGCTCGGGCCAGAAACAATGCAGTAAGACAGAGCACCTTCACAGCATGGTCCAACATCTGAAGCTGCTCCCCCTCCCCCAGTTGCTCCATTACATGGCGACCCTCTTCCTTTGTCCATTCCAGAATTTACAGAACAAACAAGAAGAAATCCCTATAGATTGCGTGAATTTCTCATTCATTCACAGGCACTTTCCATTGATCTCCCTCTCATGCTCGACAGACATTCCCCATATATCCAAGCCCCCCTTTACCCCATCCATCCGACTCTCGATTTCCCTCCTCGAGTTCACTCCATCTACATCTTCCATCCTCATTCTTTTTGCTAATCTTTCTTCACCCATTTTTTCTATTTTGTCTATATCACCACTACTCTCTTTCCACTCAGGCTCTACGCTTCACCTTCTCATTTCTCACTCCATCCATCAGTGTAACCTCCACCATACTTCTTACACAATTCATCTCAAACACATTTAAACTATAATTTCTCTCTCCCTTAATTTCAAAGTCTCTGTTCCATACAGCGCCGTGGGCAAAATAACTCCTTTGTATAGTCTTCTCTCTTCGTCCATCCCGTGATACTTATTTCTCATGGCATTGCCCCCCTCCCAAGACATTTACCTGCTTTCCTTGCTCTATAATTAACCTTCATCCCCACTCCTCCATTCCCTGCTAGATGTGACCCGATGTACTTAACCTCTTCAATAGATGTCAAATTCTCCCGCGCAGCATCGGGTGCCTAATGTACGATGCATCACACTATTTGCGTTATAAGATATAAAGTCATTGCTATATTACTCGTTCTCTTTCACTCTGAGTAATAATACAAACAGAAAACGTGATCAGACCACCTCACAGAATTCGGGGATCACTCAGCTACAACTACAAAATAAATATAATCAAGACGCCGACGCCGGGATTCTCATTCGCCTCTCATGATGTCTACGTAGGCGTCATCGTATCGAGGAGGTTAAAACTGTATATTTTCTCTAGCCTCTCTCTTTTTAAGACTTATCTCCAATTCACTGACGCTCTCTCCCTTGTAATCTCATCACCTCGAATTTGCCCAGATTCAGCACGATTATGCTATATCTGGTCGTTCTGACCACAAGTCCTCAGCCGGTAGTCACAAGACCTTACCTGGTAGAACAATGTTCTCGAGTGAGTTGCCGCCGCCGCCGCCGCCGCCGCGAGGGCCAACAACGAGATTAGCGATAACCCGAGCGCCAAGGCTTTTATCCTCATGATGCTGAAAAATGTTATTCAATTATTCCTTCTCTTGTTCACGGATATCTTCTTGCGTAAGTTCCCGACAGCCTTGGGTAGGTGGGAAGGCGACCCTAAGGAAAACAGCGGCTTGCCCTACCAGGAGTTTTTCACTTCCCACTTCGTGGGAGTGGTTGGTACGTTTTTCAATCCTCCTCTAATTTCAGTCGCTCTTCATGGTTATGCAATTCTAGTCCTTATTCCATTTGGTTTATAATTTCAATCACTATCATTCTTTGATTATCATTCCTTCTTGTTATTGTAATCCAGGCTTTTTAAACTATCTTATTTCTAGATTCAATCCTTAATGTTCTTTTGTAACTTCAGTCCTTTGAGAGACTCACAAGATGAATCAAGATCCAATTTTGAGGGACTCAAAAAGCTCATTCGAAATTCAGTTTTGAGACTAACAAACTGACTCACAAGGTGATTCACAAGGTGATTCAAGATCAAAGTTTGAGTGACTCAAAAGCTTGTTCGAAGTCAAGTTTTGAGAAACTCACAAACTGACACAGGATTCAGTGACTCGAAAGCTAATTCGATGTCTGATTTAGAGAAACTCAAATGGTGATTTGAGATCCAAGATTGAGAGACTGACTGTAGCACGTCCGTCTTCTTTGGGATCTTCCTTCTCCACTGAGGAGGAACCGCCAAGGCAGGATTTATGTCCTCCGCATATTTCTCAAATATTTATTCAATCAATTGTGAGATTAAGTGTCTTGGTCATTAGCTCTTGGCAGCCAAATGTGGGAACGATTTCTCCTCTTCCTACATTGAGACGCACTTCATTGATTTTGTTTAGGGTCGCACTGTGGGAGTGAAGTCGACAAACACACTTCAACACTCAAAACACACAAATGATCACCTGTGTTAGCAAGGTTATGAAATTAGAAAAATATATATATGAATACGTTCTAGAATTAACCATATCACTACGAGTCCAAATCTAGGACAATTAACATACACCAAAATATGTGTGAAATATTGGAACAAATATAAGATAATTTATTCCATGACCCAAACGTTTCTATTTAGACGAAGTAGTAAAAGCAAGCAGCATGCTTGCGAGACATCTGAGCACCTCTTATCTGAGCACCTCCTGGATGACGGGTCATCCCTGCACCTTGCCCACTGCCCTGGGTCACAAGCAGTGTCGCAAGACACAGTATATATATATATATATATATATATATATATATATATATATATATATATATATATATATATATATATATATATATATATATATATACACATATATATGTATTGCTGATAACCACAAAGGAAACCGGAAAAGAAACTAGAATTCCCAAGCGCTTTCGTGATATTTCACATCTTCAGGGGAATACAAAAGAAAAAAGTTACACATAGGTATATAAGAGGTATGAAAATAAACTGGGAAAGGTACAGACAATACACATTGAGAAAATGTAACAAACATTAAAATACATAAAATCAAATTATTTTTGAAAAGATGTAATGTGATTACAAATTTTGTCAATGATAAAATGATCTAATTTAAAAATACCATTGCTAATATTAATGTTGGATCCTTCAGATTTTTTTTATCAAACAACTTTCAATAATGTTCCTATTGGCAAATGAATCACAAGACATAATAGATGAAGCATTAGACCAATCAATACGATGATCAAAATCTCTCATATGGACAAACAGCGCACTAGACTCTTGTGCTGTTTTTACACTGTACTTGTGTTGTTTAATCCTTGTTGAGAGTTCCTTGCCCGTTTGCCCAAGGTAATACTTTTTACAATCTCTGCAAGGGATCCTGTGTATGCAGCCACTTGAGACACTAGATGAATCTTTAGTAATTAACTTCTTAAAAGTATATGGATTATTAAATACAACTTTAATCATCCATGCTTTTAGGATGTGAGGAACTTGAGCCAGATTGTTACAGAATGGTATCAGAAGGTTATTAGTATCAAAAGAGGGGGGGGTTGTTGAACACAGCGAGAGTGTGATCTAAAAATCTTTTAGGATACTTTAATCCAAGACCAACTTTAAGAATATGCTCAAATTCCTCATCAATAAATTCGGGGGTGGAAATACGAAGAGCGCGTAAAAACATAGAGGAAAACACCGAATATTCTTTATCATGGTGAACAGAGTAATAATGAATATATAAAAAAAACATTTGTCGGCTTCCTATAAACACTAATTATTACTATTTCTATGAATCAGGCTTCCAAAAAGGGCAACTTACCATTACTTTCTAATTCAATAATAAAATTAATAGAAGGAACACAATTATTCAGAGATTGTAAAAATGCATTTAGATCCTCAGAGATGGGCCACAGGCAAAGAACATCGTCAATATATCTATACCAGATCGCATTTGGTGGCAAAATTTCACTTAATAGTTTATTTTCAAAAAAATCCATGTAGAGATTGCTAAGGACTGGAGATAGTGGATTACCCATCGCCATACCGAATTCCTGAGAATAAAATTGATCATTAAATTCAAATTTACAATCTTAATACATAGTTTGATAAGTTCAATGTTTTTAATTGAGGGCAACGGAAGTGAGATTTTGCCTAAAAATTCAGAGAGGAAAACAATTAAATCATCTACTGGAACTTTTGTAAATAACTAGTTATATCAAAACTAACAAGTTTGAAATCATAATCAATATTTAAACACTTAAGTTTGTGAACTAAATCAACATTATGTTTTTATGTTTGAATTGGAAATTGTGCCATCCAACGGACTGAGTAAATACACCAGCCATTTTAATGAATTATATGAGATGGATTTTACTGAGCTAATAATAGGTTTTATAAGGTTTCCAGGTTTTTATGTTTTTACAAGACCATACATATAAAGGAGAGGTTTAATTGTCGAAAAACGTTTGATTCAATCGTATTTTCCCTTTAACATGGATTTCATTGTCTTATTAAAATGGCTGTTCACCTTACTGAGAGGATTAGTGTAAGTAAAATCATGGGGCAGAAGATCACTCATCTTGGCTAAATAGTCATTTCTGTTTAAAATAATTACAGCATTTGCTTTATGTGCTCTAGTAATATGTAAATCCTGGTCTTTTTTAAGAGCTCTTAAAGCCTCCATAAACCTATCTGGACAATTAGGTAAACGTGGATTATTCAATGAAGCATAAACAATACCTTTGCAAATGTTCTTTTCCTCAAGAGATAAATCACTATATTTTTCAAAATTTGAAATTGAGTTAGTCCAATTCCTTGTTTGAATAAGCAAATTTTAACCCGTAGCCAAGTGCAATCAAGGCATCTTCACTAAGTTCTTTATCCGATAATTTCACTACAAAATTAGGAATGACATTCTTTGTCCAGTCACTATTCTTAATCAAATTAGCTAACTTACAGGTCAAATACTTTTTGAAGTTTATGATGGGCTTTTTAAGTCGTTCATAACAATAGTCCAACGGTATATCTTTCCAATCATCTGGGATGGTATTGTAGAGAGCTTGTTTATCTTTATATATATATATATATATATATATATATATATATATATATATATATATATATATATATATATATATATATACATATATATATATATATATATATATATATACATATATATATATATATATATATATATATATATACATATTGTGTGTTTGAGTGTGTGTGCGTGTTCATGTGTGTGTGTATGTTTATGTGCGTATATATGTGTGTCTATGTGCGCATATATGTGTGTGTGCGTATGTATGTGGGCGTGTCTATACACAAACACCTGTTCCTTCTTCACAGAGAAAAAATAAGAATCCTGACATTATCCTTTGCAAAGGGTTAATTACTACAATTACTTCGAATGACTAATTAGCCACTCAGAGGTTCTATAATGGTCAACTGTGTCGGGGACAAAGGCAATCATCGGTAATTTATAAGGCCACTCAAGTCTAACGTCAGCTAATATTTTTCCAATGTGAATTGCAAACGTCTTTAGTGAAGCGACATACTTCATAGACTTCGATGGATTCGTGTATTCTTGTATTATTCACACCATGAGAACCATGATTCTGTTCACGCCTACGGGGTTATCACGCTGTTTCCACGGGCTTCACCAGAACTGACAGTTAAGAGTTCGTTTGAGTAAAAACGACTTCGCTTGAAATATATATATATATATATATATATATATATATATATATATATATATATATATATATATATATATATACATGTATATATATGTATATACATACATACATACATACATACATACATATATACATATGTATATATATATATATATATATATATATATATATATATATATATATATATATATATTAATCTCCAAATATCAAATTATCTTTCCGTCATATGTGGCAAAGCTGAATGAAGAACGAAAAGACTGTAAACCTATATGAATGTTAGACATACTATTGAAATGTTCTTGGAGAAGTCTATATTTTTTGTAAGGAAAATCATATTCTAATATTTCAAATGGAGGTAGGATGTGGAAGGAAAAATAACCCAGTGTGATAACCCCTATAGACAGGACATTCCAAAATCAAAAGAGCCTTCATTGTCCTAAACGCTACTTAAAGGCGTTATTACACTGGGCTATTTTTCCTTCGACTGTTGGAGCATATTTGCAGCCTGTAACTTTCGGAGTGGAATCTGATATGCTTGGGGAAAATAATTTTCCTCCAGCATATCAAATGGCATTCTATGTAAATTTACGAGAAAACAGAACAGTTTGCCATAGTTATTTGACAGCGGAAAAACTGCTGGAGGTGGGTGGTACCGCCGATGAATTGGTTGTTGGAGGAAAATGTGCACAGTGGGATAACGCCTTAAGTCCTTTGTCAACCATAAACCGTTGCAGTACCGACTGTTAGAGGTCAATCGAGTTGGACGTCAAAGGTACGTTTTGGTCGGTGCGATTATTGCTCACTGATGACCGTTAAACAATTGTCTAGTTCACTAATTCTTTGTTTTGAATAGGGTTGTATTGCATCGAGGTGCAAAGTATGAGGCTGATCATTTTAAACGAACCTACCAACGCGTTTACTCAAATATGATTAGGGTGGCCATTTCCAAATTTCCAAAAAGGAGGACACTGCATATCGATGATTATAATACACACGCACACACACACACACACACACACACACACACACACACACACACACACACACACACATATATATATATATATATATATATATATATATATATATATATATATATATGAGAGAAATACGCTAATGGCAGCGACATCAAACCGATATATATATATATATATATATATATATATATATATATATGTATATATGTATGTATATATATATATTATAAAAAACTGAAAGTGAATAATATTTTTCACTTCTAATGAAACCGACAAAAAACAAATACCTGTATTTCTTACTAGGTTACAACACAAACAAAACCTAGTTGTATCATCACCTTGATTGCCAAACTCTGGCTCAGTCAGGATTAAACAGAGACTGTCTTTTCGGCATTTTCAGACTCCTTAACCTCATAAATTAATCGCCAAACCACACTGCACCGTAGCCACCTCAAGACTGCAGCCCAATGTATGAGATGTGAATCATACAATCACACGTTTACAACATTGGTCCTGTGCAGTTCCTGTCTACTTCGGCTGCCGAGTACTCCCACATAATTTAATTATACGGCAATATTGTATACCTAGGGTTATTTATTTATTTATTCTTTATTCATTTTTTATTTATTTATTTGTTTATTCATTTATGATCGTCACACCCCAAGAAAGGAGGACAAATGCACGTCCGGCGTGAGGTTGCGCCGGATGGAGGACAAAGTGTTGAAAAGGAGGACTGTCCGGCCTAAAGGAAGACGTCTGGCCACCCTAGGTATGATGCGCGTTACCCAGAGCAAAACGTACCTTAGGACTTTGGTTAGCCCCCCGCCTCCATTAACCTTCCTAATCCTGAACGCAAACAGACGCAGGCGACGCAGCACAGAGCAAAGGCAGACTTCCAGTTGCCGAATTCAGGTACCGTTTGGACTTCTCTCTCACTTGAAACGCTTCTAGATGTGCTACCTCGGCATTTCAAGTGAGAGAGAAGTTCAAACTGTACTTAGATTCAGCAACGGAAAGTCTGCCTTTGCTCTGTGCTGCGTCGCCTGCGTCTTAGTTTGCGCGTAGTCCTATGTGGTCTTGGTCGATCGAAACTCGATTCAAGGCGGGTCTCAAACCTGGATTGAATACAATCGCCTGGCGTCCACCATGACAGAATTTACTGTATAAACGAGAAAAATGGTAGTGTTGGGGGGAAGTATTTTATCTATATACCAATGGCTTTTTCCCCTTTACAAGGGGGTCCCTTGTGGTAGGGGGAAGAAAGAATACTGCCACCAAGTTTTCCCACTAGGGTCGTAAAAGGCGGCTAAAACGGTACGGAGTGATGGGACTAGACATCCTGCCCTCTGTGGTATATTTCTACAAGAAGTTAAGGGTGGAAGCATTATTGTCCATAAATAGAATGGATTGTGGATTATCTAGAAAAGACCACCCGCTCGCGCGGGATCGGTAGTTGTAGGAGGGGAAGAGATGTCTGTATGGAAATGAAAAGATAGTTGTGTATATAAGAGGGCTATTGCCACCCGTCTCCTTTTGCGGGGACTTTTTCCCACAAGGTATGTAGTAACAGCCTATCTCTTCTTCCGACTCTTTTTTTTTTTTTTTTTTTTTTTTTGTAGACACGAGGAAATACGTCCTATGTCTGGTGTGTCTTTTTTGATTGATTTTAGGCTCACCTTTTATTGAATCTAGGCGTGTCAAACGGGTTTTTTCCGGATTCTCGTGTGTGACATTTCTCTTTGTTTCCTCCACATGTTTATCCACATTACACGTAAGTTAAGTGTAAATGTTAAGGGTTAGTTCATATTCTCGCGTGATTTTTCTGTCTTCTGATGTAAATTTCTTTAAATTAATGTAAATTAAGAAACAGTGATTTTGTTATATTATTTTGTGTAAATAAAGTATAGAAACGAAACATTCTTTTCCGTTCCTGGACAAAAGAAAGAAATTAAGAATAACGTTAAAGTCTTTAAGTTTGAAAACACCCAAAAGGTAACGGTGGCGTTTGCCACCGAGCGATTCTTAGGGATGGGCTGAATAGAATCTTCGGACTCCTTTGGATTCGTTCGGATTAAGATTTGTTGATTATGGATTACCTCAGACAGGCACCCGCTCGCGCGGAATCTGTTTTCGTGGGAGGGAAAGAGAAATCTGTAGGGAAATTAAATTAAAGTAGATTGTAAAAGGGGGCTATTGCCACTGAGCGCTGTTTAGGGATATTCATTATTATAGTTTTTATTTATTCATTTATTATTATTATTATTTTTTTCGCATCCGACCTAGATATGGGCCAAAAGGTCTCCTGTCGGCATGCTCTGCCTTTGTAATCCTTTGTATCGTGGCTCAATATTTGTTGTGTCAGTATACATGTGTAATGGGTATCTGTAATGTAGCAGGTGTTAGAATGCTGAGGTTTATACAAAATGAAAAATGATCTAAATTTTCCTTCTTTATTGGACCTGCAGATAATACATATATACATAATGTGTATTTTTCTTGTGGACAAATACTGTGAAATGAGACTTTCGCCTCTGCTTTGACTTTTTGGTTCAGAATTCTATATCTCTAGCTAACTTACGTTGATGTATTCGTAGACTGCTAAGTAATTGTCCGAAGGTCGCTGCAACGTTTCGATAGTCACCTGAGATCATTTTCAGGCTGCATGGTTTGTGTTTGTGTGTGTGTCGTTGATACATTGGACATGGGCTGTGTAGAAAAGACCAACTGCTTTCTAACAGAACAGTCTGTTAGAAAATGAGAGACAGTGGTGTGAAAAAGAGTGTCTATTGCCAAAAAGCGCTTGAGTGTGGTTCAGGAGGTTTAGGCATGGTCAAGGAGTCCAGTATCGGGTTGTTGTCATAACATATGAGTGGTTAGCGATGGGTGCTCGCCATTGAAAATGGCGCTGCTGATTGTCTGCGGTCTAGCCAATAGGAGTCTGGCGGTTAATTGATGTTTCATGTTAAGTGTTATAGTGGTTCTTTCTGGCTCCTGTTTGTAGGGGGGCAGTTTAACCGTCTAAACAAAGCTTGGTTTTGTATACAAACCCATCTTTCCTCTTTTTTCGATACATTGAAAATGATGACCGCTTTTACTGAAACGTCTGTTATTTTTGTGTTAAGATATCGTCATGTTCATTGGCTCTCTATTATTTCACCTTCCTCAAGACCAAAAATTGGTATTTAGAAAACTTAAGTCTGTTGAAGAAGGTCTCTTATGTTGAATGTACTAATGTTTTTACCAAGAGACAGGCAGACAGACAGAAAAAGGATTACAAAAGTGGAGCATGCCGACAGGAGACCTTTTGGTCCATAACTAGGTCGGATGCGAAAAAATATATAATAATGATAAATAAATAAATATATAAATAAATAAATAAATAAATATATAATAATATAGATAATAATAGATAAAATAGATAAATAAATGCATAGGTATAGTTAAATAATAAACAAACAGGTAAATAGTAAATTATAATAAATTTACATATAACTAATAGTAAATGAGAATCAAGCAAATAACAATAAACAAATAGACAAATAATAACAAAACAAACAAACAAATAATATGAAATAAATGACATTCATTACAGTATCTTGCTTAGGTGTTTATCCAAATGGATCTTAAAGCTTTGAACTTAACTACATTGCACTGCCTCTGCAGGAAGTTTATTCCATTCATTAACTACACGGTTGGCGAAATTGTTTCTACCCACTTACAAATTAAATCTATTTCCTGACAGTTTGAGACCATTGTTTCTTGTCTGATTCTCATTTAGTGTGAAAATTTGGTCACTTTTGAATCTTAAAAACCTGTATCAAGTCACCTCTGAGTGTATGCTTTTTTGTGGAAAACAGATTCATATGATTTAGTCGATTTTCGTAGGATTTATTTTTGATAATTGGAATAAATTTTGTGGCTCGCCGTTGTACTTTTTCCAATCTGTCAATATATATGAGATTCGGTGACCATACGGAAACAGCATATTCCAAATGTGGACGAACTAACGATTTATATAGCTTGTTAATGAGTGATGGACTCTTGAAATCAAAAGATCGCGCAATCAATCCTAGAATCTTATTTGCTTCCTGAGAGGTTGAAATACGCTGTTTAGATGATTTGAGATCGTTACTGATAATTAAGCCGAGATCCTTTTCACTATCCACTTTTGTTAACGAATTTCCAAATAACTTGTAATCGCACTTACTGTTATTTTTACCTATGTGCATAACCTTGCATTTACTTGTGTTAAATTTCATTAGCCACGTTTCAGTCCATTGTTGTAATTTATCTAAATCTTCTTGAATATCTAATTGATTTAAGTGATCATTTGCCATTCCGCACAATCTTGTATCATCAGCAAATTTAGAAACAATATAGTCCGTGGTCTATATCATTTATATATACTATGAATACAAGTGGCCCAAGAACGGAACCCTGAGGAACTCCACTTGTAACATTTTTCCATCTAGAAGTTTTTCCAAATTAAACAACTCTCTGTTTTCGATCATTCAACCAATTACTAGTTCAACTTAATAGGCTACGACTTATTCCGTGTGAAGGTAATTTAGTAAGTAGTCTTTCGTGGGGGATGTTATCAAAAACTTTTGCAAAGTTTAGATATATCAAATTTATATTGTTTATTTTGTGATATTTCGAGATGACTGTGTGGCAGAATTCGAGTAACTTAGTTACGCAAGAACGTTTCCGTCTGAATCCATGCTGGTTATCATTTATCAAACAGTTACTTTCTAAATGATGTTCGATAGCATATCTGATGATAGTTCCCATGATTTTTCCTACGGTTTCTTTTTGTCACTTTTTTGGAATATTGGAGTAACGTTAGCTAGCTTCCATTCTATTGGGACATCTTCGGATATGATGGATTTCTTGAAAATCCTTTCTAATGTAACAACAATCTCATTTTTTATTTCCTTTAAGATTCTTGGATGCCGACCGTCAGTCCCTGGTGTTTTATTAACTTTGAGTTTTTCTATATACCTTTTAATTTTTTCTTTTGTTATATTTACTGTAGTAAGTTCACCCTAGACTTTTCACAGGTTTCAGTTTGGAGTTCACTTTGAGGTGTTTCGTTTACGAATACTGAGCTAAAATACTGTAGTTTAAGATATCACATATTCCTTCATTTGAATATTCAAGTTGGCCGTCAGCAGGTAATAGTGGGCCAATGTAATTCCTAATAATCTTTTTATCTCTAATGTAACTATAGAATTCTTTGGTATTCTCTTTGGCTTTATCAGCGATATTCATTTCATAATGTTGTTTTCGTTTTTTATTGTCCTTTTTAAATCTCTCTGTATTAATACATAACTTTGATAGTCATTAGGTGTACCCGAGCACTTATATTTCTTATAAGCCTGTCTCTTTTTAGCAATACTTTTTCAGTTTCTTTGTCAAGCCATTTTGGGCGAGCCTGATATGGGGGCGTTTGTCCTTAAACGGGATGTAAGTATGAATAATCTTATTAGGCATAATTTGAAACATTTCCCACATCTGATCTACAGGTCTATCGCTTAATTCTGCCTCCCAATCTATAAGCTGAAGCTCCTGACGTAGTCCTATGAAATAAGCTTTACTAAAATCGCTTATTTTAGAAACACAAGTATCTATTCTATTTTTTTAGCAGTTTGAAACTAAGTTGTGATCGCTATTTGCAATAGTTTTACCGACTTCTAAGTTATATACGTGTACGTATATATATATATATATATATATATATATATATATATAACACATATATATATATATATATATATATATATATATATGTGTGTGTGTGTGTGTGTGTGTGTGTGTGTGTGTGTGTGTGTATGTGTGTGTGTATTTACTTAGTTATATTCTCCGGGAAAGGCAGCTATGCTCGTGGTGTCCCGTCTTTGTATCTCGCAATAACTAGTTTGTTCTTAAATTCATATATGGTGTTTGCACACACTATTGTTTCGTCCAATTTGTTCCAGACATCTACCACTCTGTGTGGGAAGCTGTTTTTCAGATCCCTTCTATAACTGTCCTTTTTGAGTTTCTTTTCATGTCCCCTTGTTTTTCTTCTACCCCAATTGAATAAGTATGCGGTCTCGATGGGCTCCGCTGTGTATAATTTTAACTAATTACTTTTTATTTTGCTTATTATTTTTTAGGTAATACTTAGCCAATTCATGGGATTTTCTGTGAAGCATTATTTTTTATTAGAAACCAGTCCCAATAGGGGTCAAACTCCAGAATGAAGTTTTCAAAGAACCCTGAAGACCTAAGAAAAAGAGGATCACGGTTGGCACCCGAAGGTGCCCAAGGACCACAGTCTCATAAGGAGACCTAAAGGTACGTTTTGCTCGTTGCGATTATTGCTCAACGATGATCGTCAAACGATGTCTAGGGCACCAAGTCTTTATTTTTAAATGAGGCTCTTATGCTTCGAGCTGCAAAGTACGAGATTTATAATTTTAACCAAACCTACCAACGCGTTTACCCAAATAAGACGCCATATGATGCGCGTCACCCACCATTGGCTGTGGTAGGCTAATCATCACACCGAGCAAAACATACATTAACCTGGGAGAGGATTAGAACCTCTTCCGAGGCATATTCTGGAGCTTCTTGGCGAGCTGTCGGAGGAGATGTGGGGGCAGGATGTCCCTGGCGGCCTCAAGAACTCGGGCGTCTTCGGGATAGACGGCGATGGGCTCTGCATGGAGGCGGTCGAATTCATGGCACATGTTTCCCACGGGGGAGGGTGAGGGTTCCTGTCTTCCAGTAGCGCTTGGCTGAAAAAAGAGGGAGGAGCAGGAGGGCTGTGAAAGGTAGCTGGTGCCATTGTAAGAAATGTTTTCTCCTGAGGACGAACTTTGGGGAGTCAAGGAAGAGGAAGGGTGTGGTGTATACATTTGGGGTGGTGTTCTTCGGCCAGTGAGGTGGTTGTATGGGTAGTTGAAGTCAGCTTCATTGGTGGAATACTGCTGTCGTTGAGATCTTTCATTCCTGTAGGGTCCGTCATGCCCCTCCTCAATCACTTTGTGGTCCAGGGATGGGGTTATGTCGGGAAAGAAGCCCGAAGATGGCACATCATTCCAGGGGTACTTTTTAGTTTTCGTTGTAGAGGAAGCGCCAGTTTCAACAGGTTGTATGGCGCTCATAGGAAAGGGCGCCCTTAGAGCAGCAGATGATGTGGGCGAATACGCGTCGCTGGTGTCGCAGGTCCCATTGTACTCAGCGTAGTCCCTGCAGGAAGTCGAAGATGAGACTTGGGGTTGATCATCCAAAACTCTGCTTTGGATCTTTGAACGTTTCATGAAGAGTTTTTTCGGATGCAGCGTCTCCGAAGACGAGTCGAACCTGGTCCTGAAGGGGATAATGTTCACGTTCGAAGTATTTGCTGAGGAAGTTAGTCTGGAGTCCAAGAACTCCGCCAGATGTCTGACGTCTGTAAGCCGCATGATAAGTTTTGGGAAAGTTGGTGAGCTGATACCGATTAACTGTTCCTGCAGGAGCATTGTGAATTTGGTCTGCACGCTCTCTATCACTTTCGGTTCTTGGAGCTGCGGCTCATCGGGGTTAAACAAGACGATCAAAAGTAGCAGAAGAACCACCCCCTCGTCATTCAAGTCCCTCGAAAACTTAGCAAAGAATCGCATGAATTGATCATAGGTGCTCTCCTCCCAGATAAAATTCCGGAGGGCTTCACATGACAAGGAGGGAACCTTGCACCTCGAGTGGAGGTTCTTGGGCCAGGCGTTCCTCTGGGAGTCAAACTGATGCGTGCAGTACAGTATGCTGGCTGGGGGTATTCCGTTCTCCAGAAGAATCTCCTGATCCCGCTCGCACACCGCGTCGAACTCGGGTACGCTCCTAACAAACCTCTCAACGCACTTGCGGACCAAATCGAAAAGGTGTTCTGCATTTTTGGGGTTTTGATCGCTAACGTGGTCAGGGAGCTCCTGAAAATCGAAGGCCGACTGCCACAGACTCTGGAGCTCCGTCATCTTACCCTCACCTTCGGTTCGGGCACCGCTGATGCAGCCGCCAGTTTCACTGTCAAGACGCTCCTGACCATAGGGTGGGTCCAGACTTCCAACGATCAAAGTCTGTGGTTCCTGGCGATATTGTTGCTCTACTTGCTGCTTCTGCATGTGGCGTAGCTTCCTCCGTTCAAGGCGTCGAGCCAGAAGTCCTTTCCGGTCTTCTTCGGTCATTACCCAGGAAGGTTCCATCCCATTGGCTTTGCACTTCTGGAACCTGAAAGGGTTAAGAGGTTAGACAGGGTCGAAATGTAAATAGTAAGCCATGTTTGATCAATATCACCGTTGTATGTGGTATTTTGTAAACCCCATCTAATGTTTGGCAATACCACTGGTTAGATAAACCTGGATCGATAACTCGTCGCATTTGGCTAATTACCCCCAGTCAGGCGCCTAGTTGCGGTAGTGTGAAGCAACAACAGCAAAGACCAGTACTGCTCGTCTACTCCCACTTTTTATTCATGCACATTACCTCATGGAGTTAAGTACGCTTGTAAGCTTGCAATATTTTCAAGGGATTTTTAGACTATTTGGTAATTATGTGTAGAGGGGAAACATCTTGAAAAAATTCTCCTGTACAATTTTTCCATTATTATACCTTTTTTCATTTTTTTCACGGCTTCAAGGTTTGGAATGGTAATGTTTGATTATAATTTCTAGTTTGGTCTTGTCACATCTATATTTCTAGGAATGATCTTTATTAGGTGTGTCTTTATGATGTGACCAGAAAATGAAAGTATTTTGATAGACTGAGAATCAATTGTTACATAAAGCCCTTATCATCTCTGAAATGTTCAATTGTATGATTTAATTTTATGTTTTGGTTATTTGCTCTCAGGAAAAGCAACAACCATTCTAGGAAATCTTCCTTCAGATCTAAATAATTACCCTAGAATACTACTTATTATGAGGACAATTTTCCCATTTGATATGCACTTTGAATACGAGCCTACGTTTCATGTAAAATATGCCGCCAATATTTTCCTTTACTGTTAAGATCATGAAATGAGTAGGAATAGGAACGCGTCTTTTGACTTGGCTACCTCCCTTATAAGGGAAGAAACCCTTGGTATCTAGATCGATAGCTAAAATCGTGCGATAGGGTGGCTGAGAGGGCTGTGATAGACAATGTAGTGATGCCCTAAGGAAGAATTGGAAGATATCTGGTGTAAATGTTTTCGGGGGAGAGAGCAAGAGAATATCGGATCTGTTGGGAAGGAAATTGGAAGCAGAGAAAAAGTCGAGGAGGAGGAAAAGAGAGGGAGACAGAGAAGCGCTGAGGGCAAACAAATCAAATGAGGAGGATAAAGGCAAACGATATCAGGAGAAACCGAGAGAAACGTGGGAGGTCGTGAAGGGTAGGGGAGGGCAAGAGCAGAAGAAGAATGGGTATCTAAAGAGGAAGTGAGTGCGCAAAAGATGCTATGTAGGGTGAGGAGGATGAGGTGTTGTATTGGATTCAATAAACTCTGTTGAATATATTGTAGATATATTCATAGTAGCAAGTAACAATGGCGTGCATTCTAGACAACTTTACTCAACGATAAGATAAATAGAACTGTGTCAGCAATGACGTGTGAGTATTTATACCCAGTAATAACGTCATTCTGGAATATTCCCAAATGTGTCTCGTAATTATAAGAACGTTCGTACTAGTATTAGAATAGGCAAGAATCCTTAATTACGCACGGCAAACAAAACTGCAGCAGTTAACATTTATAATCAATATCATATGTGCGTATAACGACTTATTAACTACACGTGTCTGTAACACCTCCCACCCTAGCCTAAGTTTACCTCAAAGGAGAATAGCAACAGGGAACTTGTATAGTGTTCGACGAAGGGTCACTAAGGTGGTGGCACACTAGGCTAGCATGCTACTTGCTTTTGCTACTTCGTTTGAGTAGAAACGAGATCGGTTACAATATTCTAAGAGTTCCGTAAGAACATCTCAAGTATGTGTCCAACATTCGTCTGGGTTTAACTTCTCTTGGTTCGTCATTCAGCCTCTCACTCTATGACGCAAGAGTCATTTGACATTTGGAAATATGAAAAAACAAAAGATCGTAACCGAAGTCGTTTATACTCAAAGGACGTAGCAAAAACAAATAGCATGCAAGCCAGAAGTGCCTAGTGTGCCGCCACCTCCTGGCGTAGGAATCCTCACCATTTTCACCTTAGGGCTTATGCTCTCCGGGAGTGGATTCATCCACAGATTTAAACAATGTAAAAGTGGGTTTAACAACGGGTTTAGAGAATTTGAAAACTAGTTCGATCACGGGTGTAGATTATTTGCAAGCAGGTTTAACCATATAGACTATTTGGAAGCGGGATTAACCATGGGTTTAGACTATCTAAAAGCGGGTTTAACAGTGGGTTTAGACTATTTAGAAGCAGGTTTAACAGTGGGTTTAGAATATCTGGAAGCGGGATTAACAGTGGTTTTAGACTATCTAAAATCAGGTTTAACAGTGAGTTTGGATTACCTAGAAGCGGGTTTGATAATGGGTTTAGACTACATGGAAGCGAGATTAATCATGCTTATAGAAAGATTCCCCAAAGATCAGATGTGACATTTTACAATTATCATGTAAATCTCTTCATGTGTTAAGGCATTTTTTTTTTGGGAGGGGGGGCGGGATTGGCAGTCGTGGGAACAAACAGTTGACCGACCTAAGTTGTCGTCTATATTCACCCGAACACCAGGGAGGACTGTGCAACTCATTAGTCTGTGATAGTGGTCCCCATCCGATTGATCTATATTTATATGAGAGAAATTCGCTAGTAACAGCAACATCAATCCGATAGTATTTATGACAGTCGCATGCAGGATTCGAACCCACTGCTTTCGGCCACCCGTAAGATCACCTTCACAGAGCCTTAACCCACTTCACCAACAGAGACTGGTGATCTTACGGGTGGCCGAAAGCAGTGGGTACGAATCCTGCATGCGACTGTCATAAAAATTATCCTATATCTATATACCGTTTTTCCTTATAAGGGAAGTAGCCAAGTCAAAAGCCTTATACCCACTCCCACCCATTCCACTCACATCCACCTTATTTTCCTCCATTTCACTCTTAGCTCCTCGTGGATGATGAAAGATCATCCATGTTTCCCGCCCATTGCCCTGGGGGGGGGGGGTCAGAAGCAATGCAGCAAGACACAGTATTGAAAATCCCCGCAAAAAAGAACTAAGATTCTCACCTGCAGTACTGACAATCCTTCCTGTTCCTCCTGTCGATGACGCAACACTGGCTGCCGCTGCAGAAGAAAGCTTCGAAGACACCGTTCTGGACCGATCTCCTGAAGAAAGCCTTGCAGGAATCACAGCAGACGCCTCCGAAGTGCATCCCCTTGGCCTTGTCGCCGCACACGCCGCAAACCTTCAGCATCTTCGCCTTGGCTGCCTCGGAGCCCCGGGGTTCCTCCTCGACGTCGAGTGACGAAGAGACGTTGTCGAAGTTGGACATGGTGGGGTCGAAGTGATGCCTCGTAATGAGGAGAGTGAATTAGGACGTTACCGTGCTGTGATGCTGCGGGATGCCAACTAATAAAAAACCTTGGGTTAAGCGAGAGGGAGGGGGCGCGCGTGCCGAGTGCGTGCAGGGGAGGGGTTGTGGTGGTGTGTCCCATTACTCTGTGGTAACAACACGAGGAAACTGTAATAAAATGGTGTGCGCTGGGTGGGGGTGCCAGACAGGTTGTACGTTTGTTTTACTTCCTGTGAATTTTGGGCCCAAATTTCCTTGTAGTGTCATAGCGTGCACGTTTTCCTCATTTCTTTCCGTCAGTCAACAACTCTTCAGGGTGAAGGAAGACAAAAGTACTAATACTTGCCGGTGTCACACTATGCGGCGATGCTAGATGAGACCAGATAATGGGCAGGTTCAATTAGCCTAATAAAACCACTAATGACGGCCAGAACTTCATACAACGACCATCATCTCCCCCTGGTTAAAATAGGATCATGACCTTTGGGAGACTTTGCTAGAGCCAACAAGAAGCTGCAACGGCGGAGCCGGGCAGTGTGACACTGGCCTTAGACGGCGATATCGATGTCGCCAATGTGATTCGCCATCTTTGATAAGTACCGCCGTCAGTATCTAACGGTATCCTATAAGTCCCAGATTATAATTGGTAGTACCTAGCCTATCACTGTTGTGGACGCGGATTAAGGAACATTATAGGCACTCCTCATCTCGTGTGTTGATGAAGATAACGTAGACATTGCGAGCATAGATGAAGGGCAGCAGATTGGGGTAGTGAAGATATTTTCTTCCATGGTTTCCATATAAATGTTAGCAAAGGGATTACTAAATGTGATCGTTTTACTACAACGCCAACTTGTACATACATCTTACTTCCTGGGCCTCGCAATGAAGCTCCTTTTTGTGCATACTGAGGGTGTTCAGGAAGGAACGTGCAGGGTGAATTTGGATGATTGTGGACGGAATGACACATACTAGTAGAGGTAGTTATTTTTTTAACGGGTACGTTGGTAGTGAGGTTCTCGACATCCAGTGAAACTAGAATCCCTGAAGGTCATTTGATTTCTAAGATGGCGAGGAATTCTTGAGATAATATCAGGATGAAAGTTGATCGAGATGTGAAGATGGAGTCCAAGTGTTTGGTGAGTTTTTGGGTCACACAGGGTTTTTGGCTGATGGGAGCGTAAAGAGAGTTATCAAGTTTAAGCGTTTTTACATTTCCGAAGTTATATTCAAGCTTGTGATTTCCTCCAATGAATGGGAGTTTCATAGGCCCTGTGATCGCGTTTTCCGTCTAATGATCTCAGCTTGCCTCTCGTGCCTAGATACAGTTTCTGGTTGTTGTAAGGCCTCATTGACACGGAGCTAGTTTAGTATTCGCTATTGCTAGCGACTTGCAAACTACTCCTCTACTTGCCCAGTGTCAACGGAAAGTTAGTAAACTTGCCTCCAAATTATCCTAGTGTGAACAGTTACTTGAAGGGGAAGTTAACTTGCAGCATCTAGCACTAGCGGCTACTAGCGTGTCAACGAGGCTTAAGGGGCCTACGCCAGGAGTGCGTAGCTGAGTCCGAAGCCGTCACCTTTGCCCTATGCACTTTGAGGACTGTTTGGGGAAGGTAATTGATAGTCACTGCTGGGAATCGGGGAGGAGTGCGGGATTCGAACTCACAACTAAACGAATGCGAGACCAGCACGCTTCCGATCACGCCACCAGCGCTTTCGCGTTTTTTTTTATCTGAATATATCGTCTATGACAACATTCATTTTCTCAAGAACTGAGAGAAATCACCTAAAACCCAAAATTTATAGCCATGACAAAAAAAAAAAAAAAAAAAAAAAAAAACCCAGGATTTGCAGGCCATGTAACAACCTCCAACCTCCCTTTGAATAACTAGAATATGACTTTGCTTACAGAAATCTAGACTTCTCTAAGAACATTTCTACAGTATGTCTAACATTCGTATAGGTCTATAACCTCTTACTTCATCACTCAACTTTGCCATATACGACGGAAGGATAATTTGATATTTGGAGATTTGAAAAATAAAGTTTTTATCCAAAGTCGTTTTTACTCAAACGAACTCTCAACGGTCGACTTCGTCGATCCGTATCACTTCCAGAGATCGGACATCCTGAAGTGTGCTCTTGACTCTTAAGTGCAACTCAGAGAATATCCCACAGCTTGTGCTTGATATCATGTAATGCCTGATCCGCGATAGCATTCAACGCTCCTCCCATTGCTGACTTATCCCCAAAAATCTCTAAATGTTTCATATGCGGGCCTTGGGGGCATAAATATGGATCGTACAAAGCCAAAGAGAGGAATTTTTTTCTCTGTGGAGGGAGCCGTAGTACCAATTCGGACTCTTGCTCAGAGAGATGGAGGGATGCGGATACTGCTCGCGTTGTACAGTCCTTCGTACGACCCCTCAAGTAACCATCTCCCAGCTTGCTAGTCC
>NC_134785.1:46153266-46205766 GCF_046742065.1 Oratosquilla oratoria
GTATATATGCATTTTCTTGCAAAATGCTGTTTATATTTATTTGGCCGATAGACCCTTTAACAAAGGTGCAAACATAATTTTTTGGGGGTGTGATACACACGATATTGATATTTTTCTCAATTTTTGGGAATAGGTTGAAGCCCCTCCTCACCCTTGTATAATAACTGTTTGCCCCCGTGCCATGTAGGAATGCAAATATTGTAATATTAGGCCCATACCTACCTATAGATACATGTATCGCTGAGTAAATGCTATAAATTTGTTTACTTTGGCTGTAGTGAAGAAATATGAAAATGTGACCCCATACATAATAAGCAGAGTAATTTCAAATTTTGACGTAAAAACTATTTGTTTATGGTGAAACTACAAATTCAAATATCAATGTAAAAACGTTTATTTATAGTAAAACTAAAAATACAAAATTTTAAGTTCGTATATAAACTTACAGCTTTGAAAGGAAACGTAAGTTTCAATATCACATTTAACCTAATTCTAAATTCAAAGAAAAAATCTAAACTACAGCTAGGAATGTTGGTTTTAAACTAACTTTACCAATTGATTAATTTGGATGACACCTTATCGCAATGCTTATTATGTGTATTTCAGACCAAGAACCAGACAGAGCCATGGAGACCGAATTTGAGGAGTTGAAAGAGCAATATGACCGCCTTCACACATATTATGTACATCTCTGACAATATTAATACTCACTCGGGGATAAAAATGTAGAACTCAAGAAGAAGCTGGATATGAATAAATTCGGTTATCATCGTTTAAAAACACACAACAAACTGAACTTTTTCACAGGCTTGCCTGACATTGCAATATTTCATTGGCTCTTGAAGATTTTCAAACGTAACACATTTAGTCAACAAGTCTCTATGTTATGAAGATCACTTGCTTGTACTGTCGGTAAAACTGAATTTGTGTATAAGAAATAAAGATATCGCTTATAGGTTCCATATATCTGTGTCTTCTGTTTCCAGAATACTTGCCTAACTATAGTATCCGGTGTGCTAAAGCCACTAATTAGATGGCCTAGCAAGGAGGCAGTACAGAAGTATATACCATTTGTGTTTAGGATTTCGTAGATGTCGGTGTATTATAGACTGCACAGAAATTTTTACAGGGCGCCCAACAAATCTAACTGCAAGGACTCAAACATGGTTTAACTATACTGTGACTCGCAAATTTTTTTTCTTGAACCGTTGATGCGTGCGCATCCTAATGATGTTACCACTGTTGGTAAATACTGCAAGGGGTCTATACTAACGGCCTTTTCCCCCTTAAAAGGAAGGTAGAAAAAAATCACCCACTGTAAGAGGCTGGTAGAGACTTAGGAAGAAAGGAAGAAAATGGGGTAGATTGTGAGGGCTTAATTTTTATGTATCGGGTGTTTGTAAACAGCACTGTTCGTAGGAGCCTGTATGACGTGTATATATTTTGCTGATGTAGAAATTATGTAACCTAAGTAAGTTATGCAGAGGTTCGAGATTGCTTAAGTAAACAATATTGCATATAGTCTTGTAACAACGAATCTGATTGGAGAAAGGGTGGAGGAGGAGAAAATTCAATTGGTTCACGATTGTAAGATCACGCCCTTAGGGGAGGATCTTAAATATGAAACTAAAGATCATTGGACTAAAGAAATGAAGACATTACTACAGAACTTACCTGGGACCTAAAATGAGTGTTCTTGACGGGAGTTCTTTGGTGTACCCGCGAGAACCAAGTGTAGTAAAATTCGTGAAAAAAAAAAAACGTTTTGACAAGTTTCACTGCCCAATAATAAACATTAAAATTGGTGGAATAGAACTTTAGAAGTGGGAACAAAGACTGGTGAAATTTTAAGAGACGTACGAAACGAAAAAGACGCCACAGGGTGGCGGCTTAGACCAACCTTCCTCCCTCTTATCTTAACTCTTCCTGGATGATGGCTCATCTCTGTATCTTTCTCACTGACCTGGGTCAAAAGCAATACGGCAAGACACAGCACATCCACAGCAAGGCCGCTTTACTTAATCGGTGACCCCCCCTCTCCGTCCTCTCATGTAGAAAAGGAGAAGACGAGGAGAAATCCATTCGGGCTGCGTCAAAAATATAATTCAAACATACTCCATCCCACCCATCCTCCACCCACTCCCTTCCATGAATCTCAAAATCATCCATACACAACCCCTTTTCACTCACCCCTATCTTCTGTCTTCTCCCTTCCTTCCTCAACAGACATTCCCCTCTTTCCCAATTCCCCTTTTACTCCATCTATCTCGACTTTGGTCGTCCCTTTATGTTCACTTCTTCCAACTCTGCCTTCCACACCTCTCTTAGTAATAATTTCTTCACTCTTTCTTTCCATGTATCCAAACCATTCCAATACTCTTCCATCAACCCCATCTCCCAACTCTTTTTCCACCCCTGCTCTCCTCCTTACTTACTCGTTTCTCACTCTATCCAGCTTAGTAACCCCTATCATACTTCTCAGGCCTTTCATCTCAAACACATTCAAATTCCTCCTCTCTTCCTCTTTTATGTTCCATGTTGTTGCCCCCATACAGTGTTGTGAGCACAATCACTTCTTCATACAATCTCCTCTTAGCATCCATTCCCAAAATTCTATTTTCACTACACTTTTTAATCCTACTTGCTTCTCTCAATCTACATTCTTCCTCCACCTCCACTTCTGTATTTCCCGTCACATTCGCACCCAAGTATTTAAAGCTATCCACTTCCTCCAGTCTCTCTTCCTTAATACTCACTTCCAAATTGCTCTCACATTCTCTTACTTTTACCTATATCTATCTTCAAATTTTTTGTTTCGCATGTCTTTCCAAATCTCTCCTCTGATCCTGCCACAAGCGCAGTGTCGTCAGCAAACAACAACTGGCTTATCTCCCACTTTTCTCCATTTTCTTTAATCATCTCCAATCCCCGGCGTACTACCCTTGCGTTTACCTCTCGCACCACCCCATCCATGTATAAATTGAACAGCCAAGGCGACTTAACACATCACTAGCAAAGTCCCACCTTTATCTCAAACCACTCACTCTCTCCATTTCTAATTGTAACACAGGATCTACTACTCTCGTAAAAAATCTTGACTGCTCTTAACAGCTTTCCTCCTATCCCATATATTGCATTACCTCCCTCAGTGTCTTCCTGTCTACCCTGCCATAAGCGTTTTCCAAATCCATAAAGGCCCCAAAACATCCTTACCTTTTCCTAAAGCTTTCTCACATATCTGGCTTACAACAAAAATATTATCCATACGACCCCTACCTGTCCCAAACCCACACTGTTTCTCACCAATTACTCTCTCTGTTCCTCTCCTAATCCTCTCAATCAAAACCCTCCCATAAGCCTTCCCAACTACACTCAACAAACTGATCCCTTTGAAACTACTACACTCACACTTGTCCCCTTTCCCATTGTAAAGTGGAACTATACAGACATTCATCCAGTCCTCCGTCACTCTACCCTCTTTCAAGAAAACATTAAACAACCTCACCAGCCAGTTCACCGTCACGCATAAGAGGCAATATGGAAGGAGAACAAGAAGGTGAGGAGCCTACGCCAGGAGCCGCTGAGTAGCTGCGGCCGAAACCGTCACTTTTGTCCTATGCGATTGGACTGTTGGGGCAAATACAGTCCTGCTGGGAATCGGAAAGAAATGCGGGATTCGAGCCCTTATTCAAGCGAATGCGCGACCAGCACGCGGGATCTAATTATAGGGTTCAACAAAAATGAAACTACATTCTAAGGATGGTACCAAACATCACATCATTACTGCGATCAGAGAATCTCCAATTCCAGCCACCACCAACGGGCAGCTTCCAAATGGGAATGGAGTGGGGGTGGGGAGTGGTGCCTGGGGTTATCAAACTCGCTGTGCCAGTACAAAACCCCAAAGCTCACTGGCACTCATTTCATCTGATAAACAACGTCGTGTTTCAAGATCAAGAGAGTGAAATCAACGAAGACGAAATTAGATAAATTGGAAGGAATATATGAACGAACAGGGAGACAAGGCACAAGACCTTCGGGCATTGAAGTTATATTAGTAAGGCCATGCTAATATATATATATATATATATATATATATTATATATATATATATATATATATATATATATATACATATATACAACACTGAATGGGTCCCAGTGATTAGAGATACATTTTTATCAACCACAATGCACTTTAATTCTAAGCCATATAGGTGCATGCAGAAATTGTAACGTGGTACGCCCGAGGACTCGAACCTTTGCGGCGAGAACGTTACCAGTGCCGAGTGACTTAGACCAATACATAGGTTCGAGTCCTCGGGCGTACTATGTTACAATTTCTGCATGCGCCTATATGGCTTAGAATTAAAGTGCATTGTGGCTGATAAAAAAAAGATATATATATATATATATGTATATATATATATATATATATATATATATATATATATATATATATATATATATACATGTACAACACTGAATGGGTCCCAGTGACTAGAGATACATTTTTTATCAACCACAATGCACTTTAATTCTAGGCCATCAACATCGGCAGAACCGTGGAGGCACATGCAGAAATTGAAACGTGGTATGCCCGAGGACTCGAACCAACGCAGCGAGCACGTGACCAGTGCCGTATTGACTTAGACCAATACATCATCTCTCTTGATGGTATATTTGTCTAAGTCAATGCGGCACTGGTCACGTGCTCGCCGCGTTGGTTCGAGTCCTCGGGCGCACCCCGTTTCAATTTCTGCATGTGCCTCCACGGTTCTTCCTATGTTGATGGGTTAGAATTAAAGTGCATTGTGATTTATATATATATATATATATATATATATATATATATATATATATATATATACAGTAATCTATTAAGATTTTTAAATGTGGCGGAATTGCTGTTATGAAGCTGAACAAACAGACATAAATCACAGTTGTATTTGTTGCATTACCAATTAAAGGACATAAGAATGGGGGAGACTGCAAGCGACCACAAGGCCTACACCAGGCAGTTCGATGTCCCTTACCCCCTTTCATCCCTACTTCCAAAGCACGTGTAGTTTAGTACTGTCATGTCGCCAGATGCTCAAATTGAGACGCAGTCGAGACAGGTGACGCAGCACAGAGCAAAGGCAGACGTCATGTTGCTGAATTGAATTAGAGTTTGAACATCTATCTCACTTGAAACGCTTCTAGATGTACTACCACAGCATTTCAAGTGATAGAGAAGTTGATACTGCATTTCGATTTAGCAACAGGAAGTCTGCCTTTGTTCCCCTGTGCTGCGTCGCCTATGTCGTCTGCGTCTCAGTTTGCGCTTAGGCTTAGATCAGCTCCTGGATGGTCTGGAGACCACAACAACATCACCACCACCACCGCCAACAACACCACCAACGTGACCAGCTCCCGGATGGAACACTACCATCACCAACACCGCCGCTAACCCCACCACTTACATGACCGAAGCGCGTGTACAGAATGCGGATTAGGGGTTGTTCACTCCAGTAACATTCACCTCAGATGGGATGGGTCTAAAAGGCAAAGGCATTCTCCGCTCGGTTTGCAAAAGTGATGACGGGAAAACAACAACAACCAAAGAGAAGGATTGTGATATGACTCAAACGTAGCAGATCCTCGCCCCCACTAAAGGCGCTATCACACTGGGTTATTGTTTCTCCGACTGTTCGAGCAGATTTCCAGCCCAAAGCTTTCGGGAAGGAATATGCTGGAGGAAAATTATTCCCCTCCAGGATTTAAAATTAAATTCTATGTATTTTTTTGGGGGGAGGGTGGGGACAAATTTTTTTGGCCATAGTGATTTTACGGCGGATAAAAAAAAAAATGGAAGTTGGTGATACCGCCAATTAATCGGAGGTTGGAGGAAAAATAACCCAGTGTGATAACTCTCTTCACAGGGGCTGTAGTAGGATTTCGAACAATCTAAAA
Organism: Oratosquilla oratoria; assembly: GCF_046742065.1. NCBI lineage: Eukaryota > Metazoa > Arthropoda > Malacostraca > Stomatopoda > Squillidae > Oratosquilla > Oratosquilla oratoria. The sequence goes on from NC_134785.1 coordinate 46,159,221, forward strand.
ACGTATTAAAGAGAGGTTGAAAAAAAAAAAAAAACATAAATGGGTTATGGATCGCAGTCACTGGCTGGAGCTGTGAAATACAGATCCCACTTGCTTTCATCACGCAGTTCCATAATGATGTAGGTCGTTAATTTGGCAGTAGGGCAAAGAGGAAAATAGAATGAAAGAGTAGACACTAACAGCAACATCAGATGCAACAGCAGCAGGAAGAGGGAGACTAGGACGAGTAGAATAAATAGGAGGAAGAGGAGGTAGAAGAGGAAGAAGAAGAAGAGGAAGTAGAGAAGAAAGATGAAAGAGAAGAGGAAGAAAAAGCCGAGGAGTAAAAGAAGGAAGAGGAGGTACAGGAGGAAGAGGAGGTAGAGGAGAAAGAGAAGGAGGTGGAGGTAGAGGAGGAAGAGGGCAAAGAGGAAGTAGAGGAGGAAGAGGAGGAAGAGGAGGAAGATGAGGAAGAAAAGGAAGAAGTGGAAGAGAAGTAAAGGAGTAAGAGGAGGAAGGAGAGGAAGAAGAGGAAGAGGGGGAAGAGGAAAGAGGAGGATGAGGATGAGGGGTTGGAGGAGTTGGAGTAGGAATAAGAGCAGAAGTAGTGGATTAAGAGAAGCAGATGTTGGGAAAGAAGGAAGAGGGATGTGGGGAAGGGGAGGAGGAGGAGGAGGAGGAAGAAGAGGAGGAGGAGGAGTAGGAGGAGAATGAGGATGGGGAACAGGAGGTGGAGGGAAAGGACGGAAGGGAGGAGGACAATGCAAACGAGGAAAGTCTGGCGTAATTTTTTTTTAACAAAACGAAGGAAGTAATAAAAAGACTGCCGTAAAGCGCGTGCGTGATCTGTTGGGATGAATCACTGATGCATTGCCCCTTTCTACCTGATCCCTATTAAGGTTAACGTTCTTGCCCTGTGATCATGATTAGCACAGCCAAGTGTTCGAGTCCCTATGGCGTAGCTTCTAAATCCATTTGTCATAAATTCACGCTTTGTCGGATGGCTCGTCTGAATAAAGACTCGATGAAATTAAGACTACATACTACTGCAGAACACGAATGACAAATGGTGACCGAACGTTTTCGTCTATTAAGGCACCTTCAAGTGTACAAAGAAATCATACGAAGTGTGACATAATCTACAATGAAAAAAGGTCCATAAGGAATCCACTCTGCACAGTTTCAAGTTACAAAATGATAATAAACAACTTTTTTAATAATAAATTGTCTAGTTTATATAAATAATTTTTAATATAACAGGGTTCAATTATGTTTCTTTCTATGATGTTATTACATAAGGCAATTTTTGTTGATTTTTTCCAGTCAATTCTATGATCAAATTATTTTTGGTAAAGAAACAACCCACTTGACATTTGCAACGTTCTAATGTTGCATTTATACTGACTTATTCTCTTGCCCAAGTCTTTGCCTGTTTGACCTTTGTAATTAGAATTACAGTCCATACATGGAATGCTTTATACAAAGCCTTCCCTTTCCCAAGGAGAATTTTTAATTAACAGGCTTTTAGCATTGTTAACAGGCTGATTAGGTTTTCATGGTATGGATTAGTTAAACTGTTCTTATTGCTAAATTGTTTTCTATGAGATGTGTCATAAAACTATTTACTTGCTGTGTTTTGTGCCTTATCAATCCACCCATTCCATCCCCACATACTTCATTTCACTTACCCACCTCCCTCCCTCTTATCTTAGCTCCTACTGGATGACGGGTCATTCCTGCATTTTGCCCACTACCCTGGATCAGAGGCAATGTAGCAAGACACAGCACATCCCAAGGCCGTTTCATTAATCGGCAACCCTCCCTCTCCGTCCCCTTATGCAGAAAAAGAGAAGTTGGGGAGAAATCCCTTCGGGCTGCGTTAAATTATTATTCACACATACTCCCCCACCCACTACCTTTCATGCATCACAGCAGCATCCATGCACAACCATTCTCCATTCACCCCTATTTTCTGTCTTCTCCCTTCCCTCCTCAACAGACATTTCCTTCTTTCTCAATTCCTCTTTTACAACATCCATCCATCTCATCCTTGGTCGTCTCCTCATGTTTACTCCTTTCACCTGTACCTTCAACACCTCTTTTACTAATCTTTCTTCACTCATTCTTTCCATGTGTCCAAACCATCCCAATACTCTTTCATCAACCCTATCTCCCAACTCCCTTTCCACCCCCATTCGCCTTCTCACCTCCTCGTTTCTCACTCTATCAAGTGTAGTAACTCCTATCATATTTCTCAGACACCTCATCTCAAACACATTCGAACTCCTCCTCTCTTTCTTTTTTATGTTCCATGTTTCTGCCCCATATAGTACTGTCGGCACAATCACTTCTTCACAAATCTCCTCTTAGCATCTATTCCCAAATGTCTATTTCGCATTACACTTTTTAATTCCCCCAAGGTATTTACTTGTATTTCTCAATCTACATTCTACCTCCACTTCCACTCCTCCTTTTCCCGCCACATTCGCACCCAAGTATCTAAAGCTATCCACTATCATCAGTCTCTGTTCCTATATACTCACTTCCAAATTGCTCCCACATTCTCCCCTTATACACTCCATCACTTTACTTTTACCTACATCTATCTTCAACTTTCTTCTTTTGCATACCTTCCCAAACTCTGTCACTAACTTCTTTAATCCCTCCTCTAATCCTGCCACAAGCGCAGTGTCGTCAGCAAACAACAACTGGCTTATCTCCCGCTTTTATCCATTTTCTTTAACCTTCTCCAATCCCCGGCCCATTATCCTTACATTTACCTCTCGCACCGCCCCATCCATGTATAAATTGAACAGCCAAGGCGACTTAACGCATCACTGGCAAAGTCCCACCTTTATCTCAAGCCACTCGCTTTCTCCGTTTCTGATTCTAACACAGGCTCTACTACTTTCGTAAAAAATCTTGACTACTCTTAACAGCTTTCCTTCTATCCCATATGTCTGCAATACCTCCCTCAGTGTCTTCCTGTCTATCCTGTCATAACCTTTGTAACCATTACCTATAACCTCACATATTACATTACCCATGGAAAACTACATTACAGCGCCCCAAAGTGACCGACCATCCCAAAGTGACCGACCGTCTCATTAAAGACATTGGCAGACTGGAAAAAGTACAACGGCGAGCCACAAAACTGATTCCAAATATCAAAAATAAATCATACGAAAATCGACTTAAGCACATGAATCTGTTTTCCCTAAAAAAGCGTAGACTCAGAGGTGACTTGATACAGGTCTTTAAGATTTTAAAGGGAATTGACAACATCAAAAGTGACCAAATTTTCACATTGAATGAGAATCAGACAAGAAACAATGGTCTCAAACTGTCCGGAAATAGATTCAATTTGGAAGTAGGTAGAAACAACTTTGCCAACCGTGTAGTTAATGAATGGAATAAACTTCCTGCACAGGTAGTGCAATGTAGTTCAGTTCGAAGCTTTAAGAATCATTTAGATAAATACCTAAGTAAGATGCTGTAATTATTATAATTTATGTTATATTATTTGTTTTTGTTTTGTTATGATTTGTCTGTCTGATTTTCATTTATTATTAGTTATATGTCAATTTATTATCAATTACTATTTACCTGTTTCTTTGTTATTCAACTATACCAATGCATTTATTTATGTATTTTAATTGTTATTTACATTGTTATAGTTTTAATTTATTATTAATATGATTTTTTTTTTTTTTTTTTTTTTTTTTTTGCATCCGACCTAGATATTGATAAAAAGGTATCCTGTCGGCATGCTTTGCCTTTGTAATCCTTTGATCAGTGTATGATAATAATAGAGTAGCCACACCCCCAAATAAACCTGAAGACAAATTAAATCACAAGAAATAATCACATAATATACCTAACTGTAGTATAATATTGCATATATGATTAAACCTTCCATTTGTAATAAAGAAAACCCTAGAAATTGTAAAACTGCTAACCCCCTTTCTCCTGAAGCTGAGCACAGCATTAAAACTGCATAAAAACTCAGACCGGGCCCCGGAAGCCGCAAATGCAGGTGAATGTAGATTCGTGGAGAATGTACACCGTGTATTCATCGTGCCAAATAGAGTGAATAAAGAGGACTGACGATTTTTCTTTATGAATTCAGCCCTTTATGGATTCCTATTGGTGGCAGTTTCCTACCCCTACTCAGAAACTGGAATTAGTTTATTTTTCCGCGTGCGGACATTAACCTAAAAGTGCCAACCAGTGCCCCAGTAGATAAACAAACTTACATTTAAATAGTGCTACGTACACAGTACACAGTCGTCCTTCTTCCTTCTCATTATTACCGTTGCTTTCTTCCTCAATCTGTGCAGTAGTCCTTCCGGGTATCTGAGTTTAGTGAATACTTTGAAAATATATTTGATTTCATCCTCTAAAAATTCTTCGCTACCCGGAAGGACTACTGCACAGATTGAGGAAGAAAGCAACGGTAATAATGAGAAGGAAGAAGGACGACTGGTCCGGAGAAGGCAGGGCGGGGGTTTTGTCCGTCCCCAACTCGAAGTACGCGGAGGAGTTGGGACATATTCTCACAAAAGTGGGTGTGAGCGTTGCTTTCTCCACGGGCACAAAATTAGGAGAAGTTGTCAAGAATAGAAATAAATCAGAAAAGGATGTAGAGAAGGGCGCAATTTACAATATACCATGTGGTGGTTGTCCGTTAGGATATTATGGAGAGACGGGAAGATCAGTGGAGCTACGGACATATGAGCACAAAAATGACGTCAGAGCTCACAGAACCTCCAACTCGCTAGTGGTTCATTTAGACCAATGTGGTCATCTTCCAGATTGGAACAAGATAGAGGTGTTCCACAAAGGTCTAGAGAAAAAGAAAAGAAAAATAGTGGAGGCAGCCTACATTACTTCCCACCCCTGCATCAACCATAGGGAAGGTTTTATAAAATTAGCAGGAGCGGTAAGTACTCTGATTATCAAGGAGGTAAAAAGGACAATTGAGGACGGAGGGAGAAGTGACATGGTCGGAGTCACATGAAAAAGGGTAGAGGACGGATGATAGAGGGAGGGGAACTCGGCAAGGATGGGTTATATAAGCTGTTAATTTTCTGAAAATGTATGTACTTTGAGAATGTCCTGGTAAGGACGAAACGTCAGTGAATAAAACTCCAACTGTTCTCTGTGTTTAACTCACCACCCTTCCACTCATTTGTCTTCCATACTTCAATATATATATGTATATATATATATATATATATATATATATATATATATATATATATGCGAGGCGCTTCCATTCCTGGATATCTTGGTTTCACGAGAAGGAGACCACCTCGAGACCAGCATATACAGAAAGCCCACGCACACAGACAGACTTCTAGACTATGACAGTTACCACCCGGACTGCCACCAAAGAAGCCTAATCCGCACGTTATGGAACCGAGCTGACAAGATCTGCTCCACGACAGATGCGGTGAGGGCCGAGAAGAGGCACCTACGTGACGTTTTCCGAACCAACGGCTATCCGAATCGGACCGTACGGAAATGGACAAGGACACGACGCACTGAGACACAACCCCCTCACACAGGACACAGGGTCACGGTCCCATACATTAAAGGTGCATCAGAGGTAACAGCCAGGATACTCCGGGACAAGAACATACAGGTAGCACATAAACCACGCAACACTCTGCATCACCTCACTAGTGTAAAGGACACAGAAGCACCCACCCAGCATTGGCTGTTTGGATTGTGATGTAGATTACATAGGAGAAACACAGAAGAAACTCGCAACCAGAATTGAAGAACACAAGCGGGCAGTTAAACGAAAAGATGCAGCCTCAGCACTCTACAAACACGTTCACGATTCACAGCACAATATTGACTGGGAAGGAGCCACAGTGGTACATAGAGACAACTCAAAGAAAAGGAGACTATTCTTAGAAGCTTGGACGACTAAAGAAGTTAGCGTAAACAGGTGTATAGATTTAAACCCTATATACCTGGGCGCTAAAACACAAAACACAGACGTAGCATAAATTGGCCTCCTTCCAAACTACGTAAGCAAGAGTGGACGAGGTGAACTGAAGTCACAGTGTCGGCAATCAAGTTTTTATTTTATTTTTTATTTCCTTTGCCCACAAGAGCGTAGTGCACGTTCAGTTGTCGCACAAGTACCATTTTATTGATTTTATTTCATTTTATTGCATTGTTTTGTTGTACTTTATTTCACCTTGTTGCATTTATGTCATTTTATTATTTTTATTTCCTCCGCGTACAAGTGCGTAGTGCTCCCAATTGTGGCACAAGTGTCAGTTTATTTTTATTTTTTTCATTTTATTACAATTTATTTCATTGCATTTTATCATAATGTATTGTACTTTGTTGTATTTGATTTTATTATATTGCACTAAGTCTTTGTAAATATGTAAGGTGGTCCAGTCGTCCGGTACTCGGAGTGACAGGAAGAGGAGGGGGACCCGGACAGCTTCGGCTTGCGGGATACCTCTCCCAATTCCAACCACGGACAGTTAATAGCTCATGTGAACACTACATTTTCACACCCCTGAAGACGGTTCTAGGACTAGAACCGAAACGTCGGGCATTAAACTTCCCACTTTGAGTCTGGTGTTTACGCACACACACACACACACACACACACACACACACACACACACATATATATATATACATATATATATATATATATATATATATATATATATATATACATATATTTCCTTTTTCATAAAAATGTTTTAATTTATATTCATGACATACCTCTACATCAATCAAAATATATTAACTTACCTAAAATAGCAATCATAAAATACTTATTTAAATTTATAAAAATTCATGACATACCTCTTACTTATTTAAAAATATTCTAGGAATAATCCACCACCCTGAACCATCAACGACCTACCCATTTTTCTAACAAGTGATATACATCAACCACCACGACTACCAAGTAATATATATTTTTTCTTCTCATTTTAATATTGATATATGCTATATTACCCTTATTATATATATATATATATATATGGTTACCTATAACTAATACATGTATATATTTTAGTACATACATACATACATATACCAAAGGCCTTTTCCGCGTTACACGGGGGGTAGCCAAAAAGAAAAATGCATAGAAACCACTCCCACCCATTCCATCCCCTACATATTCCACTCCCCTCCACCCTCCTCCCTCCCTCTCGTCTTGGCACCTCCTGGATGACGGGTCATCCCTGCGTCCTGTTCACTGCCCTGGGTCAGATGTAGTGTCGCAAGACACAGCACATCCACAGCAAGGCCGCTTCATTAATTCGGTGTCCCCTCATGCAGAAAAGGAGAAGACGAGGAGAAATCCCTTCGGGCTGCGTCAAATTTCTCATACATACTTCCTCACCCCCATCCCCCGCCCATTCCCCCCCATGCATCACAGCATCATCTATACCCAACACTTCTCCATTCACCCCTATCTTCTGTCCTCTCCCGTCCTTCCTCCACAGACATTCCTCTCTTTTGTAATGCCCCTTTTACCCCATCCATCCATCTCATCCTAGGACACCCCTTCATATTCACTCCTTCCACCTCTGCCTTCCACACCTCTTTTACAAATCTTTCTTCACTCATTCTTTCCATGTGTCCAAACCATCCTAATACTCTTTCATCAACCCTATCTCCCAACTCCCTTTCCACCCCTGTTCTCCTCCTCACCTCCTCATTTCTCACTCTATCTAGCCTAGTAACCCCTATCATGGTTCTCAGACATTTAATCTCAAACACATTCACTCTTAAAAAGCAAACTAACATTATGTCACACAATACCTGATCACATTCAGCGGCTAGAAAATTAGCCGCGTCGATTGATTAAAGCTTTATGAACACCAATAACACAAATGGATTACAGGAGGACATCATTCAGAACCATCCCAAAACCCTAAACACCACTCCCACGATCAATACCGCTCAGGCTGCAAATGAAACCCAAAACAACACAACCGCAGTCCAAGTCACTAGCTAACCTAGTACTTCTCAGACAACCATTCATTCCCCACGCCCAAACACACCACCCCCAACCCCCCCTACACTAGTCCATAACTACTATATCCTCTTCACCACTAATCCTGATATCCCCACTTTTTCAAAAGCAAGTGGCATAACCATCACAGACTATATAGTATCATGCGAGGTTCATTTCGCTAACAATTACATAATCCAGGACAAACACAAAATAACCATAATTAATAACTCACTTTGATCTTAAAGATGAGTTTGAACAACTTGCACACCTATTGAAATCTAAATTGGAATCCGGTCTCTCATATCTGGAATATTGCACAGAACTTAGGAAACTATTTAGCTGTAGGCCTCAGAATAATTTTCATTTCCTAATAAAATTCCTAGAGTTCATGCGTATCACCCCCTCTTCCTCCTCCTTCCACTTCATCGTGGCACAAGTAGTAGATATTTCTAAAATAATTAGATCGTCACTCAACGGTAAATTCCCATGGGTCTCAACTAACAACCACGGTGTAAACTATGTCAAGGGAGAAGACGTAGCAAATCTCTTTGAGCTCGTCATGTTTTTCATGGCACTGCCCATAAGGTGTGAGAGAGAAGCCCAGCGAGTTGACAATGACATGAATGACACTTCTAAATACATCCTTGACATAACAGACAAGTGCGGGATAGATAGATTTAGCAAAGCCCAACTAGCCAGGATAAATACATTTTCTTCAATAAACAACACACCGATTCACTCTAGCCCCCGTAACACAAAAGCACCATATTACAATCACCTTAGCACCACCCGGTGTGATTTTCACAAATCTAATTCCCACAATATTCAGGACTGCAGACAACACCCATGACAAAATACAATGTGTTCCATTCACAATACATTTTTACACTCAGATGCAGATTGCAGAGCCCAATAACCAATCAGGACTCCCCTACATACAACACACAATACAAACAACTCCTACAACCACTCAGCTAACGTGGATAACAGCCAGGCAAGTCCCCCACAGGTCATCAGTCTGCCAAAGTCATACATACTGCTCCTTACACAACTCCTATAACCATTCAAATAGAAACTACAGACAACAAAGCCACCAACCCATTTCCAGACCCAACCTCCAAATCAGACAATGTTCAGTCCATAATACATTCTCCCACTCGGAGAGTGGGTGCCGTGCTCAAAATCCCCACCAAACAACACCCATACCAAGAAGACAATCACCATCTCCCACGCCACGACCACAACCCCTCATCCAACAACAGGGACACTCCTCAATTTCCAACAGGAACCAATAACCAAATAACCACCCCCACCCCATAATCACACGCAACACACACACACAAAACAGATAGTCGGGGGATACAAACAAGCCTCCAACGGAGGAGCCACCATAACGTCACCCATAGGTAAACCAGAAGCTCTATGCTACATGGATAGAGTAGGGAATGTCTTATGAACATTCCTAATAGACACAGACACAAAGACAGATATACTTTCACAGTCCATATGTACACAATTAGGTGATGCCTGCCCTACCGACATACCACACTTTAGAGGGACTATGCTAGGTGGTACTCACCTAGAATTTACTTCAACCATAAAATTCCCCCAAACCATCGTAAATAATCCATCCCCACCCTCTACTTTCTACGTAGTCGAAGACTGGACCCTTGAATGTGATGATATTTTAGGACTAGAATTATTTCCCAATCCCAATATTACAATACATAGAAACCCAGCTAGGTTCAAGTTAGGTAACATTGAGATTCCCTCATCACCTATCCCGACGCTTTTAGGCGCCTTGGTTAGCACACTCAGTACCCCGCCCCACTCCCCACTTTACCCTACCGGAGTTTCACAAAATTTTGCTTACAACTCAGTTTGCCCACCTCAGCATCTGCTGACATCAACACCGCACAGGATACTGTCGCAAAACCCTGAGTCAACATCAGGTGATATCCCCAACATTACGACAGTTTTCCCCATCCACGCAGATATGCCAAGTCAGACACCACACCACCCCCTCCCCTCTCCCTCAACATACGATTATCACCAACAATAAAGTGACAATCTTCCCTGGCGAAAGCAGAACCATAACCTCAACCATACCTGGTGCACTTCCAGACCAAGGCATGATAGTTACGCCAGGAACTTTTAGGAGAAAGAATCTCCATAGGCCTACCATATGGGATATAGTTAGGCAGGGAAAAGAAACACTAATTCTACTTGAGAACGTCTGACATAGTCCAGTTAAATTAAAGAAACATACAGATAGGCATGGCTCAACTACATATAAACCCCATTCAGGAAGCACGAACGACCCCTATCAACAACATCACCACCATTACAAGCCCGGTTGTAGACTTCCAAGAAACAAAAAACAGACTTAAGAATCTTCTTCAGTCCCATCGTAAGGCAATCGCCTGAGACGATAAACCCTTGGAAAAGACATCCCTGGTTAACACCATATACACATACCACCCCCACCCCCACCTATATCCCAGCCTATAGAATCCCTCAAAGTAGAAAGCTTCTCGTCTCAGACCACATAGACGGGATGCTAGAGCAAGGAGTCATCAGACACTCCCACTACCCTGGGAACTCCCAACTTTTCCTAGTTCCCAAAAGTGTAGGGTCCTTCAGACCCGTCATTGATTTCCTTAAATTCAGCACACACACACCACACCTGACCACATGCCAATGCCCGTTATGGGAGATGTACTCCAGCCTCTAGGAAAATATAACACAGTATTTTTAACCTTAGGTCTTAAATCTGCATTTTTGGCAGATTGAATTGGGGGATGAGTCGGAAGAGGTAACAGCCTTTAGCACTGATAAAGGGCATTACGAATTTAACCGTATGCCCTTCGTGTTCAAGAATGCCCCTAGTACACTACAAAGACTCATGATAATTTAGGCAAATCCCTTTTCGTCTACCTAGACGACCTAATAATATTTTCCCCTACTGTGGAAGACCACATTGACACCCTTCGGTACGTCTTACAGACCATCAGCAATGCTTGCCTCAAGATTCAACTGTCAAAATATAAATCCCTTAAAAAGGAAAATTGCATTCTTCGGCCACACTGTGGACAAGGAGGCAATACACACAAATTCAGATAAGATCAGAGCCATTGCTAAATTTTCCATCCCAAAGAACGGGGGCCAACTCCATTCCTTTGTTGGAACTGCAACATTTTACAGACATTTCGTTAAAAAAAGCTAAATTAGCTGCCCCACTTACCAAATTCACACGTAAAAACGTATCCTTCAAATGGGACTCAGAAGAACAAGAGTGCTTTCAGAGAATAAAACAGCACTATACAGGGCACCCGTTCTCGCGTTCCCCGACTTCACAAAGAAATTATTTCTGTTCACGGACGCATCCTCCCTTGGGATAGGAGCAGTCTTACAGCAAATAAGCTCAAACGAGAAACATAGAGCGATAGTATACGCAAAAGGGCAAAATTTAATTCGTGATTCACAGCATGGTTTCTCCAAGGGTAAGTCATGTGTGACTAATCTTCTATCCTTTTACACTAAAGTATATAAGGCGTCAGATAACAATGACAATTACGATGTTATTTACCTTGAATTTAGCAAAGCGTTCGACAAGGTGCCACACCAGAGACTACTAAATAAAATCAAAGCCCATGGCATAGGAGAAAAAGTGTTAGAATGGATTAGAGCTTGGATTAGTAACAGAAAACAGCGTGTCACCATAAATGGAATAAAATCTAGGTGGGGCAAAGTTACTAGCGGGGTCCCCCAGGGCTCGGTTTTGGGTCCCTTGTTGTTCATTATGTACATAAATGACTTAGACGATGGGATAAATAGTGATGTTAGTAAGTTTGCGGACGACACTAAAATAGGACACCTAATTGGGTCAGGAGCCGATGCAGAGATTCTGCAGGATGATCTTAATAAATTGTTAACATGGTCGGAGAAATGGCAAATGAACTTCAATATCTCTAAGTGTAGCGTGTTAAACGTAGGGCTACACAACCCCAAAAATAGATACATCTTAGATAACACGTTTTTAGAAAAATCTGAGTGCGAGAGGGACTTGGGAGTTCTGGTGAGTCCGGACCTTAAAACCAGGAAGCAGTGCATTAGCGCCAGAAATAAAGCTAACAGACATTAGGTTTCATAGCTAGGATAGTAACGAATAGAAGTGCAGAGGTAATTATTAAACTCTATCTAGCGATAGTTAGACCCATCCTTGACTATGCGGTACAGTTTTGGTCTCCGTCCTACAGAATGGACATAAATTCACTAGAATCAGTACAGAGAGGAATGACCAAAATGATACATGGACTCGGAAATTTGCCTTACGAAGAGAGGCTTAGGCACCTAAACTTACACTCTCTGGAAAGACGCAGAGTGCGGGATGATCTAATAGAAGTGTTCAAGTGGATCAAAGGCTATAACAAGGGAGATGCAAACAAGGTCATCATAATAAAACCACAGGACAGGACTCGCAGTAATGGGTATAAACTGGACAAATTTAGATTTAAGAAGGAAATAGGCAAGAATTGGTTTACTAATAGGGTGGTCGATGAATGGAATAAACTTAGTAACCATGTAGTAAGCGCTGAAACTATCAGTTGTTTTAAAAAACGATTAGACAACTTTATGGATGGGGACGACAGGTGGTGATGGATACGGAACTGCCTAGTGTAGGCCTTATGGTCTCTTGCAGTCTCCTTTATTTTTATGTTCTTATGTTATGTAAGCCGCGTATTGAGCCCTGCAGAGCGTAATTAATACCCCACCCACTTGGAAGCTCTAGCTGTAGTCTGGGCTCTGAAACGTCCTAGGACACAAAATTACAGTCATAACAGATCATGAACCATTGAAATAGATTTTCAAAGGGAAAACTTTGCGAGGTAAGATAACAAGGTAGAACACAACCTTCTTAGATTTCAACCCAGATACTGCCTACATAAAAGGTAGAGCCAATATTGTAGCAGACGCACTTAGCAGAAACCCCCTGATTGCAACAGTACCAACCACCCACTGTATTTCCCCTCAGGAACTTGGATAAGAACAGAGAGATGACCTAAATTGGTCACAGGTAATTACCCACCTAGAAACGGGTACCATACAAAAAAAAAAAAAAAAAAATGTCCCCCTTCAGGAACTACATCTGAAAGATGGAATTCTTAGGAGAGGCACTGTAGCTACATCCCTAACAGTGATCCTGAACTCCCTGATTCCTAGAGTCCTTTCTATAGTTCATGATAGTCCCATTACAGGACATCCCGGTTAAGACAATTATTTAGCGAACACTAGACATGTATATTTCTGGCCTAAGATGCGCACCGACATCAATCGCCATATAGAACACTGCACTACCTGTAACCAACTTCGTGGCGCTGACCCCAGACCACTCTTACTTGAAGAGATATCCACCCCCTCAGAACCGTGGAATTCTATGGGTATCGATCTTTTGAAGCTACATCCAAGCTGTCATGGTTCCCATTACGTCCTGGCCGCGGTAGACTACTTTTCAAAGTATACAATACTAGCGCCCCTACCAGATAAATCAGCAGAAACAGTGGCCCAAGCCTTAGTAGACAAAATATTCTGCAGGTATAATATACCTCGTCAAATTCTCTCAGACAACGGCACAGAATTTCAAAACGAGGCACTCCAAAACATATCCAAACTGTACCACATAAACAGGATATATGCCACAGCATATCCACAAGGAAACGGACTTGTAGAGAGAACAAACAGAAAATTCTCGAAGTCCTCCGACCCCTACAAGTGTCTTTGCGACACATGGGAAGACTGGCTTCTACAAGTACAGGCCAACATTAATAGCTCTATCAACTCAGCAACAAAGAACTCCCCCCCTTCATAATTCATAAAGGCCCAGATTCATAAAGGCCCAAAAAACATCCTTAAATTTTCCTAAAGCTTTCTCACATATCTGCCTTACCACAAAAATCTGATCCACGCAGAATATTTAGTTTGTTGTCTTTTTAATAATTTGCTTTAATTTGTTTATTACGAGTACTTCCCTCGTTATGCACATAATATAATAAATATTCACATTAGGTGGGAGCAGGTGTGACAGTGGAGTGGCTTTGTGCCGTGAGTATTGGTTTGAATATTTAATTTGAGTTCTTATTTTTATTTATATCAAGGTAAGTAATGGAGTGTGTCACATCTGCTTCCAGTTAATTTAAATGTATATATATATATATATATATATACATATATATATGAATATATATATATATATATATATATATATATATATATATATATATATATATATCACACAGGAACCCACAGTCGGAGAAAGAATAAACTTCGAATAGAGAATAATCCTATATTTCGGCTATCAACTGTAGCCCTCTTCAGGAAAGTACATAAGATAGAGAACAGAGGGGACTAATAAACTACAGTAAGAAGAGATGTGGACAGTTGACCTCACTCAGACGCGGGGCTAACTGGGGTGGCGGAGGAGGGAGGGGGTGAGGAGAGGGGAGGATGTAACGTCCGCACGAGCTTATTAATTGCTGCGCGTGAGATAATGTCAGGTGTCCACTGCCCTTTAGAAATATTAATATTAGGGCATTCCTCAATTAATGCTGATTCGACTATTTTCCTCCTGAAACCACAGTGGGACTTGAACACTAATCTGGCCTTACCCCAGTCGAAAGAATGATTCTTATTTTTAACATGAAGAAATACAGCCGAATTTTCCTGCCCATACCTAATTGACCTTTTATGTTCTGCCAATCTAGTGTTCAAGTCTCTCCCGGTTTGACCCAAGTAAACCAAATCACAATCTTTGCAGGGCAAACAATAAACACCAGGTGACTCAACTTCCTTCGGCTTTTGTTGAACGTTCACAATTTGCTTACGTACGGTGTTAGGATAGTGATAAGCAATAGTGAGACGTTCACGAGGAAACAATTTAGTAGAAGAACTGATGGTATTATTGAATGGAATCTTTAAAATGTCCTTAAAGGAGCGGTGAAAATTTGAGGGGACGGAAGTTTTAAAATGGTTGGCCCTAGCCTTACTGAGGGCTTGGTCCAGAAACCAAGGAGGATA
Organism: Oratosquilla oratoria; assembly: GCF_046742065.1. Taxonomy (NCBI): domain Eukaryota; kingdom Metazoa; phylum Arthropoda; class Malacostraca; order Stomatopoda; family Squillidae; genus Oratosquilla; species Oratosquilla oratoria. The sequence goes on from NC_134785.1 coordinate 46,174,285, forward strand.
AGCCAACTTCTCAAGTTGACATTTGATCACCTCAATCTCGTGGTCCAGAAATTGAGGACTGCAAATCCTGAAAGCCCTCAAAAAAAGGCCAGAGGCAACACTTTTTTTGACATTGTCAGGGTGATTGCTAAAAAAGTGGAGATAACTGCCTGAATGGGTGGGCTTACGGTATACTGTAAAGAATAAATTATCATCAGTTCTTCTTAATAAAATATCCAAGAAAGGGATTTGGTGTCCTTCTTCCCATTCAACTTTAAATTTAAGATTCGGGGTCAATTGGTTCAATTTATCATGGAACACTTGAAAACCTCCTTTGGAAATCCAGACATGCACGGAGGCACCTGTGTTTAGTTAGTCCCAACCAGTCCATTTTTAAGTCTCTTTGCGCCCAAGCTCTTCACAAGGCTTGTTTCCTCAGTGGCCAACACCAGGCCAACCTCACACGTAAACTCCATAGACTTTGCAATAACAGTGTTTGGTCCAAATTTTCTCTCACGGACAACGTCATCAACCTCACCAACATTGAATTGTCCAACACCCAACTAGAAGTGTTAGGGCTTGGACTTAATTTCGCCCTCACTCCCGAGAGAAACCATGTTTTGGACTTTTTGGTTGGTTTTGACAAATATTTAGCTAATAACCACTATGACAAAGATCTTGCCTGCCTTAAAGGGGTTTTATTAAATGGTATTTCAGAATGTTTTAAAAATGAAAGTGGCCTACCAAAAAGACACAGGGAGGCCCTGTCTGCTCTTAAGAAGCTTGACAACATCATCATCACAAAAGCGGATAAAGGTGGCAATATTGTTATTTTAGATCAGTCTGTTTATGTCACGAAAGCCCATGAGTTGCTTAATGATTCGGCCACTTATGAAAAACTCACCAAAAATCCCCTTAAGAACGCAGCCGCCGAGTTTAACAGACAAGTCCGTAATATCACAGTTGATAAACGCATTATTGATTTGAAAGTTACCAACCCTAAGCTCCCATATTTTTATGGTCTCCCTAAAATTCACAAAACAGACATTCCCCTCAGGCCCATCATATCCAACCGTGGCTCCTGCACTAGCAAACTTGCTAAATGGCTGGCGGATATTTTATCCCCGTACGTAGGTAATTTCTCTAATTCTCATATCACAAATTCATGTGATTTTATTTCTAAGACCAAAAATATGAAAGTTCAGGGTTTAAGGCTCCTCAGCCTTGATGTTACCTCGTTATTTACGAAAATTAATGTTGATGATGTACTTACTTTTTTGGAAACCAAACTGCAACCGTTTCAAGACTCTTTCCCCCTCCCTGTCAACAAAATTCTTGCTTTAGTTCGCCTGTGTGTTTCTTCAAATGTTTTCTCCTTTCAAGACCAATTCTTCCGTCAAAAATTCGGTTGCAGTATGGGTTCCAATTTGTCTCCTGTTTTGGCCAATTTGTACATGGAGTATTTTGAGTGTACCCTTTTGCCCAGCATCAAACCGCCCGAAATGATTTGGCTCAGGTACGTAGACGATATCTTTTCGGCATGGGATGACAGTTGGGGCCCATTTGAAGTGTTCCATGATAAATTGAACCAATTGACCCCGAATCTTAAATTTAAAGTTGAATGGGAAGAAGGACACCAAATCCCTTTCTTGGATATTTTATTAAGAAGAACTGATGATAATTTATTCTTTACAGTATACCGTAAGCCCACCCATTCAGGCAGTTATCTCCACTTTTTTAGCAATCACCCTGACAATGTCAAAAAAAGTGTTGCCTCTGGCCTTTTTTTGAGGGCTTTCAGGATTTGCAGTCCTCAATTTCTGGACCACGAGATTGAGGTGATCAAATGTCAACTTGAGAAGTTGGCTTATCCTCCTTGGTTTCTGGACCAAGCCCTCAGTAAGGCTAGGGCCAACCATTTTAAAACTTCCGTCCCCTCAAATTTTCACCGCTCCTTTAAGGACATTTTAAAGATTCCATTCAATAATACCATCAGTTCTTCTACTAAATTGTTTCCTCGTGAACGTCTCACTATTGCTTATCACTATCCTAACACCGTACGTAAGCAAATTGTGAACGTTCAACAAAAAGCCGAAGGAAGTTGAGTCACCTGGTGTTTATTGTTTGCCCTGCAAAGATTGTGATTTGGTTTACTTGGGTCAAACCGGGAGAGACTTGAACACTAGATTGGCAGAACATAAAAGGTCAATTAGGTATGGGCAGGAAAATTCGGCTGTATTTCTTCATGTTAAAAATAAGAATCATTCTTTCGACTGGGGTAAGGCCAGATTAGTGTTCAAGTCCCACTGTGGTTTCAGGAGGAAAATAGTCGAATCAGCATTAATTGAGGAATGCCCTAATATTAATATTTCTAAAGGGCAGTGGACACCTGACATTATCTCACGCGCAGCAATAAATAAGCTCGTGCGGACGTTACATCCTCCCCTCTCCTCACCCCCTCCCTCCTCCGCCACCCCAGTTAGCCCCGCGTCTGAGTGAGGTCAACTGTCCACATCTCTTCTTACTGTAGTTTATAAGTCCCCTCTGTTCTCTATCTTATGTACTTTCCTGAAGAGGGCTACAGTTGATAGCCGAAATATAGGATTATTCTCTATTCGAAGTTTATTCTTTCTCCGACTGTGGGTTCCTGTGTGTTATCTACAAATGTGCTACTACATTTCTATTTAGAAATATATATATATATTTTTTTTTGTGGGAGGTTACGTATGTTAGTCTTGGCTAGTGTGCCATGTGAATTATATAACTATTATGATGTCTTAATTATTGCACACATATCCTGTGGATATGTGTGTTTTTGTGGGGCAATGTGCCTTATACGATGTTTTTAATTTTTATTCTACGTTAAATCTATATACGTAACATCCCCTTTTTTTTTTTTTTTTTTTTATTAGCTAGTGGCCGCGGTTTTGGCGGGAGGATTGGTTTTTATCCTAAAATGGTTTTAATTCTGGGCCAGTTTTTGTGATCTTGTGTTCGTTTTGATGATTATGGAGGTGGTGGTATCATATTGTTTGTTAGTATGTTATTCCAAGCTTTACTATTCAGTCTTATTAGTCTTGAGTGTATTGTTTCTATGTTTGCTGTTTCATGAAGTTGTTCTTGTGTTTCTAGGTATGGTGGTTTATGTTTGAATATTTTTCTTAATGTTTTGTTTTGTAATGTTTGCATTTGTTTGATGTGTGTGTGTGTGCTTGTGACTGTGATTATTGGGGGGTATTCTAGTTGTGGTCGTGCTAGTGTTTTGTAGAGTTTTATTTGTGTTTTTGTTGTGAGTCCTCTGAAGCGTCTAAGTCTATTGAGTGTGTTGTTTGTGATTTGTATTCTGTTTTTGATGTGATGTTTTATTCCCTGTGTGTTGATGGTGAGGCCTAGGATGTGTGCTTGTTTATTGTATGGTATTATGTTGTTGTTTATTTTTATTGGTGGTGGTTGGCGTGTTGAGATGGCTAGTAATTGGAATTTGTTTGTGTTTGTAGATATTTTCCATTGTTTTTCGTATGTGTTAATTTTGTTGATTTCGTGTTCTGTCTTCCTGGCAAGCATGTGTTTTCCTGTTGTGTTAGGGTATGTGATTACCTGTGTGACGTCGTCTGCGTATTGTATAGTGTAGCTTCCGTGTGAAGGTGGTGGTATGTCTGATGTGTATAAGTTGAATAGTGTTGGGGAGAGAACGCTTCCTTGTGGAACTCCGCTGTGGAGAGGGAAGGATGGTCCTATGTAGTGGTTTATTTTGATTTTTGCTGTTCTGTTGTCTAGGAAGCTACACAGTGTTTTCGTGATGGTGTCTGGAAGGTGTGTTTGAAGTATTTTGTATTTAAGGCCTTCTTGGCATACTTTGTCAAAGGCCTTGGATATTTCGCGTGATATTATGTTGCATGCATGTTTATGTCTTTGTGTGTCTGCGATTGTTTCATATATGATGGCGAGTGCTGTGTGTGTTCCTTTGCCAGGTGTGAATTCATGTTGGTTAGGGTTTAGCATGTCGTGTTCGTGTAAGTGTGCCATGAGTCTGTTTGTGATTAGTCTTTCATATATTTTCCCCGGTGTTTCTAGTAGTGATATAGGTCTGTAGTTTTGTATTTGTGTGGTGTCTTTGTTTTGTTTTGGTATGAATGTGATAATTGAGTTTTTGAATTTTTGTGGAAAGTATCCTAGGCTTAGTGTTTCGTTGTATATGTCTGTGAGTAGTTGTATTGTTATGTTTGGTAGGTGTGCAAGTATTTGTTTCGTTATGCCTGATTGTCCTGGAGCTTTGTTTTTGGTGTGTTTGATTATGTTTTTAACGTCTTCTAGTTGTATGGGTTGTCCGGTGTAGTTGTCAGTGTCTAGTCTGTCTAAGTCTATGTTTCCGTAAGGTTGTGTTTGGTGGTAGTGTTGTGTTATGTGTGTGAGAATTTTGGTTTCGTGATTTGTGTCAAATTGTGTGTTTTCTTCTGGTGTGATTTGAAAAATGTTTTGCCATACCTGTCTGAATGCGTTTTCTTTGTCTTTGGCGTCGTGTAGTTTGTCGTTGTTATGTATTATGTATGGTGAAGTGTTAGTGTTAGATCCTTGTAGTTTCTTTATTGTGTTCCAGAAGTCTTGTGGTTTTTTGGGGTTGAATTTAATGTTTGATATTAATTTGTTCCATGTCTCTTCGTAGTTTGTTTTGTGTTCCTCTAGTATTTGTGCTTGTAATTGTTTAATTGTTTGTGTTGTGTGTGGAGTCCAGTTGTTTTCTATTATGGCTTTGTTTTTTATGTTGTTTGCCTTCCATATTAATTGTTTTAAAGTTTTAGATGTTTTGGGGATGGGTAGTTGTTTGTGGTGTGTTGTAGGTACACTCTGTGTGATTGCGTTGTGTATCAATTTGTACCAGTTTTCTATTTTGTCGTCTATGTATTTTGTGTCCTTTATTTGTGTGTTTGTGTTGATTTGTGTTTCTGTGTTGTATTCTTCTGTTATTGTTTCAAGTATTGTTTTAAATTTCTTCCAGTCTGCTTCTTTGTATAGTAGTCTAGGTGGTGTGGGAATTGTGATTGCTGTGGTGGAAAGTGTGAAATGTAGTGGTATGTGATCTGATGAGGTTATGTCGCCTGGGTGTATTCTGTATGTGAGGTGGTGGTGTCGGTTGGTGAATATCATGTCTGGGTTGCTTGTTCCGAAGTGTGAAATGCATGTTGAGAAGTCTGGGCCTAGGAAGGTGAGGTGGTTCTGTGTTATTAGTTGGTGTATGTTTTTACCTACGTGATTATTGTATGTGTGTTTTAGTGTTTTATGTTCTGCATTAAAGTCTCCTATGATGTATGTTGGTTGTGGTTTCTGTGTGATTTTCAGTATGTCTTGTGTTGGTAGGTATGGTCTTCGTGGTGGGAGGTATGTTGTGGCTATGATTATGGGTCCTTTGTTTGTGTGTATTTCTATGGCTAACATGTCTTCGTCAAAGTCGTCTAATAGTTTGTATTTTATATTTTGTTTTATGGCTATGGCTATTCCTGCGTTGTCTTCATTGTACGTGTTTAGTGTGTGTGTGTTGTAGTTGAATATTTTAACTGTGTGTCTCCCTATAGAGTTGAGTAATATAATGTCTGGTGTTTGTGTTAGGTAGTGGTTGCTTAATTGGTTTCTTCTGTGGAATGTCCAGTGTTGTACGTTGTGTTGTATTATGTGTATTGTGTCCATGTTTGCTTGGTTTATTGGCTGTTGACTGTCCAGTGAGGTGTGTCTGTTGGTTTGTATTTACGAATGTCGTAGTATCCCTGTTGTGTTTTTCTGTATGCTGTTTCTGTCAGTCTTTGTATAGGGGCTTTGGTCAGGTCAATTAGGTTTTGTGTTATCAAAGTGTCTACAGTTTCCTCAGGCATTTCCTTGGTGTAAATGTATTTGATCTTTTTGTTTTGTAGGAGTGTGTGTACGTTTTGATGTATTTCTTCGTCTGTCATTTTTGTTGTGTTGAGTATTATTATTTGAATTGTGTCTGTGTTGTGGTCTGTTTTATTTGACTTTGTGGGTTGTTCTGTTACTGATGTATGTTCTGTGTTGTGTGGTCTTTTGTTTCTCTGTTCTTCAGTTTCCATTGATTCTGGTTGTGATTGGGGGTGGGTAGTGTTGTTGATCATATTTAGTACTGCTGTGGGTTTCATGACAGAGGGTGGGATTATGATTGTTGGGAGTTCGTTTGCTTTGTAATAGTCATCTATTGTCTGTTGGAATGTTCCTGGTTGTGCTGCTTCATTAATGTTGGCGTGTATGATTGTTGTGTTTATGACAGTCAGTGAGGTGTTTCAAGTTTATAGGGTTGGGTGTTGGTGTGGGGGAAGACTGAGGAGTGTTTCCTGTGGCTACGTTGGCATATGAAGTGTTGGAGTGTGTGTGTGTGTTTTGTACTTTATTGTCTTGTATCTTCTTCTTTATCAAGTCCTTTCTTACTTGGCATCGAGCTGCGTACGTAGGGTGATTGAAGCCGCAGGCGATGCACTTCTTGAGAGCGTTGTGACAATTGTTGTTTCTGTGGTCTCTTGAGCAGCAGCTTGAGCATATGGTGTATGTGGTTGGTTGAGGACAATGTTTGAGTGTGTGGTCATAAGCATAACAGCGTGTGCATTGTGGTAAGTGTATATATGTTTCTTGACTTAGTGTATGTGGGGGGAATGACTAGCTGAATATTAGGATGCCTCTGTTCAAGCTCGTCGTCACCATTGTCGTTGTTTCCAGCTTTACTTTAATGATGGTCTTCGTGTTGGGCATCTTGATGATGTTTACAACTTTCATGTAGGAGTTAAGTCGTTCCATTTCTTGTTTGATTGTTTCCGGGTCTTCATTGTATATGTGTTCGTCTACTTGTTTAACTATCAGTGTTCTCTTGGCGTCCAATTCCGGGGGGTCAATAATGTCCAGTCCTTCTCTTGCAAATGCTGTCTTCGTTGTCTTCTTGGTCAGTTCTTCGATTATCTTGTCCTCTGCTGTAGCCGTATGTTGAGTGCCGTTCGTAAAGAGTCTCTGGATAGCTATCTCCAGCTGGGTCAATAGCTTCCAGATTACAGGGCGTTTGGTTTGGCCGGCCGTGGGCCGGATCTCTCTAATGTTGATTCTGCCCATAGCGCCGAAGCGCTATTGGGCTTTAAAAAATGTGTGTGTGTTAGTTTGTGTGTCAGTGTTGTGTATAGAAAGAAAAGGAAAGTAAGGGAAATTGTATTGGGGGTGGGGGGGTGGGGGGCTGTGGGATACGGTCTGTGCTCACGATTTACTAATGGCCTAACGGAGGTTAAGGGAAAGCGCTACGTTGGCTGGTGCCCGTGTGTCTATCGGTAGAGTTGGAATGGCTCGGTCGCCGGGGATCGAATTCTATGCCGAGTCCGCTAGAATGCGGGAGACCGGAAGGGGGTTCCCTCCCCCACCAGTCGACTGCGCAAGTTTTAAGACCCCAAGGGCAATGCACAGTCGAAAGGGGGGTTATGAGGCATAAAACCGTCAGAGTGAGAAGGCGAAGAGAATGCCCTTAGCTCGGGTAACGGCGTTGAGAAATCTTCGTGGTTCACGTTGGGAGCGAGTATGTCCGTCCTCGGTGGTGTCTGAATTATCTCTTGATGATGATCATAAGTCTGTTGTGTCAAGTTTTCTGTGTAGATTATATATATATGATGTACGGATCATGGACACTGTGTCGAGGAAAATTTGGATGCTCATTGGTGAATGGTAGCCAATGAGCGTGCGTTGTTTTCACTCGCATCCAAATTTTCCTCGACACAGTGTCCATGATCCGTACATCATATATATATAATCTACACAGAAAACTTGACACATAACTGTGGTTCTTGCCTTCAGTCTCTCCTTGAGATAGGTAAGTTCCCTCTCAGTTATGAGAGCAATGACGGGGAAGGCACTCGGTGCCACGCATCGGGTCCTTCGCACATTCTATGTGCACGCAGTCCGCAGTCTGGTGGACTACGCTGCCCCAGCTCTCATAAATGTGGCGACTGCCAAGCTTGAAGACCTGGAGCCTTGCCAAAATGCCGCAGCAAGGATTATCCTAGGAGCTCAACCTTGGACTAAGATCGTTAACCTCCGAATGGAGGCTTCGTTGCCTTCATTAACATCACGGGTCAGAAGGCTGGAGGTCGACTTTCTTGCCAAGTTGGTCCAGAGCCCCAGGATAACTGAGCTGAGTCAGAGCCTTGTGACAGCTCTGGGACGGTTGGGTACTTTTATCCACTCCGATACCTGGCTGGCACAGGCGGCAGGGATCCTGGACTCCTTCAAGCTCACCAGCACTCTCCTTGAGAAAGGTAGGGACTCTCCACATCCAGAGTTCAAGCCCCCACCACCATGGCTGTCGATACCTGCAACTTTCGTTGTCACAAAGCTTCCCAGTAAGAAGAAGTTATGTGACCAGGAAAGAGTACGAGCGCAGGCCCTACAAGGCGTCCGCGCACTGTCGAGACCTGGAACGGCGGTCTATTACACGGATGGCTCCGTAGACCCCAACAGGCCTCGCAGTGCGGGGGCTGCTTTTATGACGGATGGTTTGACCTACGGCAGGAGAGTATCTGATCATGCGTCCACTCTCCAAGCTGAGGCCATAGCGGTCCAAGGAGCGTTAGAGCATGCTCTAATATCTTTAGCTGGTCCTGTGGTGATCCACACTGACTCACAGTCTTTGCTAGGCAGCTTAGAATCGATACAGCCCAGCGACAATGTACGCCTACTGACCTCCATCCTAGCACTCCTGCTGAAGCTGCATCAGCAAGGCAGGAGTGTTACGCTCAACTGGGTGCCAAGCCACGTAGGTGTCCCAGGTAATGAGTTAGCCGACGCCGCAGCAGAAGCGGCGCGCAAAAGACCTGAAGTCGATGTTGTCGTCCCTCTCAGCAGAAATCAGTTGCGCCTACGCACCAGGGCTCTTAACCAGGTACAACGGTTCCTCGAGCACAGACTGGAGGCAGAGGTGTCAGAGAGGGCGAGGTGGTACAGGGCAGTCACAGACTACGAGCCCCTTGTACTTCCTCGCTCCACACCTAGAAAAGTGGAAACTCTGCTCTTCCGTCTGCGGCTGGAGGACCGTTGTTTCTGGCAAATCAAGACCAACCCCACATCAGAAGAAAGAAGATGCCATCATTGCCGCCACCCTGAAGCCACCCTTGACCACTACCTCAAACATTGCCCCGCAACTGCTTTTCTGAGGAGAGGGCCTCCGACAACATCTGAGGGTCTTGTGCGCCGCCTATGCAGCCACTTAAGTCCGTTTGAACTGCGTCGGCTGGTGGAGTGTCAGCCCCCCCTTTAATTATTATATATACATGTCTCTGTTCGGAAGGGTGAATTCATGGCGATGTGCATACGTATATTGCATACGTATGCACATCTAATGTATGTATGAGTGTGTGTGACCAAGGCCACACACGCTCATACATTGAATCACCCCCTCCTTTAATTTCAATATATATGCTTATTGTCCGGAAGGGTGTATTCATGGTGATGTGCATACGTATATTGCATACGTATGCACATCTAATGTATGTATGAGTGTGTGTGGCCAAGGTCACACACACTCATACATTGGATCACCCCCCCCCTTTCTTACATTATATACACCAAGATGTCACCACCTACCATCATATACAGTTATATTGAGAAGGGTGCATTCACGGAGATGTGCATGCGCATTCTTATACGTGTGCACATCTTGTGAATGTATGAGTGTGTGTGGCTGGGCCCACACACACTCGTATGTACAATCACCCACCAAACGGGCTCACACCTAAAGCCCGTGGGAGCCTCTCTCCCAAATTTTATAGACTAGAACTTGACACAACAAATCGCCCTAGAAGATGGAACAAGAGAGTTCCGAAACGTCGGCCAATATAAGAGATCTCCTAAACAGACTTACAGAAAATGATAAGTCAAATATTCGTCGTATAGAGACTATACGCAAGAAGATAATCAAAAATGAATCTTCAATAGCTTTTAACCTCGTCTGCCTGCAAGAAAATATCCTACCTGGCTAAAAAAAAAAAAAAAAAAAAAAAAAAAAAAATATATATATATATATATATATATATATATATATATATATATATATATATATATATACACAAAGGTTTAAGTCATTATAGACAAAAACGCTGTAATAAACCATCTATATATCCTTCCACCCCATTACCGGTGCATTTTCTCCAGGCTACATCTAGAGTAACATGACACAAACCTACAAAGCTACTCCCACCGATCACATCACAGGTAACACCCCTACGTACTGCCTAGCCAAACAACTTAATAGCTTAATCACACCTTGGATACCTAAGAAATACTTATCAGAATGTATCGATGAGCTTTTAGACATCCTCCACTGCACATCACTCCAAGGAATTATAACATCCCTCAATGTACAGTTCTCATTTACAAATGTCCCAATTCCTCCTACGGTAGATAGTATTATTGATAATGTCTACCCCCTCCCAGAGTTGATCCCTCCTAAAATTCCAGCGAACATCTTGAAGCTTGTCATTGCCGTCTGCTCGACGGAAGCACCATTTGAAAACCCAACAGGGTAATTGCAATACCAAATAGAAGATGTTACAACGGGTTGAACGTGAGGTGTACTTTGGCAGAATTCTGCATGTGCAGCCTGTTAAACCAAATACTTCAAGACCACCAGCTTAGGCCTTGCACGTACTGCAGATGTGTTGACGACATATTCGTGGTGGTTGGGAAAGAATCCCACCTTTAGCAAACAATGGAGTCTTCTTCAGTCCTAAGTATCCATAAACCTGGAAACAATATAAAACCAATCCTTTTACAGACCCACTTTTCAACATATCAACTAGTCAAAGAAATTAAATGATCACCCATGGCATCCCAAATCGGATCTCCTGCTTCACCTTTGAATCTATAAACACACACAAGAATACTTTCCTTCAGGGTATTTAACATCCCTAGACACAGTGCCAATATATTCTCCAGTATTTCTGTAGACGAAGCCATCCAGATTATGTTTCACAGTACATGATGCTTCGGTTTAACGACGCAAAACTCCCCTTTCCCATATCAGGAGGCTAAGACGGTAGCCTGTACAGAGAACTTTTTAGAGTATAATTTAATGTAACAAACCCTTGGCTCAACTCGCCGGTGGTAGGGCTCGAAGAACCATCAGCTCGACCTCAGTCGCAAGTACCGATGGTCTAGCCCGATCGGCCAACGAGCATTCTTCAGGGATAATACGAACATGAAACCGTATCGCGTGCTAAAGTTCCGTGCTCATTCCTAGTACAGATATTAAGATTATGTAATAAAGAAACCCCTTTGAAATACTCTTCGAGGGAAATTATACGGTCAGACTGACGGGGTTAGCACAGGTAGGCAGTTAGGAGTTTTATTGGCCCAATCAATACACGTGCCAAATAGTTACGTTAAGTATGTGGATTATGTTTTTGTTGACATCAGAGACTAGGGACAGCCTGAGAAACTGAGAATGAAGTTGGATGAAAAAATGACCATGTAACCAATCCACACACGCTTGCTTCTTTTCTTCTAGAAACGCCTTCACATCTTCATCCCACCATTTACTACCCTTCCTTCCTTCCTTCCGACAGACAAACAGACAGACAGACAGACAGACTAAATCCGGGCGTGAACGAGTGTAACTTTGGAATGGATGCTGCTAAATTCCGTCCGTTGCCGTGCAGTCAGTTGTACTGGTAGGGATGAATGCGAGTAGAGGATGTTCGTGAGTATTGTATACTATTATCTAGTCATTTACCCCACTGTCCCTCTCTCCCTCCCTCCACTACTCGTATATTGCTCTCTCCGTTACTGTCACACTTTGTCGTTTCCCCGTCTTTTTTTTTTTTTTCCTTTTCGGCTACTCCCGTTTTCTATTCTTATTTTTCACTCCCTTTTTTATTTTATTTTTTTTATTTTTTATTTATTATTTTGCTTTCGTCCAATTTCTTCCTTCCCTTTCTAGACTTCATCTGCTTCGATCTATTTCAGTTTTTGTCCATCTTGTCTTCTCTCTTCTCCTTTCCTCTCTCCCCCCTCCCTCTCACTTCTCTCCCCCCCTCCCTCCCTCCTTTCTCGCCCCGTAATTTGCTTCCCTCTTCTCACACTTCTTTTCTTTCATTTGATTTACACTTTTAGTCAATGTTATTGTCTCCCCATCCACCTTTTCCTCCCTCCATTGCATCTTTCTTTCCCTTGACTCTCATTCCTCTCTCAGATCCTCCCCCCAGTCTCTTCTTCCTCCACACACGTCCTGATCCTTCTCTTTTAGTAACCTCCATCGTTGTGTTCAACTCCTGTTGTTTCCTTCCTTTCGTCACTCACTTTTCCTCCATCGGTTAGGTTAGGTTAGGCCAGGTTCCCCAATGATCATATACAACTGCCCGGCCTTGGTCCACTATTTTTTTTTCTTCTATTATTATTATTTTTATATTTCCTCAAGAAACGAGTACACCTGTCCGGACACTCTCCCAAAGGTGGTCAGTCTATATTTCAGACGGACGGACCGACGGACTGACCGACCCACCTCCCTCCTTCTCCACCTTCGTTTGACACTTCCGCTTCCCCCCTTGGTCGCTTCCTGCCTGTTTTACACGATGTCCAGTAGGGTCAACCTAGTGACTAACCCCTGCCCAGAATAAACCCGGATATAGTATTAACCAGGCCATAGTATACCCCCTGGGGGACCAACTGTCCTAGGCCAAATTAAAGCTGGGGTACAAATTAATCTAGGCCAGACTAAACCCCTCTAGGAGCCATGCAGTACTTATATGTTTCGAAAAATAGACTTGTTTCATTTTATTGTGAATAATCGATTACATACATATATAAAAATTGTTTTTTAACGGATTTAACACCGGGTATAGTCTGGATGGGGGTATACTGTGGCCATTTATACCGGCATTATGCTAAAGAGTAAGTGCTGCATTTGTAAAACCATCGAACATATTACACCTATTTGTACGTATAGTACTACCTCGTTTGTGGGAATTAAGAAACCTCTGCTAGGGCTATGCCCTGTTAGTTGCGGAAAGCCCACAGCGGGTCCCGGGAATCGAACTCACGACCACCTGGTCATGAGTTCGAAATGGTATCCACTGGCCTGCTGCGCGGCCCATAACATCACATATAGTAAATGCAGAGCTCAGGCCTCTCGTTTGTACACCTTTGACTACGTATTGTATGGAGTCAAACCACCTGGCTTATTGCACTGCTATGAACATATTTGATTATTACATACAGTGAAACCACATGTTTAATGAATGCAAGAGGCTGGTAGATGAAAGTAGTGGACAAGTAGGTAGATAGAGGGGTAGGCGGCGAGAAATTAACTTTACAAGTTAGATGTTTTGAAAACAAGAGCCGCGACGGAGTTGCAGAGTTGTATAATCTCGCTCACCGTCTAAAGTTTGTAAACACAAGCTAGGATATCGATATTGGCGCTGATATGACGAAATGTAAACACTAAGCCACTCAGCTTCGTGTCCAAGATTGCTTGCGTAAGCAGTATTGTTTGAGACAGTGTAACAGTCTTTCTGATTGGAGAATAGGGTGGAGGAGAAAAATTATTGGTACATGGAAGAAAAGTCACGCCCTTAAGGGGAGGCTTTTATTTGTAACGGTCAAAGTTATTGGATGAATTAGTGACGTCGGAACAGACTGCTTGGTGAGTGGATTGGGGATCCCAGGTGGGAGTCCTCTGGTGTACTTAATCAAACTAAGTTGTAGAAGTAGTGAAGAAACAAGAAAATAATTAGACCGTTTTAAATATCCTACGAGCAACTTATATTAAGTGGTACTTGACTAAGTAGGCATGGGGCCTACAGATGAGCGACTTACATTAATACAATGATGAAAAGAAAGTGAAGGAATGTTGAAAGTGAATGAAGAAATATGATATAGAAGGAACAATTAACAGAATTAAAACCAGTAATTAAGGAGAGAAAGGAACTGAAAGTGATGGTGGCAAGAGAGCTAAAATTGAAAGATAAGAAGTGATAGGATCAGGATGAAGAGTAGAATTATGAAGAGTGGATTAGGAGAGGTACGAGGAGGAGATGGAAGAGGCAGGAGGGGAGGAGGGGAAGAGGAAGAGGGTGAGGGGAAAAGAAGAGGGGAAGAGGAGGAAAAGAAAAGAGGAGAAGGAGGAGGAGGCGAAGGAGGACGAGGATTAGTTGGGGGAGAAGGCGAAGAGGCAGAGTAAGAGAAGGTGGAGGAGGAGGAGGAGGAGGAGGAAAAGAAAGTAGAGGAGAAAGAATGTGGAGAGAAAGGGTAAAGGCCGGGGAATTGGAGGACGATGAAGAGCAGGTGCAGGAAGAAGAGGAAGAATAAGGGGAGCTAAGGAGACGGAGGTGGACGACGAGGAGGAGGCCAAGGAGATGGAAGAGGAACGAGGAAGAGGAGATCAAGGAGACGGAGGAGGACAAGGAGAAGGGGACCAAGGAGACAGAGGAGGACGAGGAGGAGGAGACCAAGGAGATGGAAGAGGACGAGGAGAAGGAGGAGTTCAAGGAGACGGAGGAGGACAAGGAGGAGGGGACCGAGGAGACGGAAGAGGACGAGGAGAAAGAGGAGACCAAGGAGATGGAGGAGGACGAAGAAGAGGAGGAGGAAGAGGTGAAGGAGGACGAGGAGAAGGAAGAGGACTGGGAGTCGGAGGAGTGCGAGGAGTGGGATGACAAGAAGGAAGACAGGAGTCGGAGGAAGAGGAGGAGGACAAGGAAGAGGACTGGAATCGGAGGAGGACGAGGAAGAGGGGAGAGGAGGAGGAGGATTTGAAGGAGGACGGTGGGTATGGTGTCTGGCACCCAAGCTCTCGACAAGGACTGAGCAGTTAAGCATTGCTGGTGGTGACGAAGAGACCTGTGTATGTGGGATTGTGCGTGTGCGTGCTAAGAAGACGACGAAGCTTTCAACTCAGATGTGCGTTCTAAATCCCCTCAATACAGAGGCATGAATGATACATATATACAAACATATATATATATATATATATATATATATATATATATGGAAATAAACTCTCCTACTGGGATTCAAACCCTCGCCTGAGCGGCTTGTTTTTTATAAGACGAATACCGGAACATCACGCCACCGTGAGCTTACAAAACAGAATGACTTAGTTCACGGACTAATCGTTTCATTTTGTAGGGTCATGGTGGCGTGATGGTACGGTCTTCGTCTTATAAAAGGGTTCGAATCCCAGTATGAGAGTTTATTTCCAAATGTCATGATACAAATATATATATATGTATATATATATATATATATATATCACACACACACACACACACACACACACACACACACACACACACACACACAAATATATATATATATATATGCACATACATATGCAATAAAAACACTGAAGACGCGTGTTCTAGAGATGCAAGTTGAACCACTTTGAAGAAAAAGCAACCGAAGCAGATAGGTTTCCTGTATTATGTCGTCAGTGCACAAATGTATAGTTAGAGGATACACAGATACATACATATACCGAAGGCATTTTCCTCCTTACAAGGGAGGTAGCGAAAGTCAAAAGGCATAATTCCACTCCCACAAATTTCATCTCCACCCACTCCACTCCCATTCACCACCCTCCCTCCCTCTCATCTTGGCTCTTTCTGGATAACGGGTCGTCCAGGTACATACAAACAGAATATAACAGTGGGAAATGAGAACGTGGGGGCGAGGTAAGGTTCAAATATCAACGGAAGGAAGAAAGGAACGTGGGACACTCCCATGGGCACAAGAGGGGGATCAAATGTCTAATTAAGTCTAATTTACAAATGGTCTTACAGTTGGTACATATTTGCTATTTCTTTACAGATAAGCTAGATAGATTTAAGGGTGAAGTGTTTCTCGACAATGGGTAATTCATCCCAAAACTTAGTCACTGAAATGTAAGACCACAGACTGCCCAAATTAATAAATGTACACATGTATGGGCTGCTGCATGTGTCCCCGTGGCTACGCTGTTTTCTATGCCAAATGTTTGATCTGTTTGTAAATATCAGTGAGGTGTATAGTTTGGACCAGAGGGCTATAATCTGATCTAGGTGAATTTATACCCCAGGTATAATTTGGCCTAGGACTGTTTATCCCCCCGGGGTGTACTCTGGCCTGGTCCAAACTATACCTGGGTTAGTTTGGCCTATTACCCCGGGTTCCGAGTCCTGTAGTTAGGGTATATGGTCATATCAGATTATGATTTCCTTATGTTTGTCACGTGTTACATAAGCGATGCATCCGACGAAACGTAGCACCAGTTTCAAGTCTATCACATGTTAGTGACATGTGCGACGCAACTGTGTCGTCCACACACGTCGCTAATAGGCGTTAGTATCTGTCACATATTGGTGACATATACGAAGCAACATATGAGCGCGTTCACACATACCGTAGACATACGGTGAACACAAAGAAGAGAAATATATTTGCTTCGTCGAGTTTGCTATGTTTGCGACATGTTTGGATGCAGATGTGGACAAGCCATAAGAGGATGGATATCCATTGGTTTGTTCGTATGCACACTTAGGAAGGTCACACACCGACGCAACCAGTTGCATGAAACCGATCGCAACGGATGCCTATGCTATGTGAAAGCAGTATTCCGTGTACTGTAAGGACATGAATATATAATTTCCCTTTACTTGTTATCTTAGAAATGCTGGTACTTGATTGCTAGTGGGCAAACGTACAGATAATACTGCTTTCACAGAGTGTAGGCATCCATTGCGATCGGTTTCATGCAACTGGTCCCATCGGTGTGCGAGCTGCCTTACTGTCCTCTGTTGGTAACCTTGGTTAATCGTAGTCGCTCTAAGGTCGGGTCCACACTTGTTGCATTTCCACGTATCGTATCATGTTTGCGTACCACCTAGTGATACGATACGGTGCAACAGGGTATTGTACCCCCTCGTTGCGTATCCGTATACAGCAGGCGGATACGCAACAACTGGGTACAATACCCTGTTGCACCGTATCGTAACACTAGGTGGTACGCAAACATGATACGATACGTAGAAATGCAACAAGTGTGGACCCAGCTTAAGGAACCCCAGCTATTGTGAAAACAATGTCGTCTCGATTACCATATTCCAAACAAATGCACTTTTATGATATTCCTCTTTTAATGTTAATGTTTCTTTCATAATATATGAAGACTTTCAAATGTTAAGAAGAAGGAAGATGGGGAAAGGGATGGAAAATGGAGGAAAAGGTTTACGAGGGAGAAACAGACACAAAGAAAAGGACAAGAAGTGAGATACAAGAAAGAAGGACAAGGAGGGATGGAGGAGAGAAGGAAGAGAGGCTTGGGAGAGGGTGGGAAGAGGGAGAAGGAGGAAGAAGAGGAAGGGAGGAGATGGAAGAAAAGAGGGACAGAAAAAAAAAGGAGGAATGGAGATCATCTTGTACTGTATGAATTACTCTACAATTGGCCAAATTGGGCTCCCCGGACGTGACAATCCAGAGAGAAAACGGAAGGTCACCGTGACGTCCCCAGAATGAAGGCAAGAAAGTCAAGGAAGACTCAGCAAACGACTTTATGTCAATTTAGTCACGATTTTTATTTTTATTTTTTTAAGCTCACGGCAATATTCAAGACGCCTGCCACTCTACCTTCTACCAGGAAATCTTGGAGTGTTAAGCCCCTATCAAACATGAGCGACTTTAGCGAGTTCGTTTGAATAGAAACGACTTAGTTTGCAATCTTTTATTTTTCGGATCTCCAAATGTCAAATCACCTTTGCGTCACATATCAAGAAGCTCAATGTTGAATTGTCCTTAGGGAAGTCTAGAACACCGTAAGCGAAGTCGTCTTCCAGGTTTTCAAATTCACAACATTTGACGAAGATCTTGAATGTGTGACGGTGCCCCTTACATAGGACTTTGCAACGTAGAATTTAGTGAATCATGCCCTTGGTTCAACTCGCTGGTGGCAGATTTCAAACTGCCGTTACTTCGACCTCCGCCACAAACAGCGACGCTCTAACCCGTTCGGCCAGTGAGCATCCACAATAATGTACTCTATTTTATTCTGGCTAAATGGGTCATCACACTGGGCTTCCACGAGCTTCATCAGCGCCGACAGTTGAGAATTCGTTTGAGTAAAAACGACTTCGGTTACAATATTCTATTTTTCAAATATTCAAATATTAAATTATCTTTCCATCATACTGTATATAGCAAAGCTGAATGATGAACTAAGAGATTGTAAACCTATACGTCTGTTAGACATACTGCCGAAATGTTCTTAGAGAAGTCTAGGTTTCTGTAAGCGAAGTCATGTTTTGGTTATTTAAATGGAAAAATAGCCCAGTGTGATAACCCCTTTACATAACATATGTCCTCTTCTCTTTCCTCCCTCTCCCTCCTCCGTACTGTGACTTCCGACAGACTCTTCTGTTCTTCATTCCTCTCTCTCCTTCCTTTCTTACTTTTCCTTTTCTTCCTCATATCCCGCATCTATTTTCTCTTTGTTTTCTGTTCCTCTCTCCTTCTCCTCTTTCTTCCTTTCTCCTCCTCCTCCTCCTCCTTCTCCTCTTTTTTTTCTTTGACCACTTTCAGAGCGCACATACTCTCTTTCTCTTCTTCCCATCTCCCTCGTCTGTTCCTCTCCTTCAGTTCCTCTCTCTTCTCTCTTCCTTCATTCCCTCTGCTCTTACAGGCGGCATAAAGTATGTGCTTTCAGCGGTTGGGTCTCCACACCCCAAATTCTTCTGAACATTTTTTCTTTTTTTGAGTCTTGTTCTCCCTATTAACGTAACACTTTTTTTTTTGTCTGTATCCTCAGGGAGTTTGTCTCTGTCCTCCTCTTCTCCTTCCTTTATGTCCTTCCTGTTCCTCTTTTATTTTCTCTTTTTATCTTTTTATATTTCGTGTTGTCACATTCCCCTGCTTCTTTATACCATTTCCTTTCACGATGATCTTCTTTTGCCAACATAGCTTCTCCCAAGCCTATCTAATCTCTTTTACACATTCTTCTAATTCTACCTTTTCTCCGTCTCTTCTGACATTCTTCTCTTCTGGTCGTTTCTCTTTCCCTTTTCTCTCTCACTATCTTCCCCTCCTCCTTCTCCTCCTCCCTAATCATTTCATTACTGCCCTTTTTTCTTCCATTCTTCATCTTCTCTCTTCACCTAGTACTATCATTGCTTCTCTTCCTCCTCCTCCTTCCATTCCTCCTTCTTTACTCCTTTCTCCTCCTCCTCTTCCTCCTATTACTCTTCTTCCTGCTCCTCATCCTCCTACCTCTCTCCTTCTTCCTCCTCTTCTTTCCTCCTACTCTTCTCCTTCCTCCTTCTCCTCTTATTTCTCTTACTCTTCTCCTCCCTCCTCCTCTTCCTCCTACTCTTCTCCTTCCTCCTCCTTTCCCTCCCCCTCCTTCTACTCCTCTTCTTTCTCCTACTTTTTATCCTATTCCTCTCCTCCCTCCTTGTCCTCTCCTTCCTCTTCCTCTTCCTCCTATTCCTCTCCTTCCTCCTTTTTCTCTTCTCCCTCCTTGTCCTCTCTTTCCTCTTCCCCATCTCCCTCCTTTTCCTTTTCCTCCTGCTCCTCTCTTTCCTCTTTCACCTTTCCTTCCTCCTTGTATTCTCTTTCTTCTTCCTCCTCTCCCTTTTTCTACTTTTCCTCCTACTCCTTTCTTTCCTCTTTCTTTCCTCCTTCCTCCTGCCTCCCCCTCCTCCTTCTCTTCTTTTATGTCAGTATTTTCTTTTTTGTTGACAACCTTTCGCTCATCATTACCACCACCAACATCATAACCATTACCTCTACCACCATCATAACCACCACCACCATCATAACCACCACCACCATCATAACCACTACCACCATCATAACCACTACCACCACCACCACCACTGCTACTGCCACCGTTGCCACCGCCCGGCAAACTCTTTAAACAAATTTTCTTTTCTTTCGCGTGTTCCCTTCTGCAAGGTCAGTATCACAATCATTACTGAAGATGGGGCTGTCCTTGCCATGTGGTGCCCGACTGCCATGCATGTGGCTGCGCCTCCTGCACGGAGAGCCATGGTGTGTGGAGGTGCCTGAAGGCATGGGATGGGTTCTGGAGGGTCACTCCAGCTATACATGAAATTTGATTCTGTCTAAATCTTGAATCAATGTAATCCGGGGATGTGAAGTCCTCATTCCATGCTGATTCCAGTGTAGGTCAACTTGGTGATGGAGAGTATGTGAAGAGTGGTCAAGGTGGATGATGACCTTGGGCTGTGGACTTTGACGTTCTTCCAGAATTTTGGAAGGCCAGTCTCTGAAAAGACGTAGAGAGTGGGGTGATCTAATAGAGCTGTTTAAATGGGTCAAGGGCTTTAACATGAGTGATGCAAAAAAGGTCATCATATTAAGACAACCGAGCAGGACTCGCAGTAATGGATTTAAATTGGACAAATTTAGATATAAGAAGGAAATAGGCAAGAACTGGTTTATCAATAGAGTTGTTAACGAATGGAATAGACTTAGTAACCATGATATAGCGAACGCTGAAACTATCGGTTCTTTAAAGAGGTTAGAAAACTTTATGGATGGAGTGAGTGTTATGTGGTAATGGATATGGAACTGCCCAGTGTAGGCCTTATGGTCTCTTGCCATCTCATACTTCTCACGACTGGAATCGATGAAAGGGGGTTCTTTCAAATTTCTCTCCAGCCGGTGAACGTCTTGTAAGGGTGACAGCACACTAGGCATTTCTCACTAGCAGGCTACTTACTTTTGCTACTTCGTTTGAGTAGAAACGACTTCAGTTACGATCTTTTGTTTTTTAAATTTGTAAACATCAAATTACTCTTGTGTCATGTAGTGAGAAGCTAAATGACGAACTAAGAGAAATTAAAACCTAGACAAATGTTAGACATATTGTTGAGATGTTATTATGGGAGTCTAGAATATAGTATCCGAAGTCGTTTCTACTCAGACGAAGTAACAAAAGCAAGTAGCATGCTAGCCTAGTGTGCCGCCACCTTTAAATAGCGTCATGGGTTGTAAAAATGGGCCGCACGGTGGCCCGGTGGATATCGTGTCGGACTCATGAAGAGGTGGTCGTGAGTTTGATTTCCGGGATCTACCGCGGGCTATGTCGTGTTGGCTCCCGAGTGGGTTGGTGAGACTTATTACTATTATAATTTCTGTAGCAGAGGTCCATTGATCCTCAGTTTATACTCTTGGAGTGTTTCGATTTGATCAACAGCTGTTCTCTAAGCCCCTCGTCGTCTCTTTTTTGTTTTTTAGAATAGTCGAAAAAGAAATTTAGTTTTCCTCCCTTCTCCATCGCTTTTTTGTTGGATAAAGTTTCATTCTTTGTCCTTTTTCTATTACATCCTGCTTCTCCTCCTTTTCCATAACTTCATCAACCTCCTTCATATTGTCCTACATCTTTCCTGTCCATTTTTGCCTCTTCCTCTGTAACTTCTTTTCTTCTTCTATTTCTCTCGACTCCTCCCTATCCCTCCTCCTTTCCCCATGCTTTTCTCTTCACTTCTTCCTTCTCCTCCTCCTCTCCCTTCTTGTCCTCCTCCTTTCCTTCCTCGTCCTCCTCCTTCCCCTTCTCTTCCTTTTTCTGCAATACACACTTTCAGCCTTCCTCATACATCTCTGGAAAAAAGACCTTTATGGTGTAAGGTCCTAGGGGTGCTTTTGGCATGTGACCCTCTTCACTAAGCATCAGGACAGAGGGAATTGGAGTGAATTAGCCCTTAAGTGGGACGGAAGAAGAAGCTCGGATGGAAGGGGAAGAGGAGGAGGAGGAGGAGGAGGAGGAAGAGGAGGAGGAGGAAAAGTAGGAATAGGAGGAGAGGGATAAAGAGGAAGAGGAGGAGGAGGAAAGGTAAGAATAGGAGGAGACGGATAAAGAGGAAGAGGAGGAGGATGAAGAAGAGGAAGAGGAGGATGAGGAGGAGGAAGAAGGGAAACAAGAAGAAAGGAGGACGGAGAGGAGGAAATGGAGGAGAAGAAAGCGGAGGAAAAGGATGAAGAGGAGGAAGAAGAAAAAGAGGAAATGGAAAAAGAAGAAAATAGGAAGATGAGGGGAAAGAAGCAAGGGAGGGAGGGGATGAGGAGGAGGAGGAGGAGGAAGAGGAGGAAATAGAAAATGAGGGAAATAGAAAGAAGAGGCGAAGGAATAAGAAGAAGAAGAGGAGGAGGAGGAGGAGGAGGAACAAGGGAAACAAGAAGAAAGGTGGAGGGAAAGGAGGAAATGGAAGAGGAGAAAGTGGAGGAAGGGGATGAGGAAGTGAAGGGGGAGGAAGAGGATGATTTGGAGGAGTGAGAAGAAGAAGAAGAAGTAGAAGAAGAAGAAGAAGAAGAAGAAGAAGAAGAAGAAAAAGAAGAAGGGAAACAAGAAGAAAGGTGGAGGGAGAGGAGGAAATGGAGAAATTGGAAGTGGAGGAAGGGGATGAGGAAAAGGAGGAGGAAGAAGATTATTTGAAGGGGGAAGAAGAAGAAGAAAAGGAAGAGGATTAGGGCGGATGGTACAGTAGAGTGTTTGACCTCCATTGGACTGTCCGCCATATTCAGCTTCCTTTTCATCTGGATGCCGTTAGGCGATTTTGTTCAGTTGTGTGTGTGTGTGTGTGTGTGTGTGTGTGTGTGTGTGTGTGTGTGTGTGTGTGTGTGTGTGTGTGTGTGTGTGTGTGTGTGTGTGTGTGTGTGTAGCGATGTCGTTAGCATCTTGTGTTTTGTCTTCATCTTTGTATCGCCTTTAACTGCTTAGTTATTTTCTCCTCCATTTTTCCTTTTTCCTTTTCTTCGATGTTGAGAGTGACTTCCCTTGGCTGAATAGATGTTGATAGGTTGAACCGACCCAAAGCTATACTGACCTCTGTCAGTGCGGACTTAGTTTTGGTTAAAAATAACAGGTCAAGGTGTCTTAGCACCAAAAAATCAGGTCGAAACTAAGTGCAATAGTTCGCTTTTTACTTTGTACAAGATAGGTTAACTTTGTAACACCTATACATGCCTTTGTTTTTGGCTACAGCTATATCTATATACCAAAGGCTTTTTCCCCCTTATAAGAGAGGTAGCCAGGTCAAAGGTACGCACCCACACCCACCCATTCCACTCCCATCCATCACCCTTTCATCTTAGCTTCTCTTGGATGACGGGTTATCCCTGTATATCCACCAATGCCCGGGCCAAAAGCAATGCAGCAAGACGCAGCACATCCACAGCAAAGCCGCTTCACTTAATCGGCGATCCCCCTCCCCCCCTCTCTGTACCCTCATGCGGAAAATAGAGAAGACGGGGAGAAACCCCTTCGTGCTGGTTACAGCCGACTGCTTTTTATTAAGCTCAGGGTATAAATTGGACCCCAAGGGATCCCCCAAAGGAAGTTCTAACGAAGAGGAGCATCAAGGCGAGTCTTGACGTTGAATCAAACCGGAAACTGTTCCGTGAGTATCACTCTAGGCTAGTTGCCAACTTAAAGGGGTTATCACACCGGGCATATTTTACTCCCACATCCTATTTCCAACCTCCATTTGAATAACTAGAATAGGGCTTCGCTTATAGAAATCTAGATTTATCTAAGAACATTTCAACAGTATATCTAATATTCGTATAGGTTTACAATCTCTTAGTTCATCATTCAGCTTTGTTATGTATGACGGAAAGATAATTTGATATCTGGATGTTTGAAAAATAGAATATTGTAACCGAAGTCGTTTTTACTCAAACGAAGTCTCGACAGTCGGCGCTGGTGAAGCTCGTGGATGCCCAGTGTGATAACCCTTTCGTGGATGCCAACTCCGGCTATATGGGCATGTGACACGCTTCCCTGATATTGATCCCACCCACAGGGTTCCTGTCTACACAAAGGACAGGAACCCTCGATGGAGGAGACGAAACGGACGCTCACGGAATTGATGGCTGGTGCAAGTGGATGGAACCTGTTGAGAGTTGTTTGGAATGGGAAGGGCGTCTGCATGGGAATTTGCTTAGAAATACATAAGACCCTGCAACTAATGAAAGGCCTGGTCTTGCCGGTCTTTTAAAGGAATAGTAACCATGATGTAGTGAGCGCTGACGCTATTGGTTGTAAGAGAAGGTTAGGTAACTTTATGGTATGTGGTAATAGACATGGAACTTTCTAGTGTAAGCTTTATGGTCTCTTGTAGTCTCCTTCATTCTCATGTTCTTATGTACTTATATATTTGGCGTTGTCAGAATAGCTGACGACCGTTAAAAACAGTTGGGTTGGGCACTGTTATGACGTCATAACATTCTGAGATAATGCGGTGCAGTTTGCATGCGAACAAATTTGAGGTTGTTGTTAAAAAAAATAGATAAAAAAGAAAGAAAAATAATAAGACCGGTGACAACATTACGCAAAAGGACCACTGGGATGGGGAGGAGGAGGAGAAGAAGAAGAAGAGGAAGAAAAGGAAGAAGACAACAAGAAAAAACAGGAGAAGAAAAAATAGCAGCAGCAGAAGAAGAAGAAGAAGAAAGATGATTTTGAAGAAGATGAAAAGGAAGAAGACTACAAAGAAAAAGCAGAAGATAAACTTGAAGAGGAAGAAGGTGAAGAAAAAGAAAAATTAGAAGAAGAGGAAGAAAAAGGAGAGGAAGAAGACGAAGATGAAAAAGAGCTGTGAGTGTTGTGTGTATATTGTACACGTAGGAGTGCGTTCGTAACTCAGTCGTGGATTCTTCTTATTCTGATATATTTCTCTTTTGGCAATCTCAGTTGCAAATTGTCCCAAATAACTCATTCGATACAAATTCTGTGATTATTTTTTTGGCTAACTTTAAGTGATTTTATTCGGTCTAGATGAATCTCCACTACCTAAAGCCTGTTTCTGACCACCTTCGACAGTGGCGCTTTTGTTTCTCTCATGGTTAGCGCCAGGTGGCCATTTCATCTTCATCTTCATGAGGGGGAGATTTATTCGAATTGCACTGTCTTAAATTATTTTTATAAACAGAGGAACAGCACAAATTAGCCTGGTCGGAAAAAGGTCGTAAGCTTGGTGTGACTTGGCGCTAACGTGTTTATTCTTGCGTTAGCATAAACGTAAACTGAGACGCAGGCGATGCGATGAACTGAAGTGTAGTTTGAATTTCTCTCTCACTTTTATTTTCGTGGTTTACGGGGCTGGTGTAACACTACGAGAATGTTACTTGTGCTTTGGTGCCGAGGGAGTGAAGGAGACTCGAGTGAGTTTGGTGGCTTTATTCTGGTTAGCGCGAGTGTCGACCTAGGCTGGGTCGGCGGGCAGGGCTCGGAGCCCTGCCCTAAACACAAAAGTGACCGCAGAGTGACCTGAGTCGCGCACCGCTTGTGACGAGTACAGAAAAGAACTGGGCTGGACACCAAAACCTGGCATCCTTATATACGCACCCTGCGTACGCAAAAGTAGCAAACGACCCATCCTGACCGAAACATGGCTCGGCAGGGCCTAGGTTGTGCTTTCATGAGGATACAAATGCCTGTAGTACAGGCGTAATATGGACTTAACCTACACAAATATAATACAAGGCCGAAGGCCAGCTATTTCTACACAACATATACATTCCTTGTCCATCCCATTTCTGCAGCGGCGATACTATAAGCCAAAATATCGCGTAGAAGCACATGTGGGGGACTCTGTTCACTACACTGGTACCCAGTCGGACCTTAACCTTGACGGTGGTCCGGAACAGTCCATACATCAATCCAGGAGACACGGTGGCCACGGTATACCTCTATTCCAGTGACGGTACGCGCCGCGCCGCGCCCAGGATTCGAAGAGACGCCTAATTCCCCGCCCCATTAACAGACGCGTGCTCTATCAACCGAGCCATGGCGGGTCCCCTCTCTCACTTGAAATGAGGTAGTACATCTAGAAGCATTTCAAGTGAGAGAGAAGTTCATATTTTATTTAAATTCAGCAAGAGGAAGTCTGCCTTTGCTCTGTGCTACAACGCCTGTGTCCCCTGCATCTTAGTTTGCGCTTAGGATTAAAGAGAAAAAGAGCGAGACAGGCTAATTCTCTCCCTCGCAGTCAGCAAGTTGAAAAAAGGTCTGAAAATAGACAAACTGTCAGCTCGACCGAGTGGGGGTGTGGCGTAGATGCGCAGTAGAGTACATATTACACACCGTCAAGGTTCTCTTCAAATGCTGCGAATTTGAAAAAAGCTGCAAGGCGACTTCGCTAATAGTAATCTCGACCTCCTTCAAGACACTATAACAATGTGTCTAATATTCACATAGGTCTAACTTCCCTTAGTCCGTCATTCAACTTCTAAGTATATGACCCAAAGGTTATTTGACATTTGGATATTTGAAAAATAGAAGAGTGTAAACGAAGTCGGTTCTAATCAAACGAACTCGAGTCGCGTAAGTATGACGGGGAAGTTTACTCTTTGTGACTCTCCATGTCTGTCTCTGCCCTATGAAATACGGAGTTAACTGGAGTGCATGACATGGAAGCTGAGAGTTGCTCGTTAGGAGACGGGAGTAGAAATATGGAGGAAAGGTCGCGTGGGTGTGTGGTGCGTGCCTCGTATCTCCATTTCCATTATTTTATATTAGTTTTCCTCTGCTACCGTGCGATTATACTGTTGCTTTGTTTGAATCATTTTATTACGCTCAAAGAGCGGCAAGCCTAGTACATAGGTAATTAGCTATTTACATGAGGATCGTGACTCATAGGGCACGCTGTTCGACTGAGGTGGCAATTCGTAGTTAAGTACAAAATTTCAGAGGTTGGGACACAGTGGTGGACACGGTATATAATCAGTGGTAATAACAGCATGTATAAAACAATCACAGTCAACAGTATATACAAAACAAAAGTATGTACAATATCACAGTTATGATATAAGAGACATTGACATAATTGAGACAGTCGTGGACAAGATCATACATGAGAATTATTACGTCGTACAGCGATAGTTAGCACCCACCAAAGTGTGGGTGACGTAAGAGTAGTGTTTCTAAATGGTTATCGGCAAGCAAGTATTTACATACATCAATGACAGACTCTCTATGGGGGATTAAATCTGTTACTGCAGGGCATTCAAGGCAATAATGCTGAAGGTTATTTGCATTGGGCAAGTCACACAGTTTACAGGAAGAAAATTGAGGCATGTCTCTTGTCTCGCTCACCTGCCACACTGGTCTGTAGCCTAATCTAAGTCGAGCAGATACGACATTATGTCTTCTAACTAAGAGTCCTCGGCGGCGATATTTGTGGGGGCGATTGGCAAAGTGATCATAGTGCTGAATGGTCACACTCGAAGGTCGTTCGATATTCCTACGGTGAACGATAGGCAAATGAGCTGCAGCACGTATTTTGCGTCTGTAGAATGAGAGGGAACCAGGTGAAGCGTCAGTTGCAGGTGAGGGCTGTTCGCAGGCTGCCTTGGCGAGTAGGTCCACTGTCTCGTTGCTAGTAATTCCTACGTGAGAAGGGATCCACAGGAAGTGAATAACAAGGGAGTGCTCAAGGGCTGTGGCTAACTGAAATAGAATGAGAGTTACTAGGTTATGGGATTCTGATTTTTGGGAGGACAAGGCACGGAGAGCAGATTGAGAGTCACAGATAATTAGGCCATTACTACCAATACGTAGCAGTAGATTGACAGCATCCAGGATTCCGTGGAGCTCGCAGGAAGTTGAGCTGAGGAAACCTGGTAGTCGGCGTCCAATCCAGCCTCCATGGGGTGGAACCATACTAGGCGAGTAGATGGCACAGCCCGTGTTTCCGTCCGGTTGCAGTGACCCGTCTGTGTATATTGTATGAACAGCTGGGAGGGAAGAGGTCACTTTGGCGATGGTTTCTAGAGCTAGTTGCTTCTGTAGTAGGGGCAGGTCAGTCTTGCATGTTGGTGTATAGGTGACGGCGGGGAGCGGAACCTTCCAGGGGGGCGGATTGTGAACAATTTCATGTCTAGGAATATGAAATCCTATACTCTGTAGGTTTGTGCAAATGGTTCTAATAAGGGCGCAACCACCAGGTTGGAGTCGGGGTCGAGGTGCGGTGGGGTCGAGAGACGTTGTGATGACATTCGAGTAGTGGGGGCTAATATGTGGGGTGTGTAAGCATTTAACAGTGAAATATGTTACGTTAGCGTGTATTCGTTCCGTCAGAGGGGATAGATGTAGTTCCTGTAGCATGTTGGCAACCCGAGTAGAGATTGGGCAACCTAGTATGAGCCGCATAGCTTTATTTTGAAATTTATCGAGGGGGTTCAATGCTGATTTAGGTAGTTGACATAAGGCAGGAGAGAGATAATCGATGACTGAACGGATAAATGCTACGTATATATTTCTTGCCACTGCTATGGAGATCCCAGCAGCGTTGTTGGTAAGCCACTGAAGAGGTGTTAGGCGTTGTTGTAGTCGAGTCAATACGTCATCAACAAGTGGATGAATACGCTGCCGTGCGGGGGTGGGGGGGGTGACGCGGACGGGCGCTCCCAGGTAGATATACTGCGTGCAGAGTGGTATAACGCTGGTACCTACTAGGAAAGCAGGGAGTGTTCGTGGCTTACGGGGAGAGAAGATCCTGCACTTTTCGGGGGATATGATGAGACCACATGAAGATGAGTGTTCATAAAACGAGTGGAGAAAGAGCTGAAGATCTTCAGAGGAGGTCGAATGAATGCATATGTCGTCTGCATAACATGTAACTTGGGTACTTGGGACATCAGGGAGTAGAGAGAGAAGGCGATGCATGAGGACATTGAATAAAAATGGACTGAGGACACCTCCCTGTGGGGTGCCAAGGTCAAATCTCCTGGTAGAACTAATAGCCCCTTTATAGAGTACACGAGACGATCTGTTGCTCAGGTATCCTTGCACCCATCTCAAGAGATTCCCTTTGATATTAAAATCTACAAGCTGATCGAGGATGATATCCTTGTTTGCAATGTCAAACGCACTTTTAAGATCTAGAAAGGCCACAATACTGGGAGGGGAGAGGCGGGTGTATAATTCATAGAGACAGTGATGTGTGCTGCGGTGGGGTAGAAAACCATAGAGCCTAGTGGAGAGTTTGTCGTGGAGGCGGAACATGAGGCGGTTGAGAAGAATACGCTCTAGCACTTTGCTAAAGCAGGACGTGAGGGAAATGGGTCGGAATTTGTCGGAACCGGGTTTAGGAATTGGAACAATGAGACTGGTCGTCCAGGCTTGTGGAACATATCCATATCGTAGGCAGAGATTATAGAGACGGAGGAGGGGGTCACTTGGTACTTTTAGGAGAAGGCGGAGGACTGAGTACGTGATACCATCATCACCCGGAGCTGTCGACCTACTGCTGGCAAGAGCACGGCATAATTCGGATTTTGTTATGGGTATATTGTCCTCCTCATCTGGTTCTAGCATAGCTGCGGACAGACGAAGAGTGCGATGTAACGAATGAGTGGAGAGGGACTCTCTAATATGCATTGGGAGATTACGAACACTGGATTGTTCAGACCAATCCTCTATGAGGGCCTGTGCGTAATGAGATGGGCTATGGTGAAGACCAATGGGTGTCTTCTTTCGGATCACCTTCTTAATAAGTCTCCACATGGTTCCCACGCTTGTCTGTTGGTTGATGCCATTAGTGAATTGGTTCCAGGCGTCAGTGTGTGCACACTGTTGTATGGTTACCAAGGCGGAACTTGATTCTTGGTATTGCCGTAGAGTGTCGGGGTTAGGAGATCTCTGATATGCAAGGCCGTCTGCTTCTGCCTGTCTTTCTGCTGTTAGTATACGGTCGTTGAGCATCCAAGGCTGTACTCTCGTCTGGCGTTTGATATTTGGCCTACGTACATAACGATCGAAAAAGTTGTGTGTGCAGGTGACAAGAGAGTTGTATAACTTTTCAGGAGATTCAACATTAAACTTGGGGAGGTGTGCAGATACGAAGGAGACGTAGTTGGGAGAATACTTTGGGGGGATACTGATTCGCGTGCGTTGGTAAGCTGGAGTAGGCATCACTGGGACTGAATACCGAAGGCAGAGAGCGAGGTGATCTGAGAAGAGGACAGGCACCGAAAAGCACTTGACGTTGGTAGGCACGAGTCCACATGTAAGTATGTGATCGAGGGTACCCCCCCGAGCGTGCGTAGCACCACCAGTGTTCCAGCGGGTTAGATGGTTGTGATGTATAAAGTCGACTAGCCGGGTTCCGCTACGATTTACAGTGTCCGATTGGTCACCTAGGGTAGGGTGTCTAGCATTAAAATCGCCCATGTATATCATACCACGAGTTGTGGGAGTAGGAAGGGCTGCAGTATTCAGCTTACCAGGGGCAGAATAAACGTTACAGAGGCGAATTGTACCACTTCCTAGTGCAACCTCAATAAGTTGGTAAGTCGTGTCATTGTCCTCGGAAGTGCCGAGTGGTCGATGCTGGACGGTGGAGTGTACATAAGTAAGGAGCCCATTTCGAATGTGGTGAACATATGGAATATAACCACTAAGGGATGGGGCTGCCCCCCCACCAGTGGGACGTCCAACAAAAGCTTCTTGGATAAAGATGACGTTCGGTTGATGATGGTTGACGTAGGCCCTGAGTGTAGCAACCTTCGCGGGTGTGGTTATACCACAGGCATTCCAAGAGAGGATGTGTAGCTGTGCGTTGTTATTGAACGTTATTTCTGTTCTTTCGGAGGCCAGGTGAGACGATAGTAGAGGATCGGGCACTACCTCCTGTTAGTCCTCGGGAGGGGGCGTCCACTGTGATGGCAATCATTTTCTCGAGGCGAGTAGCGAGTGAGTCAAATTTAACAGTAAGTGCAGAGGTTGACGCGATGTTAGCCTGCTGGGCATCCACGAGCGATTTGAGTGTTGCATCGTTAACCGATAGTCGTGTAGACAAGGAGTCAAAGGCGGCCATAAGAGAATCAAAGCGAGCTTCGATGCTATCAAATCGAGTTTCAATAATTGCAACACGATTTGTAAGGGAGATACACTGAGACTTGAGAGATTCTACGGCCTCTTGGAGCGTAATGATCTGCCGAGAGGCGGCAGCGGTGGATGGCGGCGATGGTGGCGGTGGGGGTGGAGTTTGGGTACTCGGAGCCAAGCGTACTCGTTTGGTACATCCATGCCACACATTAACTCCGGGCATTTGGCACCGCGGGCATTTCCATTGCGATTTGTCTGGTGTAGGTGGTTTTGGTGAGTCTGTCGATGATGCCGAGGTAGAGGTAGGTACTGTGGTTGCTGTAGGACTACGATGAGGGCAGGAACGCGAGTCATGTTCAGCTGAACACCATGCACACTTTTCATGGGCATTGCAATACCGAGAGATATGACCAATACCCCAACATTTGAAGCACCATGGTTTTTCGTCATGCATTTTGCGGAGTTCACATGGTGGTAGGCAAGGAAGGAAGGAAAAGTTAATGTGGGATGGGGGCGGGTTAGGTAGGCTCCATGTAATTACAAGTCTGTTGATGGGTACCTTATTCTGCAGGAAACGGCGTACAGTATATACCCCTGTTAGCTCCTTAGCTAAAGTTGGTTCACTATCTACAGGATATCGTGTGATGAGATATGTGGGGAAC
>NC_134785.1:46210766-46213266 GCF_046742065.1 Oratosquilla oratoria
TAGTCTTATCGCCCCTCCCTCTTTGCCGGCCAGCTATTCTTTGTTCCGTCTTTACCGGCCGGCTGACTGTTTCGTCCCGTAGTTCTATTATCCCTCCCTCTTTGCCAGCCGACCAGGTATTCCTTTGTATTTCCTTGTTAATTCTGTTTAGGCCGGTCGGGTGTTCCATCCCGTTATTCTATTGTCCCATCCTCTTAGCTGGCTGGCCATATGTTTCATTGTGTTTCGTCGTCCGTTCAGGCCGGCCGACTGTTCCGTCCCGTAGTTCTATCGTCCCTCCCTCTTTGCCGGCCGGCCATTTATTTCATTGTGTTCCGTTGTCCCGTTATTCCGTCGTCTGTGGTCAGGTCTAGATTCCATACTCGCTAGTAGATGACGTCACGTTTTTGTGTTGTTATCACTTCGGGCAATGTCGGGTATTTTCGGAAGTTTCCGAAGTCCGATGTGACGGAAGACATTCAGAGGCCCAAATAAAACGCAATATTAGACTTCAAGCTTCTTTTATGGAAGAAAATTAAAATATCAAAACTTTATAAAAAAAAAATTCACGTGGAATGATGAATTATATAATATATAAATATATTACTATTACTGGGTGGACGTTTTTTACATTAAAAAAAGTTTGAACTGCTAGGAAAAGACAAGAGACGATTTTTTTTTTTATAGAAAAATGGTCTTATTTTTATTTACAGCAGAACAATATTAAAATACATGTATGTGGAAAATCTCAATATTAAAATACATGTATGTGGAAAATCACTTATTCTTATTTACAGCAGCACAATTAAAATACATGTAGGCCTATACATGTAGGTGGAAAATCTCTACTGGTAAAAACACTTTCTTCTTATTTGCAGCACAATTCTCAATCATTCCTACATTGAGGGCAAGTGTAAGTGTCATCTGTGCACATTTCCCTAACATCATGCACAGACAGATTTATACAGTTGTTATGATACCATTGTTTACAAGAGCTGCACTCTATCATCAGTTTTCCAGGACGATAGACATGACACTTACAATATTTGGTGATAGTTTCATACCTCTCATTTTGTGGCAATCTAGCTTTATTGAGTTTTTTATGTGGAAACATGGTGAAATCTCCCTTTTCATGACATACTACAAGGTGTTCCCTCATTTTACTAACATCAAATGTTACTGACAAAGGATCAATGCCTTCACACACAGCACAGGAACTGATGACGTATACATCCTTGCATATGATCCCGTGACGTCATCTATTAGCGAGTATGGAATCTAGACCTGACCGTCGTCTGTCCAGGCAGGCCGACTGTTCCGTCCCGTAGTGCCATCGTTCCTCCCTCTTAGCCGCCGGCCAGCTATCTCATTGCTTTACGTTTTCCCGTTATTCCGTCGTCTGTTCAGGCCGGCCAGGTATTCCGTCTCTTAGTTCTGTCGTCCATCTCTCTTTTGCGGGCCGGCCATCTATTTCATTGTTCTTCTTGGGTTCCGTTATTCCGTCGTCTGTTCAGACCGGCTGGCTGTTCCGTCTCGTAGTTCTATCGTCCCTCTCTTTTAGCCGGCCGGCCATCTATTTCATTGTGTTTCGTTCTTCCGTCGTCTGTTTAGGCCGGTCGGCCATCTATTTCATTGCGTTCCGTTTTTCCGTCGTCTCTTCAGGCCGGTCGGCTATTCCGTCCCGTAGTCCCCTCCCTCTTCGCCGGCCGGCCATCTATTTCACTGTGTTACATTTTTCCGTTATTCCGTCGTCTGTTCAGGCCTGCCGGTTGTTCCATCCCGTCCTCTTTGCCGGTCGTTCTTGTCCGTCTGTCCTCGCTGTGTGTCAAAGAGTCTCCCGAGCTCTGAGTGGCCGGGAGTTCTGAGAACATTTGTCCTTCGCACCGAGTATGACATTCGAGATTTACCCTCGGAGAGCCTCGCACGATCTGGAGTCATGTCCCTCCTTAAGATTCGCGAGGGTTTATCACAGAGTCCCTGTCATGGTATTATCAAATTATAATTATCAGAGTCATAGGATTATCAGATTATCAGAGTCCCTGTCATAGGATTATCACACTGGGTTATTTTTTCTACAACTGTTGAAGTAGATTTGTAGCCCCGCGACTTTCGGGAAGGAATCTGACATGCTGGAGGAAAATAATTTTCCTCCAACATATCAAATGACATTTTATGTATTTTTGTTGAGAAAACAAAATAGTTTGCCATAGTGACTTTACGGTGGTACTGCCGATTAAATGGGGATTGGAAGAAAAATAGCCCACTGTGATAACCCCTTGTAGGACCACAAGTCTCTGCGGGCTGAATAAAATCACCTGGTTGAAGACGGAATGATATTCATGAAGGAGCTATCACTCTGGGCTTCACCAGCACCGACAGTTGAGAGTTCGTTCGAGTGAAAACAATTTCGGTTACAATATTCTATTTTTCAAATTTCTAAATATCAAAATATCTTACCATCATATACAACAAAGCTGAATGACGAACTAAGAGATTGTAAACCTATACGAATATTAGACAT
>NC_134785.1:46215766-46235766 GCF_046742065.1 Oratosquilla oratoria
AGATATGTTATCGAGTATCATTTAGAAAGTAACTGTTTGATAAATGATAGCCAGCATAGGTTCAGACGGAAACGTTCTTACGTGACTAACTTACTCGAATTCTACAACACAGTCATCTCGAATTATGACAAAAGAAACAATATAGATTGATATATCTAGACTTTGCAAAAGCTTTTGATACTGTCCCCCACGAAAGACTACTTACTAAATTAGCTTCACACGGAATAAGTGGTAGCCTATTAAGTTGGACTAGTAATTGGTTGAACGATCGAAAACAGTTGTTCTAAATGGCAAAACTTCTAGATGGAAAAATGTTACGAGTGGTGTTACTCAGGGTTCCGTTCTTGGGCCATTTCTATTCATAGTATATATAAATGACATAGACCATGGACTGAAATCTATTGTCTCCAAATTTGCTGATGATACAAAATTGTGCGGAATGGGAAATGATCACTTAAATTAATTAGATATTCAAGAAGATTTAGATAAACTACATCAATGGTCTGAAAAGTGGCTAATGAAATTTAACACAAGTAAATACAAGGTTATGCACATAGGTAAAAATAACAGTATGTACGATTACAAGTTATTTGGAAATTTACTTACAAAAGTGGATAGTGAAAAGGATCTCGGCGTAATTATCAGTAACCATCTCAAATTCTTATTTTCGTATTAAACTTGGTGAACAGGATAAAGCTTGGACGCCATATTATTTCTTTGTCGCGGCTCGTGCCGCTTAAATTCTTCTTATCGGCTTAAGAAACCTGCACAGCGAAGCTATAGCGATAATCCCATACCACACTCCTGGTCATATGGCCATTTCCCGAAGGTTGAGTGTGGTTTGAATTTTCCGCCAAAATCATCGGAAATTTAAAATTCCCGGCTCTGTGCAGGCATGCGCATTGTCGACCCCACCTCCCCCTCCCTATCCCCTCCCTTCTTACCCGGCTAGCTCGAGCCGGACGTCGCGTCACTTCAATGAGAAATGAAGGCTTCGCCTGTGGGAGGAGGGAGGGACCCTAAATCTGTGCAGGTTTCTTAAGCCGATAAGAAGAATTTAAGCGGCACGAGCCGCGACAAAGAAATATTATCGGCTGAAAGAAACCTGCACAGCGAAGCTATGCATGAGACGAGGACAGGTGGGAGAGGTGAAGCCTGAATCAAACCGTTATTACGTGTGTCTTTCCTATGGGAGACTTATTCATTTTATCACTCAGTAGAGGGGAGAAAGAAACGTCAAGTACCCACGCCGAAGAATGTGACATGCACAACATTGCACTGTTCACACAATGCGTAATAAATTATACGAAATTTGTATCCTGTTCAACGGTTCCTGGCCGCTCCCCACTCCTCGGTCGCCCTTTGCCCCCCTCCACTTTTTTGAGATGAGAGGGGTGGAGCCGTTTCCATGGCGACACATGGGACAGGGTCGACCGAGTGGTAGAGACACCGTGTCCCCAAGGGAGTCGTCGATGTCCAGTCCCTAGGTCCCGCTCCCGCTCCACAGAGTGGTGCGGAGAAACTCCAGCGACCGGCGTAGGGCCCCCGACCGAAGCCAGGGACGCAACAACCTGTGGAGTGCTGAGGGTATCGGCCCGGGCAGGGGTCACGCGGGAGAAGCAGTATGCTCCTGTCCGACCTCCCGTACCAGCCGTCGGCGCCCCAAGCGGCTCAGTGGAAGGGCCGGGGGTCGCGAAGTTGAGGGCCCCCCCCCCCCCCCACCGAACGAGGGAGGACGTGTGAGAGAATCACGCTAATATGGCGCAGGGGAGCACCCCGAAGGACGCTGACTGTGTCCCACTCAATCCCGAGCCAATAAAGTCTCTGTGTGGTAGCAAGGGCAGACCCGTCCCAGTCCACCCCGAACTCCACGTCCGCCAACACACTCAGAGCCACTGAGATGTCGGCCGATGCACCCTCCCCGGTGGGCAAATGCATCAACTAGCCGTCTAGGAACATGAGTGTG
The DNA here is from genome assembly GCF_046742065.1 of Oratosquilla oratoria. Taxonomy (NCBI): domain Eukaryota; kingdom Metazoa; phylum Arthropoda; class Malacostraca; order Stomatopoda; family Squillidae; genus Oratosquilla; species Oratosquilla oratoria. The sequence continues at coordinate 46,217,733 of NC_134785.1, forward strand.
GAGACGCTTGCTTCCGTCCAACGTACGCCTACCACTCTCACTAGTTTCGTGAAGATCCTCGGGGTAAGCGAGAAACCGAAAGGGAGTATGCGAGGCCAAGTTCGTTTCCGAGCGACCTCGTCCGTGGGCGTTAGTCAAGAGGCTTCGTCCTGGGTGAAGACGTTCCCTGAGCGTCTCAACGAAGACGGGCCTGGACCCTCGGTATGTATCCAACTCACCCCAAGTCTTCCCGCGGGAAGTCCTCGAAGCCCGTGGCGAGCGTCTTCATCCAATAGTGTGCTATGGCAATTTGTGACGTCTCATCCCCCACAAGCGGACTTCTATATGTTTAATACCTAGTGACATCATGTGATTATACTGTGACGTCACCGGATTGATCATGGCGCCATAGGATCGTCTCGTGACGTCACAGGGACACAAATTGACGTCATAGGACTACATGGTGACGTCAATTTATCACAATGACGTCATCTTATCATACCGTGACATCACTGAGTCACAGTGAGCGTTGAAATAAATTTTGACATGGTAAAATTCTGGACCATCATGACTGTAGATTAAATTAAGTTGAATAGGAAAAGTCATGTTCATTTCGACCTAAGTCACAGTGAGCGTCGAAATTAATTTTAACATGGTAAAATTCTCGACCATCATGACTGTAGATTAAATTAAGTTGAATAGGAAAAGTCATGTTCATGTTGACCTGAGTCACAGTGGGCGTTGAATTAGTTTAACATGGTAAAATTCTTGACCATCATGACTACAGATTAGCTTAAGTTGAATAGGAAAAGTCATGGTCATTTCGACCTAAGTCACAGTGAGCGTCGAAATTAATTTTAACATGGTAAAATTCTCGACCATCATGACTGTAGACTAAATTAAGTTGAATAGGAAAAGTCATGTTCATGTCGACCTGAGTCACAGTGGGCGTTGAATTAGTTTAACATGGTAAAATTCTTGACCAACATGATTACAGATAGCTTAAGTTTAATAGGAAAAGTCATGGTCATTTCGACCTAAGTCACAGTGAGCGTCGAAATCAATTTTAACATGGTAAAATTCTCGACCATCATGACTGTAGATTAGCTCAAGTTAAATAGGAAAAGTCATGTCCATTTCCACCTGAGTCACGGTGAGCGTCGAAATTAATTTTAACATGGTAAAATTCTCGACCATCATGACTGTAGATTAGCTCAAGTTGAATAGGAAAAGTCATGGTCATTTCGACCTGAGTCCACAGTGAGCGTTGAAATTAATTTCAACATGGTAAAGTTTTTGACCATCATGACTATAGATTAGCTTAAGTTGTATAGGAGAAGTCATGTCGATTTCGACCTGTTTTTTTTTTTTTTCTTCTAGGTCAAGGGATTTTTTTTATGTAATTCCTAGCACTTCGCGCCAACTTAAACTGTACTATTTAAAACTGATTTTCCTCTTCTCATTACACTAAACGATTGTAGTTTCTTTGAACTAATTTATACTCATTTTAACTAACACTAGACTCCCTAAGTCTAAAGTTCTTTTGTGTTTTACTTGGGGGTGGAACATCAGGTAAGTCATCTTTAAACTCAAGCCAAGTGAAGTTGATAAGAGGTTGGCTGTGGCTCATGAGAAGGGCTGGGTGGCGATTTTTTTTTTTTTTTTTTTTTTTTTTTTTTTTAAGAAACCTGGAAGGAGGGTGGTGCCGTGAGGCGTTAGAAGACCATTGAAGCTCGGAGGTATGGGGCTGCCGAGGCCTGATGATCCTCGGGGAGCCACCCTCCGTATCATAAGACACGTCCCCTTGTCCTCCAAGAGGCCCGGGGTCTTACCACGGACGACTTGAGGACGTATGGGGAAAGGAGTACGAGTGGAAAAGGTCAAAGTCTACGCCTAGGTCCTGACTAAGTTAGTTATTAGGCGTTAAAGGACCATTATTGGTCGAAGGTATGGGGCTGCCGAGGCCTGATGACCCTCGGGGCGTCACCCTCCGTATCATAGGACACGTCCCCTTGTCCTCCGAGAGGCCCGGATTCTTACCACGTACGACTCGAAGACGTATGGGGAACGGATTACGAGTGGAAAAGGTCAAAGTCTACGCCTAGGGCCTCACAAAGGGAGCCATTAAGGCGTTAGAGGACCATTATTGGTCGGATGTATGGGGCTGCCGAGAGGCCTGATGGACCCTCGGGGGCACCCCCTCCGTACCATAGGACACGTCCCCCTCTCTTCCGAGAGGCCCGGGTTCTTACCGCGGACGACCCGAAGACGTATGGGGAACGGATTACGATCGTATAAGGACAAAGTCTACGCCTAGGGCCTGACGAAGCAAGCTATGAGGCTGTTAGAGGACCATTGATGACCGGAGGTTTGGGGCTGCCGAGAGGCCTGATGACCCTGGGGGGCGCCACACTCCGTACCATAAGACACGTCCCCCTGTCTTCAAAGAGGCCCGGGTTCTTACCACGGACGGCCTGGAGACGGGGACGTATTGCGATCGTATATGGTCAAAGTCTACGCCTAGGGCCTGAAACAAACCGTGAGGCAATAGAGGACCGATGATGGTCGGAGGTATGGCGCTGCCGAGAGGCCTGATGACCCTGGGGGGGCGCCACCCTCCGTACCATAAGACACGTCCCCCTGTCTTCCGAGAGGCCCGGGTTCTTACCACGGACGGCCTGAAGACGGGGACGGATTGCGATCGTATATGGTCAAAGTCTACGCCTAGGTCCTGATACAAACCGTGAGGCAATAGACGACCGATGATGGTCAGAGGTATGGCGCTGCCGAGAGGCCTGATGACCCTGGGGGGCGCCACACTCCGTACCATAAGACACGTCCCCTGTCCTCCGAGAGGACCCGGGTTGTTTACCAGGGACGGCTCGAAGACGGGGACGGATTGTGCTCGTATAAAATCAAAGTCGAAGAATGAGACAAACCAGCAGCCAAGCGGAAAGCGATAAAACTAACAGACGATTAACCAGCAGGAAACGGGACCGCCTGCTCCCATGTGGGCAGCGAGTTAACCACTCGGTTCCGTTTCCGCGATCTAAGTGACGCGACGTCCGGCTCGAGCTAGCCGGGTAAGAAGGGAGGGAGGGGGAGGTGGGGTCGACAATGCGCATGCCTGCACAGAGCCGGGAATTTTAAATTTCCGATGATTTTGGCGGAAAATTCAAACCACACTCAACCTTCGGGAAATGGCCATATGACCAGGAGTGTGGTATGGGATTATCGCTATAGCTTCGCTGTGCAGGTTTCTTTCAGCCGATAAGTGAGTCATGCACCGAGTATCTGCGTCAGTGGACCAAAGACAAGGATGGAGGCTGCTTCCCTTACTTGTGCCACGCTTTTACAGGATTAACCATAGATAAGTTGAAAGGTGGCACGTTTGATGGTCCTCAAATCCGTCAGCTCATCAGAGATTTTGAAAACTCACTGAACGAAGTGGACCTAGAAGCATGGAAGACTTTTGCTCAGGTCGCGAAGAACTTTCTTAGCAACAACAAGGCCAGGAACTATGCAGAACTTGTCACCAATATGCTGACTGCTTTCAGAAACCTTGGATGCAACATGAGCATCAAAATGCATTACTTATTCTTACATATGGGTCAGTTTCCTGAGAATCTGGGATCAATGAATGATGAGCAGGGGGAGAGATCCCATCAGGACAAAAGAGATGGATACCAGGTATCAGGGACGCTGGGATGCAGTCATGATGGCTGATTATTGTTGGACTCTGAAGAGAGACATCCATGCTTCTGAGCATTCGAGGGGTTTGAAGAAACGGAAGGTTATGCCTTGAATTTTGCACAATGACGACGTAATGCTCAATTTACATGTACTTACCTCTATCAATGTCTATCATTCAATTTACAGAAATTAAATTTTGTAACATTTAATAAATACATTATGTTAGAAAATTCTTTTCTTCTAAAAGCTTTTTGGGTGAGAAATATTAACGAAAATCAACTGATAATGTTACAAAAATGTAATCAATTTAGTCAGAAGATCGGATTTTTCAAAATCAATTTAGCATAAAAGCCTGACCTGATTGAGAAAAATGGATGTAATTTTTTGATTCAGCGGTGCAAAAGGGTCCTAATTCATTTGAAAAAACATTGACAACTTACATTTTTTCTACCCAGTGTAATCATTAGGTGCACCCGAGTACTTATATTTCTTATAAGCCTGTGTCTTTTTAGCAATACTTTTTTTTTTTTTTTTTTTTTTGCAAGCCATTTTGGGTGAGCCTGATTGGGGGGCGTCTGTCCTTAAACAGGATGTAAGTATGAATCATCTTAGTAAGTGTATTTTGAAATATTTCCCACATCTGATCTACAGGACTTTCGCTTAATTTAGCCTCCCATTTTGTAAGCTGAAACTCCTGACGTAATCCTATGAACTGAGCTTGACTAAAATCTGGTATTTTAGATACACAAGTATCTATTCTAATTTTTTTTTACCAGTTTGAATCTAAGTTGTGATCGCTATTTGCAATAGTTTCACCAATTTCTACATCGGTTATCATGCTTTCATGGGTAGTAATCAATAGATCGAGTAAGTTTCCATGTCTTGTGGGCTCTTTTACATGCTGAACTAAGTAATTGTTACCGAGAAAATCTATCAAGCGACTACCTATATGGCTATGTTCAAGGGTCATACAATCAATGTCAGTGAAATTGAAATCACCCATTTTCAATAAGTCCTGGTTGCAGAAACTAGACGGTTCTTGAAACAACATTTTATCGCCTGCTAATGATAATGTTTTTGGCCTATATATTACACGCACATTAAATTTTTGTACATTTGTTTGAGTTAATTCTACCCACAAACTATCATATGCATCCTGTTTTACTTTCTCTACAACACAGGCATGGGCATTGTTTTTAATATACAACAGAACACCTCCACCTTTCTTGTGGTTTCTATCAATATTAAATTCAGCTTCAAACTCTTTACCATTTAACCATGTCTCGATTATTCCTATCATATCGAGATTTTCACTTTTGACATACGCCTGTATTTCTTGGAATTTATTCCTAATACTACGAGAATTAAAATACATGAACTAAAGTCCTATGAACTGAGCTTTACTGAAATCAGGAATTTTAGATACACAAGTATCTATTCTATTTTTTTTAGCAGTTTGAATCTAAGTTGTGATTGCTACTTGCAATAGTTTCACCAACTTCTACGACGGTTAACATGATTTCGCGGCTAGTGATCAATAGATCCAGTAAATTTCCATGTCTTGTGGGCTCTTTTACACGCTGAACTAATTAATTGTCACCGGGAAAATCTATCAAGCGACTACCTATATGGCCATGTTCAAGGGTCATACAATCAATGTCAGTAAATTTGAAATCACCCATTATCAATAAGTCCCGGTTGCAGAAACTAGACAGTTCTTGTAAAAATAGCTTGTCGTCTGCTAATGATAATGTTTTTGGCCTATATATTACACCTACATTATTTTTTGTCCATTTGTGTGAGTTAATTCTACCCACAAACTATCATATGCATCCTGTTTCGTTTTCTCTAAAACACAGGCATGGACATTGCTTTTAACGTAAAACAGAACAGCCCCACCTTTCTTGTGGTTTCTATCCTGATGAAAGTGTTTAAATCTCGCAATATTAAATTCAGCTTCAAATTCTCCGCCATTGAATGATGTCTCGGTTATTCCTATTATATCGATATTTTCGCTTTTGACATACGCTGTATCTCTTGGAATTTATTCCCAATACTACTAGCATTAAATTACATGGTTTTAAGAAAATCGTGATTATATCTTTTTGACACGTTTTGAGTTTGAACACCATACCTTACATTATAATTTTGTTCTTTATTGACAACCTACTCTATATTGACAATTGGTCCTTCATTGACATTCAGTGGCTCATGGACATTTGCCCCATCACGGACATCTGGCCTCTCCCGGTCATCCGCTCTCTTATGTATACCTTGCCCCCTCCGTCACCGCGTCCCACACCGGTCACCCGTCCTTCATAGGCATTCTGTCCGACATCACTTCCTAAAATTATATTCTGTCCTCCACGGACATTATGTCCTACCGCGATATTTTGTCCTCCACTCTCCTTATATCCCATCATGATATTTTGTCCTTCATTATCATAACATCCCATCGTGATATTTTGTCCTTTGACATTACATCCTAATGTAATATTTTGTCCTCTTCCGACATTATATCCTAAAATGGTGTTACGTCCTACACTGACATCTTGCTCTACATTATTTCTATGCCCTACTCTATTTTCCTCAATACCCTTTGAGTTTCTACCCCTTCCCTTTGAGTTTCTACCCCCACAAAAAAAAAAAAAAAAAAAAAAAAAAAAAAAATCATTACAAACTCCCACAGTGAGGTTTGTAAGAACATCTTTGCCCCTGCGGGTAAGGTGGATCCCATCAGAATCATAAAGATCATGACGCCTGGAAAAGAGATTCCAAGGATCAAGAAAGTGGTATCCCAGTTGCGTGCATAATTGTGACATCCTCTCATTGATTTCTATGGTTCTACTGTTCCAACACGAACCAGCCTAGATCCTCGGGAGGATCCCACAGACTACGTGACGGCTCCCACGTTCCTTCATCTCCTGAAGGAGGACCTTGTAATTCCGAACAAGTTCCTCTGATCTCATCCTACCCACATCGTTACTTCCCGTATACAATCATAACCGTGTTACTCCGCCTTTGCTCCCTGATGGTCTGGGTACAATCGGCAATTCCATGGCCCGGTTGACATACAAGCTTGCAACGTCGTTTAGTCTTCCGCTGCAGAATGTTGTCATAGCCTCGCACCATGGAGTCCCCCGCCACCAAGAACTCCTGATTTTCAGCCACCTCATCTTCCAGCAGAGCAAAACGATTGGCTAGAGCCAACGGTTGCTCTGCAGGGCACCCGCTTACCGAACGCGGGCTCGACAAACGGGACCCCACGGAGTGCCACTTGCCCACGGCAGTGGCAGAAGTGAAAGAGTTGGACCGCTCTTTGGATTGTGGAGAGGATTCACTCTTCTTACAGAGCGCATTCTTGAGAGGACGAATTTCCTCCTCACACTTCCTGAGACGGTCCTTCAGGTTCACATAACCTTCACAAGCCATTTCGTTTCTCCTTCGGCAATATAAACAGCAAAGAGAAAATATAAACCATAAAAAAGAAAAAAGGTCACTAAATAAACTAAATATACGTAGCTTACTCTGCTTACCTTATACTATCATTCCTACCTCTGGAGTACAGTAATAGACTACTGTTTTGGTTCTAAATTACTAGAACACTGCACTTTATCTTATACCTGTAACTGTATAGCGCTATACGTATACAATTACAAAAAAAACACAACACAATCATTTGTCACTATTCGAAGATATAAACTTCACAGGAAGTAATAACCTTAACAAGAAGTATTTGATAGCTAGTGTCTCGGCAGCAAACGAGTTCTCTAGCTGAGGTCACGGAGCAGGCTGAGCTGAGGTCACGGAGCAGACTGAGCTGAGGTAACGGAGCAGATTAGCTGAGGTCACGGAGCAGACTGAACTAAGGTCATGGAGCACACTCTAAGCTGAGGTCACGGAGCAGACTAAGGCTAAGATCACGGAGCAGACTGAAGTTGAGGTCACAGAGCAGAATCTAGCTGAGGTCACGGAGCAGCCTGAAGCTGAGGTCACAGAACAGACTCTAGCTGAGGTCACTTTCTTTTCTCTGTCTGATTTTAATGGCTTTCCGTAGTGATGTCCCTAGCATGCCCTCTGGGTACCTTAGGGACCTGAATGCAGCGGTCATAAATTTAATTTCTTCCTGTAAATGCTCCTCGCTGCATATTCTAAGAACCCTAAAATAAAACCCAATAATGATTCCTGATTTAGTCTTTTCGTCATGTGCACTGAAGTAATGAAATCGTCCTTGTTTGTCGGTTTGCGGTATACTTTGAACCTAGCGCTGGCGTCCGATCTGATGATGACAGTGTCTAGGAAAGGTAGGGGACCATCGGTTTCTTCCTCTATTGTGAATTTAATTCTGTCGTCTACGTCGTTCAGTTGCTCTAGTAGCTTCTTGTGTTGGCTGTTTTGTGTGTAATGAAGAGGATGTCGTCAACATAACGGTACCACTTGGAGTTATCGGGGATGATATGTAGAAAATATTCACTTTCCAATGTTTCCATGTAGAGCGATGCTGCCACCGCACTCAATGGAGACCCCATTGGAAGTCCTTCATGCTGTTTATATTCTTGATTGTTAAAAGTAAATTATCCAAATTTTATGCATTTTTCTATTAACTCCAAGTAGTCACGTTTGTTGATGGGTAAGTTGTCGGTGTCAATGTGCTTTACTGTCTCTTTAACAGCCCGAAGGGCACCATCTATTGTTACGTTAGTGTAGAGAGAAGTAATATCGAATCTTATCAGTCGTTGGTCTGTGAATTCAATTGTGTTCAGTCTTTCTATTAGGTCGATAGAGTTCTTGAGTTGCGTTCCGCTAATGCTTCCTAAGGATGATGAAAGGGGTTTGGCCGATTGCTTGGCTAGCCTGTGTGGTGCGCTTCCTATGCCAGAAGTGATAGGTCGGAGGGGAATGCCTGGTTTGTGAATTTTAGGAAGTCCTTTCATAATGGATTTGTTGGGCCTTCATCCAGGTGGTGGAGGAGTCTTTTCCCCTTTTCCGTTTTCTTAAGGATTCTCCTGACGTTAGTGTTGAACCTCTTGGGTTCTTCATTGGCTGTACCGTTCCGTTGTCAGGAGTTATTAATAGGTTTTATCTTAGGGCTTTTAGAATATGCAGCAAGGAGTATTTACAGGAAGAAATTAAACACATAATCGCTGCATTAAGGAACCTAAGGTACCCAGAGGCTTGCTAGGGACATCACTACGGAAAGCCATTAAATCAGACAGAGAAAAGAAAGTGAAGAGAGGCCGGATTTACAATACCTCGTGGTTCCTAACTCTGACCACTCTCACATGCTTTCCAAGACGCTGAGACAGCCTTGACTTATCATAGTAAATGGCACAGGAAAGAAAACAGGACACTTAATAAAAAAAAAAAAAAAAAAAAAAAAAAAAAACGAATAGTGACGGTAGCATCGTCTACAAAATTCCCTATAATGGATACGACAATGCATACTACGGTGAGACATACAGAGGACTTAACAGTAGACTCAAGAAACACAAAGCGGACGTTAGACACCACCGAGAAACAAACGCTCTTGTTAACCACATAGACACAGAGGGACTCCTACCAAATTGGGAGGGATCCACTATTCTAGCCAAAGGTCTATACAAGAAACAAAGGAAAGTAATTAAATCTCTTTACACTGACAATTACAAAAACAGACTTGAAATGGACAAAATCCACCTCGACACTTGCCCTCCAAAAATGGCTTCCCAGACCCCCCTGACTCTAAGTAGATACCTTCCCTCACGTCCCTAACCTCACCACTTTTACTCACCCTTTCTAGCTTTCTTCCTTTTACTTTATAAAATTTTCTTATATCGTGCTACCATATTTCTATCTATTTCACATGCCATCAAATCACACATCCTCCATTATTTCTACTTTGCTCCTTTCACCACATTCAGCATTTTTATTATCAACATTATTAACATAATTATTACATTACTATTATCATTATTGTATTATTATTATTACTATTATTATTATTGTATTATTATTATTATTATTATTATTATTATTATTATTATTATTATTATTATTATTATTATTATTATTATCATTGTTATTATTACCATTATATTATTATTATTATTATTTTTATTACTATTATTATCATTATTATTATTATCATTATTATTATTACTGTTGTTGTTGTTGTTGTTAATATTATCATAATTCTTATTGATATTACCATTATCATTATTGCTTGCATTATAATTATTATTGCATTTGTTCATTGTTACAATAAGTATGTAATGTCCACACTTGTCGCCAACTGGCAACACGGAGAGATAGTGAGGTCCCCCTCTTGTGTAAATGCCCATAGTTCATTTTGTACACCATTTCTTTGAAAAAGCATACCTGCGAAACTAGTCAGGAATAAACTTAGACTAAGACTCCTGTATTTCCTACTCACACACACACACACACACACACACACACACACACACACACACACACACACACACACACACACACACACGCCTATATATATATATATATATATGTATATATATATATATATATATGTATATATATATGTATATATATGTATATATATATATGTATATATATATATATATATATATATATATGTGTGTGTGTGTGTGTGTGTGTGTGTGTGTGTGTGTATGTGTGTGTAAATATATACATTGTATAACACGTAAGATTGTGGCTGCTTTCGCATAATCGGATATATGAACAAAGTCACACAGAAACACACAACTATGTTATGTTTATCTGAACACACCGCCACACCTGGTGAAGCGAGGGAGTGGAGCATCAGCCGGGGCAGCAGCATTGTCTCGCCTTGGCGATGATGCGGCTAATGCGGCCACTTAAGTCAGTCTCTGATGCCTTGACTTGGCACCACAGCTGTAAAGGCTAGGGTCTCTGCGTTTGAGCAGTGAGGCCGGACATCGTACTTCTTTATCTCGGTGCAAAGAGTCACCGAGGGAACCTATTTGTATTTCCTATCAACACCTCCAACAGCGTAATACAATCTTCCAGACACGATCCTGAACCATGATCTACGAGAAGTTTGCAAACAAATGTTTTCCTCTTGTTTTATTAATTTGATCTGTCTTACAACAAAATGCAATCCCTAATTATAATGGGACTACTGAGTATAGAAATATATCAAATACTCAACAAAGAAATAACAATTTGCAGAACTACAATGTATCGTGAGTGTCCGCAGAGGTCTATCTCTATTACTCGTGAGGGAGGAAGCCAGCTAAGGCATGCAACCAACCCCTCCCACCCATCCATCACCCAATTGCTTCCCTTTTATCTCAGCTTCTTGTGGATGAAGGGCCCTACTGCTCCCTGCCCATTGCCCGGGTCTGAAGCAATGCAGCAAGACACGGCAATAGTGCTTCAAATTGCGTTATTAGTGACGGCAGGTGATTATATTCAGCACATTTTGTCCATGACTCGGACCTTCATTGAATAAAACCCTCTTCCGGGAGTTATATCCTAAGCTCACATCGTCTGTCACTGTGTAGTGATCCAATGGGTTATCTATGATGTGTGGGTGTGGTTTAACCCAACCACGTTTACTGTAAAGAAGGAAGGGCCATTGGCATATATTGTGTTAATGTTCCCAAAGAGTAACAGTGCATTAACATGATATATTAACTCCATCACAGCCTAGAGGGTGTCACGGTGATAAATCGCTGAAGGTGGGAGATGAACGTTACAATCAGTGCATAATCACAGCTATGATCTACTAATGTGAAAGTTGGTAAGCAGTGCACATGCGGGAATGACGAAGTCACTGTAAGGAATAAAAAACAGGAAGAGGGGAAGCTATAGGCAAGAGGTGAACGTTATAAGCATTGCATAATCACAGCTATGATTTACGAATGTAAAAGCTGGAAACTGACGAAGGCGGTAGAGATAAAACTAAGCAGTGCACAGATAGGAATGACGAATTCACTGCAAGGAACAATTCTAAATAAAGCAGGAAGAGGGCAAATTAGGCAAGAGATGAACGTTACAATCAGTGCATAATCACAGCTATGATCTACGGATATGAAAGCTGGAAACTGAAGAAGGCGGTGGAAATGAAAATAAGCAGTGCACAGACAGGAATGACGAAGTCTGCAAGGAATAATTAAAAAAAAAAAAAAAAAAAAAAAAAAAAAAACAGGAAGAGGGCTAGTAAGGCAAGAGAGCAGACTAGAGTGAAATGCAGTGCGGAGGCGATAAAAGAGGGAAAATGAAACTAGACCGGAAAAATGAGAAAGGAGGATGTCAGATGGAGCGTGTTATTGACTGGGCGCCGTGAATTGGGGAGCGTGGAAGAGGCAGACAAAACGAGATCGATATCTTGTAGGTTTTGCATGGCACAGGTTGGGTGAACAAGCTTTGGACAACAGAATGAAACTAATTACTGTCTTCAAACTATAAGAACCACCCTTGACTACGCTTCCACATTATGCAGTAGTTCCCAACAATCAACAAAACGAACATAAACACTTTACGAACAATACAAAATAGAATAAAGTTGAGAATAATAAGAGGATGCACCAAAACTACCCACAATGGAACCCCTACACACAGACACTAAAATCTTCTCCATAGACCATCACATGAAAATGATAGATACACAGATCTATGATAGAACCCTAAACACCACCCACCCATCTTATTAAATCACACAAGGACCACCGGCTGTAGGTTAAAAAAATACTACTCCAACATATACAACATACTACCTCTTGCATGAGTATTACCTGGTACATCTACACACACAAAAAAGAAAAAAAAAAGAAAAAAAAAAAGCATTCACACTCAAATCATGGAAAAACAAGCTTTCCAAGATAGACCACCAAACTCAAATACTCCAACACCCCTCAGACATAAGCCCAACGAAAAACCCTTCTCAAGAGAAGTAAGAACTACACAGCATGGGTCAACCAGGGGTAGGTCGTGTGCAACTAATAATTGATCCTTTTACACTAATGTCTACAAGGCAGCAAATAACAATGATAGTTACGATGTTATATACCTTGACTTTAACAAAACGTTTGACAACGTATGAATGGATTAGAGCATGGATTAGTGACAGAAAACAACGGGTCACCATTAACGGTGTAAAATCCAAATGGGGCTGTGCTACTAGTGGAGTTCCCTCAGTTTTGGGTTCCTTATTGTTCATTATGTATGTAAACGACTTGGACAATGATATCAATATGATGTTGGTAATTTTGAGGGCGACACTAAAATAAGACGCCATAATAGGCCGGGGGAAGATGCTGGGATACTGCAGTAGGATGTTGATAAACTGTTTGCATGGTCGGAGAAATGGCAAATGGATGTCAATATATCAAAGTGCAGTGTGTTAAACGTAGGATTAGTGCCAGGGATAGGTCTAACAGGGCATTAGGATTTATTGCTAGGATGATTACAAACAAAAGTGCAGAGGTAATCATTAAAATCTATTTGGCCATAGTTAAACCCATCCTTAAATATGGGGTGCAGCGTTGGTCTCTGTCCAGTAGAATGGATATTACTTCACTAGAATCAGTACAGAGGAGAATGGCAAAAATTATACATGGGCTCAGGAATTTACCATACGAATACAGGCTTTGACACCTTAACTTACATTCTTGGGAAAGACAGTGTTCGGGGTGATATAACAGAGGTATTCAAATGGGCCAAGGGTTTTGACAAGGGTGATGCAGGCAAGGTCCCCATGTTAAGACAACAGGGCAAGACTCGTAATAACACATTTAAATTGGACAAGTTTAGGTTTAAGAAGGAAATTGGCAAGAATTGGTTTAACAACATTGTGGTTAACGAGTGGAATAAATTTAGTAACCATGTACGAAATAACTGGTTGCTTTACGAGAAGATTAGATATCTGTATGGATAGGGATGACAGGTGGTAATTGACATGGAACTGTCTCGTGGAGGCCATATGGTCCTTTGCAGCCTCTCCAACTTTTATGTTCTTATGTTCATGGCGCCATCCAACACTAAAACAGTACCAGCACACAATAGGCCCGGCCACAGAATCAGAGTGTAGATAACACGCAGAAGACACTGAAAACTTCAGTCTACAATGGCCCACACTAACAATTCCTAGACAACGATATAATCTTTGAGTGACTTATGGGTCCACCCGGTGGCTGTAGCCGGTTTCCTGGGAACTGTGGGTCTCCTGCAAGAGACCTGGCGCAACGGATAGGTTGACTGATTGGTACCACATTACTTTCCTAGTAAATAAACTAAACAGAAACTAAAATGTAACAACCATACTTTTTTTTGCGTTTTAAATCACATAATTTTCTAGTAAAATATACAACAGAATTCAGAGTCCATTAATCATTAGGTGTTTTTACGTTGTAAATCACTTGTGCTCAATATGATAAACTTCACCGACAAAAACTTGTTGATCACTGGCACGTTACTTTTGTAGTCAACCGGACCTCCCACAAGAAGGGAAAAACCCTAGATGGTCGAAAAGTGTGTCTAAAGGTGGCAGCACACTAGGTTAGCATGCTACTTGCTCGTGCTACTTTATTTGAGTAGAAACGACTTCGGTTACAATATTCTAGGCTTCCGTAAGATCATCTAAACAATGTGTCTAACATGCGTATTGCTTTAACTTCTTTTAGTTCGTCATTCAGTTTCTCACTGTAAGACGCAAGTGTAATTTGATATTTGGAAAATTGAAAAAATCATAATCGAAGTCGTTTTTACTCAAAAGAATGACAAAAAACCAGTAGCATGCTAGTGAGAAATGCCTAGTGGGCCGCCATCTTACACTTTACAACTTAAAATTATTTGTTTTATTACTTATACTTGGTCTCTGTACCACAGATGGCGGGTTCCCGTCGCCAGCTGTCATGGCGGGCACGACACCGGAGCATTAAGCTCAAAGAAGGTAGCAAGAAGGTGGCAGTCACCTGCTTGGGGGATCTCCTCACCACCAAACTCATCCCCATCAAATTCACCTTCTTCATCATTATGGGAGGTGAGTCAGGCCGCAGGTCGGAGATGGCGCGTGTTGTAACTCTCCCCAAACTTTGGGAAAATGAGGTTCACCTTCTTCATCATCATCATGGGAGGTGAATCAAGTCGTAGATCAGATGTGGCGCGTATGTTGTAACTGTTTAAAAACTCTGGGAAAATGAGGTTCTTCTTCATCATCATCATGGGGGGTGAGTCACGTCAGAGGTAGCGTTTGTGTTGCAACTGTTCATAAACTTTGGGAAAATAAGGTTCACCTTCTTCTTCATCATAATGGGAGGTAAGTCAGGTTGCAGGTTACACGAGGCTTTAACTGATCCTGATCATTGGGAAAATGAGGTTCACCTTCATCATTATCATAGAAGGTGAGTCAGGTCGCAGGTGGCGCGTGTGTTATAACTGTTGATAAATTTTGTGAAAATGAAGGTCAGCTTTTTCATAATGATGATAAGTAAGTTAGTCTGCAGTTTGTAAGGGGTCACCTGTGGTGTGACTGCTCTAAATGCCTTTGGCGTCATCATCGGAGGTGAGGGTACAATTGTGTTACGACTGTTCCGAATGAGGTCCTTCGTCCTAAGATTGGTGCCCCTTCACTGAATTAAGGTCATCTCTGAACTTACCTTGACCTTGCCCTGATTTTTTGTTTTTAACTATGTCTTCGTCAGCAACGTCGTGCCTTTCGTACGTGACCCTCCAGATGAAAGCGCTGGGCCTCACAGTGGAGGAGGCGGGCATCATCTACTCCATCACCCCAATCATCCCTATCTTCGCCCCCTTCTTCGCTGGCATCATCGCCGACAAGCTGGGCAACTTCCGGGTAAGTACTGTAGTCTCGAATTCGCGTCGTTGTCCCGTCAATCAGTTAATCAGTCAGTCAAATCCAACACTCAATTCATTCATTCATCCATCAATCAACCAATCAATCAGTCAACCGATTGCAAGTTCCAGATGGTGTCAATCAGTCATTCAATTAGTGCAGTCAATCACTCAGTGAATGAATAAATGAATGAGTAGATGGATGAATGAAGTTCAGTGTAATGAAAAGAGTATTGATACAGATCCATGGGAAACGGGTGAAGGCATGGCGAGCACTATGTTGACAATGGATTTTATGGTTTCATCATATGTCCTCCACATTTCCAGTTGTTTCTGGCAATGACAGTGGCACTCAGCGGCCTCTCGGCACTCATCTTCCTGGTCATCCCCCCGGCGCGGACCACCCCTAAGTATTCTCCAAAGCTCTCCTTTAGTCTCACCTGCCAAGGAAACTTCATTCTCACGCCAAATATGGCTAACGAGAACTGCAAGTTCTACAACAAGACAGTGATCATTAACACCCTCAACGTTAACAAGTGCGGGTACCAATGCGACTCGCCGGTGCTTGCCTATCCAGAGAACCTGCATAAGAAGATGAACAAGCTAAAGTTCCGATTGGACGAGGGGAAGACGGTTCGGTATATATGTGAAATCGACGGGAAGGTCCCTCAAACGGCTCAAAAGTGCTTCCGGACCAACCTGAATAAGACAAAGGCCTACGAGAACATGCCCGAGACCTACAAGATGAGGAACGTCATTCTTGGCCTTACCTCGATAGATTTACGGAATCCAAGGGTCGAAGTGGCGTCCAACCAGTACACTATGGCGGCGGAGGACCTCAAAGCTTTTGAGTGCACAAAGGGGAAAATTCCGAAGACCGTGAGCCTCACCAAGATCTCCTTCGGCGGGGAGACGGATTTAGACCCGAAAGCTGAGCCGGAGAAGGTGGCTTGCCACCTCCACTGTGAGGCCTCCGTTCCTCACAACCTGACCTGCGAGGACCGACCCCACAGTATCGAGCATAACGTGGCCTTCAGCTTCTGGCTCTACGTTGTGGCCCGCATCATCAACACCGTCATGATAGGGCTGACGTATACACTGTTCGAGTCGGCTGTGGTGGCCGTTCTTAAGGAATACGGCTACGACTACGGCCTCCAGAGGGTATATGGCTCCGTAGGGGCTATGGTCTTCGCCCCCCTCACAGGGTTCCTCATAGACGAGTTCGGAAAAGGAGGAAGTCATACGGACTATTAGTAAGCAATTCTGATTCATGTTTCCGTTCTTAAGTGTAGTGGTTTTCGACCTGTTTTCTCGTGTACCCCATATTTATGTATTGCTGTTATTTAACCTCCTGGAGATCACTTCGACACTAAATAGAAATGTTACACCACCCTCACACCTTGTAGATATCATCATCCTACTTTAACTCACATTTATTTTCTGCTTCTTGCTCTCATATATCATCCTTAAATACACCACAAATTGCTTCAGTCTACCATCCGACTCACCTACAAGCGCACTGTCATCCGCAAACAACCACTGACTCATCTCACATTTTCCGTCACTCTTACTAAGTAGTTTCAAGCCACTGCTTAGCACCCTCGGGTTTACTCCCTGACCATCTCATCCATATGCACGTTGAACAACCATGGCGGCATTTCACAACCCAGGCGCAGTCCCACGTTCACATCAAACTACTCATTCTTTCCATTCCCTACCCTCACACAAGCTCTACTGCCCACGTAAAAAAAAAGATGACTTCTTTTAAGAGATTTCCTCTTATACTACGCATCTGCAGCGTATTCTATAACGTCTATCAACCCTGTAATATGCCTTTTCTAAATAGATAAGAAGACATCCTGCCTCCAGGTATTGCATTGCTTTCTTGATCCCCTGAATTCCTCGACTTTTTTCTGTCAAGTTTTAGATGAAAAAACAAAAAAACAAAAAAACAAAAAAAAAAACAGTGCTAAGTTGTCATTCACTTCCACAATATCAGTCACACGTGCCTTTCTTCTGGGACCTGCACAGCCATCCATCCATAATTTTGTTACAAGTCCCAGGAAACCCCTGGCCCCTCACCCACCAAACACTTCTACAGAAACAGCTGCGTTCTTGTTTACTCCTCCCACATCATCAGTTTCCTCTTCCACTGCACATTGAATCCCTTCCAAAGTCAGAGCTTTAAATCTTGATTTCCTTCCACATCAGTTTCCCCTTCTGCTGCACCGTGAATCCCCTCCGAAGTCAAATATTTAAGCCTTGATTTCCTTCCACAGCATCAGCTTCCTCTTCTACTGCGCCTTGAAGATCTTCTGTGCTCTCCTCCTGCTCACGGTCAACCTAGACTTCAAGGCCCCGTCACCCTCGATCTGTAGGAACATCGGCAGCCTCCTGCGCAACATCGAGGTGCCTCCCCTTATCTTCAGCGTCGTTATATCAGGTAAGCCAACTCCTCCCATTCCCTCACTCACACCCCTCCTCTCTCCCCTCTCTACGCCTTCCCTCTGTCTCTCTTTCTTTTCATTTGTCTCTCTTTCTTTCTCATTCTATCTTTACTTCTTTCTCA
>NC_134785.1:46240766-46258266 GCF_046742065.1 Oratosquilla oratoria
TCAGTAATATGTTGTAATTCAGGATCTAGAAATTCTTTACTGCATATACGAAATGCTCTGAGGAAGAAACCTATTATAATACCTGTTTTAGTTCTGTCATTATGTCCTGAGTAGAAGTGTATATAGTCTTCTTTATTGGTGGGTTTCCGGTATACTGAAAATTTCACATTTTTATCTATTCTATGGATAATTGTGTCTAAGAAAGGTAATTTTCCGTTATTTTCATTTTCTGCAGTAAATTGTATATTTTCATTTACACTGTTTAATCTCCTGAGTTTGTTATTAATGTCTGTATCTTTAGGTACAATTACGAGTATGTCATCAACATACCTAAACCATTTACTATTCCTACCTATTATAGTCATGTATTCTTCTGTTTCGAGTATTTCCATGTATAAATTTGCTAACACTGCAGAAAGAGGACTACCCATGGCGAGGCCAGAATGTTGTCTGTATTCAATATTATTAAAAGTGAAAGAAAACAGAAGAATACATGACTATAATAGGTAGGAATAGTAAATGGTTTAGGTATGTTGATGACATACTCGTAATTGTACCTAAAGATACAGACATTAATAACAAACTCAGGAGATTAAACAGTGTAAATGAAAATATACAATTTACTGCAGAAAATGAAAATAACGGAAAATTACCTTTCTTAGACACAATTATCCATAGAATAGATAAAAATGTGAAATTTTCAGTATACCGGAAACCCACCAATAAAGAAGACTATATACACTTCTACTCAGGACATAATGACAGAACTAAAACAGGTATTATAATAGGTTTCTTCCTCAGAGCATTTCGTATATGCAGTAAAGAATTTCTAGATCCTGAATTACAACATATTACTGAGACTTTCATCAAACTCAAATATCCAAAAGGTCTCTTATGTAGGTTGAAAAAGAAAGCCAAAGAAATAATTAACAAAAGTAAAGATGAAAATAAAAATAAGAATGATAATAAATGTAATAATGAAACCAGATATATCACGGTACCAAACTCTAATGTTAATTCATACCTAGACACTTTTCTTCTAAAAGCGGGTATCAAAATAGCTAGGACGTCAGGTAACAAAGTAGGACATTTGGTAACACGTAGCGACAATAATCCCACTAACGAAAACAGCGTTGTTTATAAAATCCCGTGTAAAAGCTGTCCCTCTTCATATTTTGGTGAATCTGGTCGCGGACTTAATAAAAGGATAAATGAACATAAAAATGACGTAAAAGCCCATAGGACATCTAACTCCATAGTAATACATGTGGATAAACATGGTCACCTTCCAGACTGGAACAACACAACCGTATTAAATAAAGGTTCATCCAAGAAACTAAGGAAGACAATTGAGGCAGCATATATCAACACTAATAACAACATTAACCATAGAGAAGGATTTATATGTTTAGCAAAAGCCACGAGCTTATTAATAATAAAAGAATACGCAGATAAAATAACAAGCTCTCCGAAGCGTCCCATAAGATGACCCGTCCGTGTATAAAATATCCGGTTACGTCTGATTTGTTAGCTTTGTGATCAAGACCCTGCGGGTTGAAACGTTAAGGCGTAAAATTTTCCCATTTCTCCTCGTCATCTTCTTTCACCTTCAATTTTATTTGTCATAATATAGTCAATATATATATATATATATATATATATATATATACATACATACATACATATACATATATATATATATATATACATATATATATATATAAACAGATACAGATACAGATAAAGAGACAGATAAAGACACATATACACATACGTAGATACAAATATAGGTACAGATACAGATGAATACAAGTATAGATACAGATATGGGTGCAGATATAGATATAGATATGGATACATATACAATTATAGATATAGACTGACCTCTTCTATGACTGATTCCGTTTCCCCTTTTATCCTGACCTCTGTCATGCTGCTTTACTCATATTTTTGTGGCCCCTTTGTTCGTGAAAGAATCAGAACCTATCTAAATTCACCTTTCATCAATTTGTTTTATCTTTTTCTTTATGTTTCATCTGCTACCACACTAGTTCATTTATCTTCGTGGGATTCTGACGTTCGGGATAGAGTGATAGGCATCTGGCACACTGACACAACCAGTTGCATGAATCCGATCGCTACGGATGCCTACACTCTGTGAAAGTAGTATTCTTTGTATGTTTGCCCACTAGCAATCAGGTACCAGCATTTCTGAAATAACAAGTAAAGGGATATTATATGTTCATGTCCATAAAGTACTACTTTCACAGAGTGTAGGAATTCGTTGGGATCGGTTTCATGCAACTGGTTGCGCGAGATGTATTATAATTAAATTTGATTAACTCTCAAAGTACTCATGAATGTTCTTCCGTTCGTAGGATTATCTCTCCTGGAGGACCCTTGATGGCCAGAGAATGATTTCACAGAGTGTAGGCATCCGCTGTAATCGGTTTCATGCAACTGGTTGCGTCGATATGCGAGGTGCATCCGACCTAGTTATGGACCAAAAGATCTCCTGTCGACATGCTCCTCCTTTGTTATCCTTTACAGTTCTATTTGATGAATTCTCAAAGTACCCATGAACGTTCTTCCATCTGCAGGATACTCTCTCCTGAAGGACCCTTGGTGGTGTCTCCCCATCGAGATCCTAGAGGGCGCAACTACGGGGCTCCTCCTCGCGTCGGCTATTATCTACGCTGCCCGGCTCTCGAATCGCTACAACGTGGGAACCCTGCAGGGCATCCTGGCGGCCGCTCACTACGGCATAGGTAAGGACCACTGGAGCCTTGATGACGTTATCTGAAGAGTCCACGTCTCGCATCCTCCTACTCGCGGGTTCGATCCCCGCACTCATCTCCGATTCCCAGAAATAAGTGTTACTGTCACAGTAACACTGTGGCTCAGACTATGATGTACGAAAACGTAGGAGTCTAGGGGGGTTTGTCGTACTACGCACGTTTATTGAAAGGCACGTAATGTACATCTGGTACGCTTGCGTGTGGGTGTGTGAGTGTGTGATGGCTGTGGTTTTAGGAATACAAATTGTAAATAAGCATATGCATACGTAATCATGAAACTTTCGTATAATAGTGACTACATAAATCTTGCTGTTAGTCAAACATAACCTCGACCTATATCTGTGTAGCCACATGGCTTACATTTGAGTACATCATAACAAGAACTCACCACGACTCTATGTGGCCGTCACACTAGACTCCATGCCTCCAGTCAGCTATGCACGTAACTCCCAAGCATACTCTGAGGAACCATGCATCAAATTAATTCACTGTAGAATCATCATTGGGTAAATTTCTCACCATTAAACCAGAACCTTAGACTCCATTGTTCACTAATAATGCTTGCCAACAAGAGGGGTTCCCTTGGTTTGGGCTCCTAGTGCGTGTGGTTCCTTAAACCGCCACAACAAAAAAAGGAATACTTCCCAGAACTACATAGTGATGAAGACTGGGTTAGCGTTTAGTACGTATGAAGGCGAACAATTCCAGAATTCGTTACTACATACATATGCCATTCTTGGTTCACAGTTTGACAATACAGTAAACAATATTTTCTTGGGTCTCACAAAACATACTGTAAACATACAGTATTAAATTTCTATAGAATACACTCTGTACTAATTTTCACAGCGGAAGAAAACGAAAGGAATACTACTTAAGTTTATACCTCACATCCCTCAGTGACAATACAACCACATTACAATACAGTCCACAACACAATCATATTACATATAGTAAACCAGTATAACGTGACTCAAATTCAAATTTATGACACTTCTAATGTTACATTTCATACATCATGGAAGAAATGCACCTGGGCAGGAAGGAGGCGAAGACATTGACTACACGCCGTCTGAGTTGCTGTTTGAGTCTTGCAATTGGCACTCATTTACCTATCCAAATAGTTTCAAGAGCTCACACGATAAAGGCAACGGCTCTCTCTCTCTCTCTCTCTTTCTGCCTCTTTCTATCTCTCGATATCTTTCTTTCTGTCTGTCTGTCACTTTCACTTACTCTCTTTTTCTCTCTCTCGATCTCCTCCTTCCTCTGTCTGCCTGTCACTTTCACTCACTTTCTCTCTGTCTCTCTCTCTTTTTCTGTCTATCTGTCTGTCACTTTTACTCTCTTTCTCTTTCTTTCTTTGTGTGTCTGTCTGCCACTTTCACCCACTCTCACTTTCTCTCTCTCTCATTTTCTGTATCTTTCTCTCTCTCAATCTCTGTCTGTCTGTCTGTCACTTTCACCCACTCACTCTCTCTCTTGATCTCCTTCTTTCTTTCTGTGTCGGTCTGTCTGTCTGTCAGTTTTACTCTCTCTTTGTGTATTTGTCACTTTCACTCAGTCTCTCTCCCTTTCTCTTTCTGTCTCTTTCTCTCGATCTCTTTCTTTCTCTGTCTGTCTGCCTGTCACTTTCACTCTTTCTTTCTCTCTTTGTCTGACGGAATATTGACAGAATATTGAGTCGGAATTTGTTCCTTTGTTCCTATCAACATCACAAATTTCGTTATCTATTTTGCTTTGAAGATTTCATTCAGTAGAATGTAAATTCGATCACAAACTTCACTCCTATAACTCCCTAAAGGGGTTATCACACTGGGCTATTTTTCCTCCCACATCCTACCTCCAACCTTAATTTGAATAACTAGAATATGACCTTGCTTACAGAAATCTAGATATCTGTAAGAATATTTCAACAGTATGTCTAACTTTTGTATAGGTTTACAATCTCTTACTTCGTCATTCAGCTTTGCTGTATGTGATATAATGATCGTTTGATTTTTGGAGATTTGAAAAAGTATACATACATATTGTAACCGAAGTCGTTTTTACTGAAAAAAATTCTCAACGGTCGGCGCTGTTGAAGCCCGTGGAAGCCTAGTGTGATAACACCTTAATACAGCTTGTTCTTCGTCGGAGAACAGAGCTGGGGTAAACAACATCTTATACCACTCTGTATCTTGACACCTTTACTGTAGATATATCTAACCTAACCTAACCTATCCGACTTTGGTACATCCTATGACAGTTCATGTTACGTACTTTTCTTTTTCAGGAAAAAGCTTGGGAAGCTTATTGGGCGGCTACTTGATGGAGAGATTGAAAGCTCCAGCCACATTCCAGATATTCAGCGGCATTGCTCTCACCGCCGGCTTTGCCTACTATCTCGTCCTCAAGCTCCTCCTCCAGCCTAGGCAAGCGAGAAGAGACAAACGGATACAAGAGATCATGGCGATGCCTGTGAAGACAATCACTCACGAAGAACTCGAGAGGTCCCGTTCGTTGCAGAGGTACCACAGACGTAGAAGAAATAGTTTCCCCGACGTGGAGAAGGCCATAGAAAACGGAGTTGCACAAGATGTCAAAGAGAATGAAACTCTGAATGAGACACAGGTTACAGTAATATCGCCAGACGTTTCCCAAATGGAAGACCCGACAATAGAGAGCGAAAGAGAGCACAAATAGAACAGTAAAAGAGAGAGAGAGGGAGAGAGGGTATCTGTTGATAAATTCTGTTCTTTACAGATTCTTTAAATTTAAGAAAATATCCCGTCCGTTATCCCAAAACTTATATGTATTAGAGCGTATCTAGCATAGCGTTTTCTATAATAATTTCTATGCATACTTGAGCTATGAAATTAGAATATTATCCACTGAATCTCGCCATCTCGATGGCAATCTTCAGAGATTTTATTCTGGACTAATAAAAGCGATTTTCTTTGGAGTCTGTCTTGGCTGATACAAACCTTCAATTAGTTGAGATACATTTACAGTTGTGTTACTGATAAAAATGTATATCAAAATAGAGAGGAATGGAGGAAAAAATCTTTAGAACGAGGTCCGCCGGCTGACAGGGATTACCCTATCAGGCGTAGGGTGAGAGAGAGAGAGAGAGAAAAAAAAAAAAAGGTTTTATTGTCAATGTTTCCAATACTGGCAACCATAACTTCTGCGATTTCAATAGCAAGGAAGAACTTTTTAGATGTCTTTCTCATATTGTCACAATTTACTGAGAATGATGATATTGTCAATCCTTATGCTATACGTAACCATGCTACTTGCTTTTGCTACTTCGTTTGAGTAGAAACGACTTCGGTCACAATCTTTTGTTTTGTAAAATTTCCAAAAGTCAAATAACTATGTGCGTCATAGAGGGAGAAGCTGAAGGACGAACTAAGAGAAATTAAATTTACACAAATGTTATCCACATTGTTGAGATGTAAGCAAGTAGCATGCTAGTGAGAAATGCTCTAGTGTGCCGTCACCTTTACTCTATCATACAAGACTTTAGATGTCTTCCTAAAACATATGTTATCAACCCAACATGCTCAGAACTGATAAGATTGCTTCTATATATTGTTAATAAAGATGTATCCTATATATTGTGCTGTTTCAAAACCACGCAGCGTCTGCCAGATTGTATGTGAACTTGGTTAAAGGGTTATCACACTGGGCTATTTTTCCTCCCAAATACTACCTTCAACCTCAATTTGGAGAGAGAGATTTGAAAAACGAAATACTGTAACCGGAGACGTTTTTACTCAAATAAACTCTCAAACATCGGCACTGGTGAAGCCCGTGGAGGCCTAGTGTGATAACCCCTTCACGGGGCCTAAAGGGATAAAGAAAACCGACGCCATTATCACATTGGTCTATATTTCCTCCAACCTCCGATTAATCGGCGATGCCGCCCATCTCCAGCACCTTTTTTCGCCGTAAAACTACTATGGCAAACTATTTTGTTTTTTCAACAATTTACACAAAATGTCATTTTATATACTGGAGGAAAATAATTTTCCTCCAGTATATATGTTTCCCTCCCGAAACCTGCGGACTGCAAATCTACTCCAACAGTCGGAGGAAAAATAGCCCAGTGTGATAATAGCTTTCATCTTTCATTGCAGACGATTTTAGAAAGAAGACGGGGGCTCCCGGCTTGAAGGTGGCCACAAGCGATCCAAATACCTGCCTTCAAGCCTGAATCCACCCTCATTAATTGCACAAAATCGCTTGTGCCTTACCCAGAAAAAGGCTATAAAATGTGCCGTCATGCTGAGGGGAGTAAGATTGTGTAAAGAAAAAAAAAAGAAAAAAAAAAAATCTAGGAATCTTTTTCCAGTCACCTCAAAAATTTAGGGGACTATTTTCCTTTTTTTTTCCAGGGCTCTTTTCCTGCTTTCCAGGGCTAAAGTTTCTAAAACTAAATCATGCTAGTAAAGCATAATACGGCACTGTTTTCTAGTAGTATTCGCATAATCTACGAATATCATAATACAATATATCTATAGGCCCTTCATTATCTATTCACCTGGGCAGCGATTATGCGTTTGGCCGTCGCCCTCGTACTCGAATTTCAAGTTAATTTCCGGAGCACTTTTTTTTTTTTTATCTTTCCGGGGCAAATTCACCCACCCGGCTATTTTTTTTCTGGTGTAACATAAGTAATCAATAACTAGTAATGACATTAAAATAAAATTAGTGAATCTTTATAATATTTCATTGTCGCGGCTCGTGCCCGCTTAAATTGTTCTTATCGGCTTAAGAAACCTGCACAGCGAAGCTATAGCTATAATCCCATACCACACTCTTGTTCTTTTGGCAATTTCCCGATGGTTGTGTGTGTTTGATTTTTCCGCCAAAATATTTGTAAATTTAAAATTCACGACTCTGTGCAGGCATGCGCATTGTCGACCCCACCTCCCCCTCCCTATCCCCTCCCTTCTTAGCCGGCTAGCTCGAGCCGGACGTCGCGTCACTTAAATGAGAAATGAAGGCTTCGGCGGTGGTAGGAGGGTGGGACCCTAATTCTGTGCAGGTTTCTTAAGCAGATATGAATAATTTATGCGGCACGAGCCGCTACAAATAAATTTTTTCGGCTGAAAGAAACCTGCACAGCGAAGCTATGCATGAGACGAGGACAGGTGGGAGGAGAGGTGAAGCCTGAATCAAACCGTTATTACGTGTGTCTTTCCTATGGGAGACTTATTCATTTTAATCACTCAGTAGAGGGGAGAAAGAAACGTCAAGTACCCACGCCGAAGAATGTGACATGCACAACATTGCACTGTTCACACAATGCATAAATTATACGAAATTTGTATCCTGTTCAACGGTTCCTGGCCCCTCCCCACTCCTCGGTCGCCCTTTGCCCCCTCCACTTTTTTTGAGATGAGAGGGGTGGAGCCGTTTCCATGGCGACACATGGGACAGGGGCGACCGAGTGGTAGAGACACCGTGTCCCCAAGGGAGTCGTCGATGTCCAGTCCCTAGGTCCCGCCGGAGAAACTCCAGCGAAGCTGTTCCAGTCCTCCGTGAAGGCGTCTGGGCCTCCTGTGCGTGTCCTTTGGATGCAAGGTGAGGTAAAGGGGGACCTGGGTCGTGTTTGGGGAGGCAAACAGGTCCACCTCTGGGGTGCCGTAGCGGAGGAGAACGACTCGAACACTTGTGGGCGTAGTTGCTACACTACGTAGATCTCTTGAAACCTGGATAGAGCGACCGGCGTAGGGTCCCCGACCGAAGCCAGGGACGCAACAACCTGTGGAGTGCTGAGGGTATCGGCCCGGGCAGGTCACGCGGGAGAAGCAGTATGCTCCTGTCGACCTCCCGTACCAGCCGTCGGCGCCCCAAGCGGCTCAGTGGAAGGGCCGGGGTCGCGAAGTTGAGGCAACCCCCCCCCCCCCCACCGAAGGAGGGAGGACGTGTGAGAGAAGCACGCTCTTTTGGCGGAGGGGAGCACCCGAAGGACGCTGACTGTGTCCCACTCAATCCCGAGCCAATAAAGTCTCTGTGTGGGAGCAAGGGCAGACCCGTCCCAGTCCACCCCGAACTCCACGTCCGCCAACACACTCAGAGCCACCGAGATGTCGGCCGATGCACCCTCCCCGGTGGGCAAATGCATCAACTAGCCGTCTAGGAACATGAGTGTGGAGACGCTTGCTTCCGTCCAACGTACGCATACCACGCTCCCTAGTTTCGTGAAGATTCCTCGGGGTAAGCGAGAAACCGAAAGTGGAGTATGCGAGGCCAAGTTCGTTTCCCGAGCGACCTCGTCCGTGGGAGTTAGTCAAGAGGCTTCGTCCTGGGTGAAGACGTTCCCTGAGCGTCTCCCACGAAGACGGGCCTGGACCCTCGGTATGTATCCAACTCACCCCAAGTCTTCCCGCGGGAAGTCCTCGAAGCCCGTGGCGAGCGTCTTCATCCAATAGTGTGCTATGGCAATTTGTGACGTCTCATCACCCACAAGCGGACTTTCTATATGTTTTAATACCTAGTGACATCATGTGATTATACTGTGACGTCACCGGATTGATCATGGCGCCAT
This sequence comes from Oratosquilla oratoria, assembly GCF_046742065.1. Lineage (NCBI taxonomy): Eukaryota > Metazoa > Arthropoda > Malacostraca > Stomatopoda > Squillidae > Oratosquilla > Oratosquilla oratoria. Next base: position 46,250,103 of record NC_134785.1, read on the forward strand.
AGGATCGTTCTCGTGACGTCACAGGGACAACAAATTGACGTCATAGGACTACATGGTGACGTCAATTTATCACATAATGACGTCATCTTATACCATACCGTGACATCACTGAGTCACAGTGAGCGTTGAAATTTTTTTTGACATGGTAAAATTCTGGACCATCATGACTGTAGATTAAATTAAGTTGAATAGGAAAAGTCATCTTCATTTCGACCTAAGTCACAGTGAGCGTCGAAATTTATTTTAACATGGTAAAATTCTCGACCATCATGACTGTAGATTAAATTAAGTTGAATAGGAAAAGTCATGTTCATGTTGACCTGAGTCACAGTGGGCGTTGAATTAGTTTAACATGGTAAAATTCTTGACCATCATGACTACAGATTAGCTTAAGTTGAATAGAAAAAGTCATGTTTCATTTCGACCTAAGTCACAGAGAGCGTCGAAATTTATTTTAACATGGTAAAATTCTCGACCATCATGACTGTAGATTAAATTAAGTTGAATAGGAAAAGTCATGTTCATGTTGACCTGAGTCACAGTGGGCGTTGAATTAGTTTAACATGGTAAAATTCTTGACCATCATGACTACAGATTAGCTTAAGTTGAATAGGAAAAGTCATGTTCATTTCGACCTAAGTCACAGTGAGCGTCGAAATTAATTTTAACATGGTAAAATTCTCGACCATCATGACTGTAGATTTAAATTAAGTTGAATAGGAAAAGTCATGTTCATGTCGACCTGAGTCACAGTGGGCGTTGAATTAATTTAACATGGTAAAATTCTTGACCATCATGACTACAGATTAGCTTAAGTTGAATAGGAAAAGTCATGTTCATTTCGACCTAAGTCACAGTGAGCGTCGAAATCAATTTTAACATGGTAAAATTCTCGACCATCATGAGTGTAGATTAGCTCATGATTAGCTTAAGTTGAATAGGAGAAGTCATCTCCATTTCGACCTGTTTTTTTTTTGTTTTTTTTTCAAGGTCAAGGCATTTTATTTATGTAATACCTAGCACTTTGCGCCAACTTAAACTGTACTATTTAAAACTGATTTTCCTCTTCTCATTACACTAAATTATTGTAGTTTCTTTGAACTAATTTATACTCATTTTAACTAACACTAGACTCCCTAAGTCTAAAGTTCTTTTGTGTTTTACTTGGGGGTGGAACATCAGGTAAGTCATCTTTAAACTCAAGCCAAGTGAAGTTGATAAGAGGTTGGCTGTGGCTCATGAGAAGGGCTGGGTGGTGATTTTTTTCTTAAGAAACCTGGAAGGAGGGTGGTGCCGTGAGGCGTTAGAAGACCATTGAAGCTCGGAGGTATGGGGCTGCCGAGGCCTGATGATCCTCGGGGAGCCACCCTCCGTATCATAAGACACGTCCCCTTGTCCTCCAAGAGGCCCGGGTTCTTACCACGGACGACTCGAGGACGTATGGGAAACGGAGTACGAGTGGAAAAGGTCAAAGTCTACGCCTAGGGCCTGACAAAGCAAGTTATAAGGCGTTAAAGGACCATTATTGGCTGCCGAGGCCTGATGACCCTCGGGGCGTCACCCTCCGTATCATAGGACACGTCCCCTTGTCCTCCGAGAGGCCCGGATTCTTACCACGGACGACTCGAAGACGTATGGGGAACGGATTACGAGTGGAAAAGGTCAAAGTCTACGCCTAGGGCCTCACAAAGGGAGCCATTAAGGCGTTAGAGGACCATTGTTGGTCGGATGTATGGGGCTGCCGAGAGGCCTGATGACCCTCGGGGGCACCCCCTCCGTACCATAGGACACGTCCCCCTGTCTTCAAAGAGGCCCGGGTTCTTACCGCGGACGACCCGAAGACGTATGGGGAACGGATTACGATCGTATAAGGTCAAAGTCTACGCCTAGGGCCTGACGAAGCAAGCTATGAGGCTGTTAGAGGACCATTGATGACCGGAGGTATGGGGCTGCCGAGAGGCCTGATGACCCTGGGGGGCGCCACACTCCGTACCATAAGACACGTCCCCCTGTCTTCAAAGAGGCCCGGGTTCTTACCACGGACGGCCTGGAGACGGGGACGTATTGCGATCGTATATGGTCAAAGTCTACGCCTAGGGCCTGATACAAACCGTGAGGCAATAGAGGACCGATGATGGTCGGAGGTATGGCGCTGCCGAGAGGCCTGATGACCCTGGGGGGCGCCACACTCCGTACCATAAGACACGTCCCCCTGTCTTCAAAGAGGCCCGGGTTCTTACCGCGGACGGCCTGGAGACGGATGTATTGCGATCGTATATGGTCAAAGTCTACGCCTAGGGCCTGATACAAACCTTGAGGCAATAGAGGACCGATGATGGTCGGAGGTATGGCGCTGCCGAGAGGCCCGATGACCCTGGGGGGTGCCACACTCCGTACCATAAGACACGTCCCCCTGTCTTCCGAGAGGCCCGGGTTCTTACCACGGACGGCCTGAAGACGGGGACGGATTGCGATCGTATATGGTCAAAGTCTACGCCTAGGGCCTGATACAAACCGTGAGGCAATAGAGGACCGATGATGGTCGGAGGTATGGCGCTGCCGAGAGGCCTGATGACCCTGGGGGGGCGCCACACTCCGTACCATAAGACACGTCCCCTGTCCTCCGAGAGGACCCGGGTTGTTTACCAGGGACGGCTCGAAGACGGGGACGGATTGTGCTCGTATAAAATCAAAGTCGAAGAATGAGACAAACCAGCAGCCAAGCGGGAAAGCGATAAAAAAACTAACAGACGATTAACCAGCAGGAAACGGGACCGCCTGCTCCCCATTGTGGGCAGCGAGTTAACCCACTCTGTCCCGTTTCCGCGATCTAAGTTGACGCGACGACGCCCGGCTAGAGCTAGCCGGGTAGAAGGGAGGGGATAGGGAGGGGGAGGTGGGGTCGACAATGCGCATGCCTGCACAGAGCCGGGAATTTTAGATTTCCGATGATTTGGCGGAACATTCAAACCACACTCAACCTTCGGGAAATGGCCATATGACCAGGAGTGTGGTATGGGATTATCGCTATAGCTTCGCTGTGCAGGTTTCTTTCAGCCGATAATTAGTTTTCTTGTCTAATGGTAAAAGGTAGTTTCTGGTCGTTTCCCTCCCCCTCTCCATCAGTTGTAAAGCGGGCCATATACGATCAATACTATTGCGCAATATTCCGTATTGCACAATCATGTTGACTACTTTGCCGACACCATCTGCCATTTGGGTTGTGATTAATAAGGGGTTCCAGCGACCACTATCCAACTATCACGTACCATCCCTACACCGTCAATAATATTGTTCATTACAGAATATTGCGCAATAATATTGATCGTGTAGGGCCCACTTTAATGGCGTGAAGTCCTTGCTTGTGCAGGTACAGCCGCATTATAATTTCCTCTCATTTCGTTGATTTTTTTTTTATATATATGACACGATGACTCTGTTTGAAATTTTCATTTTGTCTGACGCCAGACGATTTCATCCCTTTGAGGAGTCGCGAGTTTAGTGAAGGAGCTGAATGACGCCTTAAAACCTCATTCACACGGGATAAGTTGAGAGACAAGTCAAACATGCAAGTTACTTGCTACAGGTGTAAACGTCTAAAGTAGTCGTCAGTTGAGCAGTAGTCGTTTCAGTTGAGCAGTAGTCGTCACTCAAGTCAGGTCAACTGGGTAGCTGCTTCAATTAGTGATATGGCGAGTATGTTACCGTGTTCAGCGCCGATGAGGTACAATCTCTACTTAGTAGAATTGAAGCCTTGGAGGATGCTGTAAAGTGCCTTAAAGAGGAGAATCGAGTTCTCCGCTCGAAGGCCCAAAATACGGAAGACAAAACTAGCTATGAGCTTGGATGGAAAACGGCGAAAAATAAGATGCGGGATAGTGGGAAAAAAGTCCTCACCAGCCCCACTCGATTGCAAGAACTCGTTTCAAGTACCAACGAATCTGCAGGAAAAAAAAAAATAAATAAAAAATAAATGAAATTCAAGAGAAGGAAAGGGCAGACGCTGGATCCCTGCCCACAGGTAAGATTTTGGTTGTAGGAGACAGTCAAGTGAGGTACTTAGACAGGGCGTTCCGCGATAAAGATAGGAAACATAGGACGCAGGTGTGTTTCCCCGGCGCGGGGATAGATGTTAGAGATAGGATTGAAGAGTGTTTAGTAGGGGAAGGTAAGGACCCTGTAGTTTGCTTAAGTGCCGGGGGCAATGATATAGGTAAGTTGGGGAGTGAGGAATTATTTGCGCGGTTCCGGGAAGCGCTAGACAAGATTAGGAATAGGGGATGTTTTCCTGTTGTATGTGGAATCCTTCCGAGGCGTAAAGTTGGAGGCATGTGGCATTCCAGGGCTATTGCAATGAATCGCAGGCTGGCAAAATATTGTAAGGCCAATGGATGGGCATTTGTCGACAACTGAGACCGCTTTTACGGTAGGAATCATCTATATACAAGCACTTGTCGCCCAGAGAATTTCGGCTCCTTGCTGAATCCCTTGAGCGAGAAGTAGACATCCTACTGGTTTTTTTCGGGTAGATTACGTGAGAGTAGGGGGGGGGAAGTATCGAAATATAGTTTAGGCAATAGAAACAACTTAGAGAGGGGACTGTGAAAAGAATCACCAAAGCAGATGGAGGGAAGATAAACTAAAAGTTTACTATACAGATAGCAGAAGAATAATTAACAAAATTTATTTGCTGCGAGGTAAAGCATGCGTAGAGAATTTCGATATTATAGCTATTACTGAGTCCTGGATCAACATGGCTGATAAACATTTCCTTCCGGAAATCGAAATAGAAGGCTATGATTTTTTCACAAGGATAGGGTTGGCAGGAGTGGGGGAGGTGTAGCACTTTTCGTTAAAAATACAATAAACTGTTTTATCAACGATTCGATTAAGGAAGAGGACTGTATGGAATCCATTTGGGTAGAGATTATAGGCAAGAATAAGAAAGTTATTATTGGCGTCTTGTATAGACCTCCTAACCTCAGCATTAAGCAGACTGATCCCTGATTCATGAAATTCACAGAGTGTCCCAGTACAAAAACGTTGTGAGCATGGGAGATTTTAGTTATAGAAACATTGACTGGGAAACTTTAATAGGAGGTCAGGAAACAAAGAAATTCCTAGATGTGGTGCAGGATAATTTCCTAAAACCAGTGATTACCGATCCTACGAGGCGAGAAAATACTCTGGACTTAGTTTTAACTAATAATGAGCACCTAATGAGTAACGTAAAAGTGGGAGCTGGTCTGGGCTCTAGCGATCAAGAAATAAGATTTAATATTATTTGGGAGGAATTAAAAAGTACGAATAACGTCCAAGTACCAGACTTCAGGAGAACAAACTTTGACATTATAAAATCCTATTTGAAATTGAATATGAAATGTCATGCGGACGTTGCGGACATTGTCGAGTCTCGGTGTATGACCGGGGGTCAGGTCATGGCCAGGGGTCGGGTCACGGAGGGTAATATGCATACCTTGGGTCAAGTCATTTGGGGGCGAGGGCTCAACAGACAGGTCAGCGATTTGGATGAAATGTATAGCAATCTAACTGATTTAATTATTAATGCACAAAATACATTTATCCCCCTGAAGTCAATACGGAAAAATAGTAATACTCCCAAATGGATGACGGACAAATTGAAACATGAGATCGAAATAAAAAGAGGACTTTACGTAAAACTAAAAAAAAACTAAAAAAAACGGGGAAACACACCTTAGATCAAGATATAACGAAATGGCAAAGCTGGTTAAAAAGAATACACGTACAGCGAAACGTAATTATGAAATTAAGGTTGCTAGTCAAGCAAGATCCAGCCCAAAGGGTTTCTTTCATCTCTATAGAACAAAAAAATAAAGAAAGAATAGGACCAATTAAAAACGATGAAAATGTCATGATAGAATCGGAGGAAAAAATGAGTGAGGAGTTTAACAATTATTTTCTATCGGTGTTTACTAATGAGAGGTTAGATAAAGTACCTGACTGAGATAGGATTTTCGATTTTCAGAGGGGATGAAGAAAATAGTCTATCTATCAGTATTAGTAAAGTAAAAGTAGTCAAGCAGATTGAAAGACTTAAAGCTACAAAAATCCCCGGGTCCAGACGAATTTTTTCCGAGAATGCTAAAGGAGTGTAAATTTGAAATCTGCGACCAGTTAACTGAAATATTTAATAAATCAGTAGACACTGGTTTTGTGGCTACTGCTTGGAGGCAAGCAAACGTTGTTCCTGTTTTTAAGAAGGGAGATAGATCGTCTATATGCAACTACAGGCCAATCAGTTTGACATCGGTTATAGGTAAAATGTTTGAATCAGAAACAGCGGGTCACCATAAATGGAGTAAAATCTAGGTGGGGTAATGTTACTAGTGGGGTCCCCCAGGGCTGGGTTTTGGGTCCCTTGTTGTTCATTATGTACATAAACGGCTTAGACGATGGGATAAATAGTGATGTTAGTAAGTTTTGCGGACGACACTAAAATAGGATGCCTAATTAGGTCAGGAGACGACGCAGGGATTCTGCAGGATGATCTTAACAAATTGTTCACATGGTCGGTGAAATGGCAAATGAACTTCAATATCTCTAAGTGTAGCGTGTTAAACGTAGGGCTACACAACCCCGAAAATAGGTACAGCTTAGATAACACGCCTTTAGAGAAAACTGAGTGGGAGAGAGACTTGGGAGTTCTAGTGACTCCCGACCTTAAAACCAGGAAACAGTGCATTAGCGCCAGGAATAAAGCTAACAGAGCATTAGGTTTCATTGCTAGGACGGTAACGAATAGAAGTGCAGAGGTAATTATTAAACTCTATCTAGCGATAGTTCGACCCATCCTTGACTATGCGGTACAGTTTTGGTATCCGTCTTACAGAATGGACATCAATTCACTAGAATCAGTACAGAGAAGAATGACCAAAATGATACATGGACTCAGAAATTTAACTTACACTCTCTGGAAATTTAACTTACACTCTCTGGAAAGACGGAGAGTGCAGGGTGATCTAATACAGGTATTCAAGTGGATCAAAGGCTTTAACAAGGGTGATGCAAACAAGGTCATCATATTAAAACAACAGGGCAAGACTCGCAGTAATGGTTATAAACTGGACAAATTTAGATTTAAAAATGAAATAGGCAAGAATTGGTGTACTAATAGGGTGGTCGACGAATGGAATAAACTTAGTAACCATGTAGTAAGCGCTGAAACTATCATTTGTTTTAAGAAACGATTAGACAACTTTATGGATGGGGATGACAGGTGGTGATGAATATGGAGCTGCCTAGTGTAGGCCTTATGGTCTCTTGCAGTCTCCTTCGTTCTTATGTTCTTATGTTACCCATTTTTTTTTTTTTTTTGCCAAGCAGATGTTCACATGTGGCAAGTAACTTGTAGCAAGTAACTTGCACGCTTGACTTGCCTCTTAACTTGCCCCGTGTAAAAGGGGTTTTAGGCTGTGTTTACACCGAGGGAGTCTGGGCCGATTCTCGTCAAATGCTATGCATTTGAATATCTAGAAGAAGACTGCTTGGAGCATTCTAGACTTGCCCAACAACACTTCAACAATGTGTCTAACATTCGTAAAGGTTTAAAAGTAGGGCGGAAAGAAAGAATGAGAGAAGGGAAGGAGGGAAAGAGGAAAGGAACGAATGGTGGAAGGAAAGAATGAAGGAGAGAAGGAAGAAAGAATGAAGGAAAGAAGTGGTGGGGAAAGTGCGGAAAAAGGAGGAAAGTGTGAAAGGAAGGAAGGAAGCAGGGAAGGAGGGAAGGAGGGAGGGAGGGAGGGAAGGAAGGCAGGAAGGAAGAGGGGAAGGAGGAAATAAAGGAGAGAGGGAGGGAAGGATGAAGGAGGAAGGAGGAAAGAAAGAAAAGAATAGTAAAATAATTAAGTCTGAATTAGGTAACTATAGTAACGGTACTTGTATGGTTCAACCAGTGGGAACCCTTGACCTAAAATCCATGGGATAATTGGGACCAATTACAGGATACTTATCAGTCCGTAAAATTCTGTGCTTTTGCTTTCATGTGAATGACTTTGGAAGAAAGCTGTAGGGGAGAAGGGTATTCTAGACGGCATTTAATTGTCCAAATTACAATAGTGTTACTGTGACCCGTTATACATTTGTCTATCAGTTTGTCATGTTGTCACGCTCGTTTTGGACTCTT
>NC_134785.1:46265766-46283266 GCF_046742065.1 Oratosquilla oratoria
ACGGCAACAACGACAATAACGAAGACAACAACGACAATAATGATAACGACAACAACGATAATAATGATAATAATGATAATGATAATAATGATAATGATAATAATAGTGATGATATTAATTATAATGTTATTAATATCAATAATAATGATATTAATAATAATATTAATAATAATGACAATAATAATGATATTAAATAATGGTAATAAGAATATCAATAATAATAATAATAATGATGATAATAATAATAATAATAATAATAATAATAATAATAATAATAATAATAATAATAGTAATATTAGTAATAATGATAATAATAATGATAATAATAATAATAATAATAATATTAATAATAATATTGATAATGATAATATTAATAATGATAATAATATTGATAATGATAATAACATTAATAATAATATCAACAATAATAATAACAACAACAACAATAATAATGATAATAATAAAAAAAAAAACTGAAACAACAACAATAATAATAAAATATTGATAATAATGATAACAATTACAACAATAATGATAATAATAATAATAATAATAATAATAATAATAATAATAATAATAATAATTAAAAAATATAAATAATAGTAATGATAATAAAAATAATAATAGTATTAATACTATTACTACTACTACTACTACTACTAATAATAATAATGTTAATAATATATACTACTACTATTACTACTACTACTACTAATTATCATTATCAATATAATAATAATATTAATAATTTTGATAATAATAATGATAATAATGACAATAATAATAGTAATAAGTATGATAATTATAATAATAATAATGATAATAATAATGATGATGATGATAATAATAATAATAATAATAATAATAAGTAATGATAATATATATAATAGTAATAGAAATAATAATAGTATTAATACTACTAATAATAATATTAATGATAATATTGGTAATAATAATGATAAATGATGATGATTATTATTATTATTATTATTATTATTATTATTATTATTATCATTATTATTATCATTATTACTATTATCATTATTATTATCACTTAAATAATATTAATATTTTCAATAATGATAATAATGATAATAATGACAATAATAATAGTAATAAATTATAATAATAATAATACATACATACATACATATACCAAGGCTTTTTCCCCCTTCCAAGGGAGGTAGCCACAAAAGGAAAGGCATAAAAACACTCCCACCCATTTCATCCCTAAATACACTCCACACCCCTCCCACCCTTCCTCTCATCTGAGCACCTCCTGGATGACGGGTCATCCCTGAACCCTGCCCACCGCCCTGGGTCAGAAGCAGTGTCGCAAGACACAGTACATCCACAGCAAGGCCGCTTCATTTAATCGGCGACCCCCCCTCTCCGTCCCCCTTTGCATATAAGGAGAGGACGGGGAGAAATCCCTTTGGGCTGCGTCAAAATTTACTCACACATACTCCCCCACCCCCCCGCCTATTCCTCCTCATGTCGTCACAACATCATCCATATACAACCATTCTCCACTCACCTCTGTCTTCCGTCCTCTCCCTTCCTTCCTCAACAGACATTCCCCTCTTCCCCAAAGCCCCCTTCACCCCATCCATCCACCTCATCCTAGGACGTCCCCTCATGTTCACTCCCTCCACATCTGCCTTCCATACCTCTTTTACTAGTCTTTCGTAATAATAATAATAATAATAATAATATTAATAATAATAATAATAGTGACTAATAATTGTAATAATTATTATGATAATTACAATAACAGTAACAATAATGATAATATTGTTAATAGTAATACTAATAATAACAATAATGATAATAATAATAATAATAATAGTAATAATAATAATAATAATAGTAATGATAATAATAATAATAACAGTTATAATAATAATGATAATAATAATAATAATGATAATAATAACATACATATACTAAAGGCTTCTTCCCCTTATAAGGGAAGTAGCCCCCCCCCAAAAAAAGGCATAATACCACTCCCACCCATTCCAACCCTATCACACTCCACTTCCCTCCACACTCTTCCCTCCCTCTTATCTTGGCACCTACTGGATGATGGGTCATCCCTTCATCTTGTCCACTGCTCTGGGTCAGATGCAGTGTCGCAAGACACAGCACATCCACAGCAAATTAGCTTCATTAAATCGGCGACCCCCCTCTCCGTCCCCTCATGCAGAAAAGGAGAAGACGGGGAGAAATCCCTTCGGGCTGCGTCAAATTTTTCTCACACATACTCCCTCACTCCCTATCCCCCATCCATTCCACCTCATACATCACAACATCATCCATATACAACCATTCTCCATTCACCCCTGTCTTCTGTCCTCTCCCGTCCTTCTTTAACAGACATTCTCCTCTTTCCCAATTCTCCTTTTACCCCATACATCCATCTCATGCCTTCCACACCTCTTTCACTAGTCTTTCTTCACTCATTCTTTCCATGTGTCAAAACCATCCCAATACTCTTTCATCCACCCTATCTCCCAACTCCCTTTCCACCCGTGTCTCCTCCTCACCTCCTCATTTCTCACTTTATTCAGCCTAGTATCACTTTATTCTCACCTCATCTCAATCAAGAAACACATCTCAACACATTCTCCTTCTCTTTTTTTTTTTGATTTGCAAGTCTTATTTATAATAAAAACTCGCCAAAACCAGTAAATTGTCTTTGCATTTCTCTTTTTTTTTATATTACATCTTGTGGTGTCCGGCATCCCCTAGCTTAGCGAAAACGGTTTTAAATTGGCATCTGCTGAGCACACTATTATTCGCAATCCTTTCGCTAATACCTCTCTACTCAAAACACACACACGAGGTTGGCTGAATGTTATTGTGGCAAAGTAGCATGCAGTTGATACTTTAGGGTCTATATTAGCGCCCCTACGGACCAGAGCACACATCGTTTTGTCTATGATAGAGGAAGTCTCTGTTCATAGAGAAACGATGACAGTTTCATTATACTGCGACTGTCCCTCCGTTATGCTGTCCCCCAACCCCTTGTTACTGTCCTGTACAATTTCTCTGAATAATCATTTCCTTTTCTCGCCTACCCTGTGGTGGAGGAAAAGAATGCTGCCACCAAGTTTTCCCACTTGAGTCGTACGAGGCAAAAAAAAAAACGAAAAAAAAAACGGGACGGGGATAGGACTAGGAACCTGCTACCTGTAGCCCCAATGGGGACATTCCTAAAAAAGTAAAGGCATAGGAGGGTCTAGTAGTTTTCCAGCCAGTACCCGAAGGATTGGGTCTTTTAATGTGCGTGAATGTGGTACAGATGAGAGTGAAAGGGAAGAGATAGGCAGTATGTTTGTGAGTAGAAAGATGGATGTGTTGGCATTGAGTGAAACTAAGTTGAAAGGTAGGGGAGAGTGTGAGTTTGGAAGTGTAGTTGGGAGGTTCTCAGGAGTGAAGAGAGGACAAGGGAGAGAAGGGGTGGCTATACTAGTAAGTGAAGAGATAGGTAAGCGCGTAGTGGAGTGGAAGGAGGTTTCTTCAAGGTTAATGAGGATGAAGGTGAAGCTGGGAAGGGAGATGTGGGTTTTTGTAGGTGCATATGGGGCTGGTAGTGAGAAGAGCGTAGAGGAAAGGGTGTTTTTTTTATGGATTTAAATGAGTGAATAGAGAGATAAGGGAGAAATATCAATGTAGTGGTATTGGGAAACCTTAATGCTAGGGTAGGAAATAAACCAATAGATGGGAAGTATGGAGTTCCAGGAAAAAATCGTAATGGAGAGTTGATGGTGGAGATGTGTCTCGAAAGAGAGTTGATGATAGCAAATACAGTGTTTAGGAAGAAAGTCAAGCATAAGTACACATGGGAAAGGGTGGTGGATAGAAGGGTGGTAGATAGAGCGTTAATGGACTCTATAGTGGTAACCAGGAGTATAGTAGGAAGAGTTAAGGATGGATATGTTCTAAGGGGAGAGAGTGGGGGGATATCAGATAAATTTTTGGTGGAAGGTAAGTTGGGAGTGGAGAATAGGTGGAGAAAGAGGAAAAGGGCAGAAGGTAGGGAGGTACTTAGAGTGAACTTCTTAAATGAGACAGAAAAGGAGAAGGAGTATAAGAAGAAGCTGAGAGAGGAGTGGGAGGGAGTGAAGGATAGAGTAGAACTAGGAGTGGAGGAGGGATGGGAATGGTTCAAGGAGGGAGTCATAAGGTGTGCAAAGATGGTGTGTGGAATAAGGAGGACGGGAGGAAATAGAAGGAAGGATAGTGAGTGGTGGGATGAGGAAACAAAGAAAGGTGTAGAAGAGAAGAAGCAGGCTTTCATAGATTGGTTACAAATTAGGACGAGGGAATCATATGAGAGGTACAAAGTAAAGAGAAGAGAAGTATAGCATACGATAAAGGAGGCAAAGAGAAGAGCGAAGAGCAGATGTGAAATGGGATGAGAGTAAGGCAGAAATTTTTGAAAGTAATAAAAATGTTTTGGAAAGAAATTAAGAGAGGAAGAGGAGGAGAATCAAGTAGAGAAGAAAAGGTAAAAGGTGCAGATGGAGAGATGATAATGGAAGAGAAGGCAATGAGAGGAAGGTGGGCAGAGTATTTTAGGGAGTTGCTAAATGTGAAGGAGGATAGGGAGGGGAAGGTAGTTGCAGTGGGAAATGCTAAGAAAATGACCGTGATGAATGAGGAAAATGGAGGAGAAATAAGAAAAGATAAAGTGAAGGCAGCTGTTAAGATGATGAGAGCAGGTAAGGCACCTGGCCTGGATGGATGCCATGCAGAATGTCTGAAAAAAGGAGGTACAGTGATGGTGGACTGGCTGGTGAGGTTATTTAATGTTTGTTTAAGAGAGGATAGAGTGCCGGAGGACTGGAGGAGTGCCTGTATAGTTCCCCTTTATAAGGGAAAGGGGGACAAGTGTGAGTGTAGTAGTTTTAGAGGGATCAGTTTGTTAAGTGTGGTTGGGAAGGCTTATAGGATGATCTTGATTGAGCGGATTAGGAGAGGAACAGAGGGAGTAATTGGTGAGGAACAGTATGGGTTTAAGACTGGTAGGAGTTGTGTAGATCAGATTTTTGTGGTAAGACAGATATATGAGAAAGCTATAGGAAAAGGTAAGGATGTATTTTGGGTTTTTATGGATCTGGAAAAGGCTTATGACAAGGTAGACAGGAAGGCACTATAGGAGGTATTGCAGATATATGGGATAGGAGGAAAGCTGTTAAGAGCAGTCAAGAGTTTTTATGAGAGTAGTAGAGCTTATGTTAGGATTAGAAATGGAGAGAGTGAGTGGTTTGAGGTAAAGGTGGGACTTCGTCAGGGATGTGTTATGTCACCTTGGTTGTATGCATGGATGGGGTACGTGGTGCGAGAGGTGAATGCAAGGGTAGTGGGTCAAGGATTGGAGATGGTTATAGAAAATGGAGAAAAGTGGGAGATAAGCCAGCTGTTGTTTGATGAGATGGATGGATGGGCTAAAAGGGTCATTGGGAAAGAGGAGAATGTCTGTTGAGGAAGGACGGGGGAGGACAGAAGATAGGGGTGAATAGAGAATGGTTGTGTATGGATGATGCTGTGATACATGAGGGGGGTGGGTGGGGGGTGAGGGAGAATGAGAAATAAATTGACGCAGCCCGAAGGGGGAGAGGGGGGGCGCGGAATTAATGAAGCGGCCTTGCTGTGGATGTGCTGTGTCTTGCGACACTGCTTCTGACTCAGGGCAGTGGACAAGATGCAGGGATGACCCGTCATCCAGGAGGTGCCAAGATAAGAGGGAGGGAAGAGGGTAGAGGGGAGTGGAGTATGTAGGAAATGGGATGAGTGGGAGTGGTTTTTATGCTTTTGTTTTTTGGTTACCTCCAGTGTAAAGGGGAAGAAAGCCTTTGGGATATGTATGTATATGTATATGTATATATATATATATATATATATATATACACATATGTGTGTATGTGTGTGTGTATGTGTGAGTGTGTGTGTATGTGTGTGTGTGTGCGTGTATGTATGTGTGTATGTATGTATGTATGTATGTGTGTGTGTGTGTGTGTGTGTGTGTGTGTGTGTGTGTGTGTCAAACCTCTGACGCATTCTTCTGTCGTCGTCTCGGATGTTTTTTTTTTTTCTTAGTAACCACCATTGGGCTGCCCTTTCTCGATAATCCATAGTGTTATACTTTATCAACCTTCCTCTGTATAACACCCAGCAGCTGTGGGCAAAAGGGATGAGGTGAGAGCGGGTGTTGGTGCGCGGTGCAGTCCCAAGTTGTTAACCAACTGAAGAGGTCATCACACTAGGTTCCACAGGCTTCACCAGCGCCGACAGTTGACAGTTAGATTGGGTTAAAAACAACTGTGAACCTATACGAATGTTAGACATGCTGTTGAAACGTTCATAGAGAAGTCTAGATTTCTGTAAGCAAAGTCATATTATAGTTATTCAAATGGAAGTTGGAGGTAGGATGTGCGAGGAAAAATAGCCCAGTGTGATAACCCCAGGCCGAAGATCAAGTGATAAGGGCGGAGTCGGGGGAGGACCTGATCGTAGGGTTTCATACCGAGCTGCAGGGGTGTATTTATGGGTTGCTGCTGGACAAAGACAACTTTTTGTCCGTCGTGTTCTTAAACGAATTTTCAGAGCTTGAAAAAGATATACTTAAACAGATTACCACCCTTATACTCAGAGGAGCTAAAGGCCAGTTTTTCTTGTTACAGCAAAATTTTGTTGAAGTGATCCTCATCCGATCAGAGTTTACTGAAGGTAGCAGCAAACTAGGCATTTCTCGCCAGCATGTTAGTTGATTTTGTTACTTCGTTTAAATAGAAACGGCTTCGGTGACGATCTTTTTGTTTTTCAAATTTCCAAATGTCAAATTACTCTTGCGTCTTATAGTGAGGCACTGAATGACGAACTAACAGACAATAAACCTAAAATACGAGTGTTATCCACATTGTTGAGATGTTCTTACGGAAGTCTAGAATATTGTAACCGAAGTCATTTTTACTCAAACGAGTTAGCAAAAGCAAGTAGCGTGAAGCCTAGTGTGCCGGCACCTTTACAATATCAAAATAAGGTCAGCAATATTGACTGAGCAATCTAAACATTGATAACACGTGAAAAGTTATCATTATCAGTAATGGAACACTAAAAATATAACAATTGTCAATAATGCTATATTGACGGTATAATTTTTGTAAATATATGTTGAGTATATTGCGCACTGGTGGCGTAAGCATCGGAAGTGTGCTGGTTTCGCGTTCACTTAGTTGTGGGTTCGAATCCCGCGTTTCTCTCAGATTACCAGCAGTGACTGTAGTTACTTGCTCCAACAGTCCCCAAAGCGCATAATAGGGCCAAGGTAACAGCTTCGACCGCAGCTACTCAGCGCCTTCTGGCGTAGGCTTCTTCTATGTCTTGATAAAGTAAAATTTCTATTGTCTGGGTGTAGATAGTTTATAGTTCCGACTGAAAATCGGCTTTCGGAAATGCTGACTGAAGCTCTGGCCACAGGGTTGCAAGCCGAAAAGCAGGTCGGATCCGACTGCAGAGGCCGAGAGCAGTAAGCAAAGAGACATTATTAGGGTTGTAGTTTTTATGAATAGTTAGTAGGGATAGAGGAACTAGTAGGAGCCCAGACCAAAGCGAATCTAGGGGGAGTGCCGATCAAAGAAAAG
This sequence comes from Oratosquilla oratoria, assembly GCF_046742065.1. Lineage (NCBI taxonomy): Eukaryota > Metazoa > Arthropoda > Malacostraca > Stomatopoda > Squillidae > Oratosquilla > Oratosquilla oratoria. The sequence continues at coordinate 46,273,416 of NC_134785.1, forward strand.
CTAGTGAGGTTCCAGACCAAAGAGAAACTATCAGGAATTCAGACGAAAGAAAATCCAGTAGGAGTATACATCAAAGAGGAACTATTTGTTCAGATCAAAGAGAATGTAGGAGTCTAGACCATAGAGAAGCTAGTAGGCGTTCAGACCAAAAAGAGAAACTAGTAGGGATTCAAACAAAACAAAACCTGGTAAAGTAGAAGTACACACGAAAGAGGAACTAGAAGTCCAGATCATAGAGAAACTAGTAAGGGTCGAGACTATAGAGAAGCTAATAGGACTTCAGACCAAAGAGAATCTAGTAGGGATCCAAACAAAAGAAAACCTAGTAAAATAGAAGTACACACCAAAGAGGAACTAGGAGTCCAGACCATAGAGAAACTAATAAGGGTCTGGACTATAGAGAAGCTAGTGGAAGTCCAAACCAAAGAGAAGCTAATACGCATCTAGACCAAAGAGGATGTATCTTTGGGTTTGGATAGAAGACGGGGTGAAAGAAAATTTACGTATGCAGGCGTCGTCGACCGAAAGTAGCATAAAGGGGTTATCACACTGGGCTTCCACGGGCTTCACCAGCGCCGACAGTTGACAGTTTGTTTGAGTTAAAACGTCTTCGAGTGTAATATTCCATTTCTTCAAATCTTCAACTATCAAATTATCTTTCCGTCATATATAGCAAAGCTGAATGATTAACTAAGGGATTGTAAACCTATACGAATACACTGTTGACATATTCTTAGAGAAGTCTAGATTTCTGTAAGTGAAGTCATATTCTAGTTATTCAGATGGAGGTTGAAGGTAGGAGGTCGGAGGAAAAATAGTCCAATGTGATAACCCGTTGAGAATGGTCGACGGCCCCGCGCGCACGCGCGAGAAAGTAGGCGGCGGCGGATGCGGCGTCGGTGGCGGCGCTAACCACAACCCGGCCGTTGGCTACGCGGCACCAGTTACTGCTCTTTTGGACTCCCAACAAACAGCGAGCTGTCGCTACCACCTACTTCGAGTTACCCCCGCCGGCAGGCCGTTCCTTTGCCGGCGGCCTATTTTCTAAGATCTACAACGGGTTTAACCCGGCCTAATCACAGGTTCTTACAATCTAAATAATATCACCCGGCACTAGATAAATCTAAATGAATCTAAAATCTGGAATACTAATAGACCAAACAAAAGGTTTTTGACCTCTTAAGACCCAAACCTCCTTGAAAACTGAAAGAGAAAGAGAGAGAGAGAGAGAGAGAGAGAGAGAGAGAGAGAGAGAGAGAGAGAGAGACCTTGCATTAGCTACAAAAAAAAAAAAGAAATAAATGAGTACCGGGGTAAAAATGGGTTGACCCTCGGGATACCGTGGCGAACTTGATATATATTGTTCTTGAGACTCGGCGATTTCTTCTTGCAGTCCAGGGTCTTGGGCGACGGCGCCAGATGTTCATGTACAGCCTTAGGGTGGGTCTTAGGTTAACCGCACTAGGTGACTTTATTTAGCTTTGGGCTGGGCGCGGTCCCTGCCTGAACGCGGCCATAGGTGGATCGAGACCTCAAGCGGGACGGTGTTGCCCTTCCCTGCAGCCGAAAAAAACTGTCTGATGGATTTGTCTCGACGGAATCTAAACCATGAACCGCAACTGTACTATGAAGGTTTTTCACCCGCGACTATGAAGAAGTGTCGACATTCCGTTGCCTGGAGGAGGAGGACGAGGAAGAGGAGGAGGAGGAGGAGGAGAGGGACGAGGAAGAGGAAGAGGAGGAGGAGAAGGAGGAGGAGGAGGTCACTAACGAAGGCACTGACGACGAAGACGACAGAAACGACAGTGACTGCAACAGCAACGGCGACGACAACGAAGGTGACAGAGGATGAGAAGCATGCATACCAACTGAAGCACCAACTCCTGTCGCACCATCGTTGTCGTCACGTAAGAACACCATGACAAGTCCATCCAGTTCTTACGGATCATGCACAGACCTCTTCAGTTGCTCTAAAGGACAGACTCACTGCAGCCACGCAATGGCCCTTTAGTGGTACTCGAACCACCGTTCATCTAGCTTCTAGTTTTACGCTAGCAAACGTCGGTAGCACCCTAATCCGAGCAGCCGCCCCCCCCCCCCAACTATGGTGGGCAATGCGTTTTGTGTGTGTATGTGCGCGCGCGCGCGCGCGTGTGTGTGTGTGTGTGTGTGTGTGTGCGCGCACGTGTAAGGCCACAGCATTACCTATAGATAGGGACACACACACACACACACACACACACACATATATATACACACACACACACACATACACACACACACTCACACACACACACACACACACACATACACACACACACGCACGCACACACACACACACAAGCACGCACACACACACACACACACACACACACGCACGCACGCGCACACACACACAAGCACGCACACACACACACCAAAAGGTATTTTTTTCTTTTGTCTTTATGAATTTTTATAAGGTTTATGGCAGGATAGATAGGAAGGCAGTGTGGGAGGTATTGCAGATATATGGGATAGGGAGAAACTGTTAAGGGCAGTCAATACTTTTTAAGTTTGTGTATTGGGAAAGGTGAGAACAATTGGTTTGAGGTGAAGATGGGGGTGCCTCAGGGATGTGTCATGTCACCATGGCTGTTCAATGTGTACATGGATGTTTAATGAGGGAGGATGGGCAGAGTATTTCAGAGTGTTGTTGAATGTGGAGGAGGATTGGGAGGGATTGGTGGTAGTTGTGGGAGGCGCTAAGAATATGATGGTGATGGGAGGGGAAAAAAGAGAAATAAGAAAAGACAAGATGCAAATAGCTTTGAAAATGATGAAAGCAGGAAAGGCACCTGGGTTAGATGGGTGTCATGCGGTGCGTCTGAAGTAGTATGGTACAGTAATAGTGGACTGGCTAGTGAGATTGTTTAATGTGTGTCTAACGGATGTTAGAGTGCCGGACGATTGGAGGAGTGCCTGTATAGTTCCGTTTTACAAGGGGAGAGGAGACAAATGTGAGTGTAGTAGTTTCAGAGGGATCAGCTTGTTAAGTGTAGTTGGGAAGGCATATTGGAAGGTTTTAATTAAGAGGATTAGGAGGGGGAGCAGAGGGAGTAATTAGTGAGAAATAGTGTGGGTTTAGGAAAGGTACGGGTTGCGTGGATCAGATTTTTGTGGTAAGGCAGATGTGTGAGAAATTTTTAGGAAAAGTTAAGGATTTTTTTTGGGACTTTGTGGATTTGGAAAAGGCTTATAATAGGGTAGATAGAAAGGCACTGTGGGAGGTTTTGCAGATATATGGGATTGAGAGAAAACTGTTAAGATCATTCAAGAATTTTTACAAGAGTACTAGGGCCTGTGTTAGAATTGGAAATGGGGAGAGTGAGTGGTTTGAGGTAAAGGTGGGATTGCGTCAGGTATGTGTCACGTCGCTATGGGTGTTTAAAGTGTACATGGATGGGGTGGTACGGGAGGTAAATGCAAGGGTGGTGAGCAGGGGAATAGAGATGGTTAAAGATAGTGGAAGGAAGTAGGAGGTGAGCCAGTTGTTGTTCGCGGATGACACTGCGCTTGTGGTGGGGTCAGAGGAGGGTCTAAGGCAGTCAGTGACAGAATTTGGGAAATCACGTGAGAGGAGAAAGTTGAAAATAATGTGAGTAAAAACAATTTGATGGGATGTCAAGGGGTGAGGGTGGCAGCAAGTTGGAAGTAAGTCTTTGAGGAGAGAGGCTGGAGGAGGTGTTTTAAGTATTTCTCTCCTTCCCTCTCTTTCTCTTTTTCTCTTACCCCCCTATTTCTCTTCCTCTGTTTCTCTTTTTCTCTTATTGCAATCTATTTCTCTCTCCCTTTCTCTTTCTCTGTCTCATTCTCTTATCTACCTGTCTCTCTCTCTCCTTATCTCTGTCTCCCCCGTCTCTCTTTCTGTCACATTCTCTTACCCATCTCAGTCTCTCTGTCTCTCCCTCCCTCTCTCTGTCTCGCTCCCCTCTCTCTCAACCTACTACTATCTATCTATCCCTCTGTCTATCTGTCTGTCCATCTATCTTTACATCTCTTACTCTTTCTTTCTCTGTTTCTCTAACCCTCTCTCTCTCTTTCTCTCTCCCTTTTCCCCTCTCTCTCTTTCATTATCTTACTCTCCCTCCCTTTTTCCTCTCTCTCTCTCTCTCTCTGTCTCTCTCTCTCTGAATTCAAGATCGTTTTTTCTTTCACTATTTCACACGGAAGAGCTGGTAGCCATCGATTGTTCCCCTCCTACTTTCGTCAGCCGCTGATGTAACCAGCCTCACACTTTTGCATCACAGAAAACATTGTAATGTTCTCTTTTGGATAGTTCTATGACAGGGTCTAAAGACGTCATCACAGTAGGATTCCATGGGGTTCACCAGCTTCGATCACTGAGAGTTCGTTTGAGTAAAAACGACTTCGGTTGCAATATCTTACTTTTCAAATCTCCAAATATCAAATTGTCTTCCCGTCATATATAGCAAAGCTGAAGGATGAACTAAGATACTGTAGGCCTATACGAATGTTAGACACACTGTTGAAATGTTCTTAGAGAAGTCAAGATTTCTGTAAGCGAAGTCATGTTCTCGTTATTCAAATGGAAGATGGAAGTAGGATGAGGGAGGAAAAATAGCCCAGTGTGATAAGCCCTTAAGATCATTGCAAGCAACCTTACGAAATTCCAGTTAGTGAAACTGGAGGGAACAGTTATTAATCATTATTAAGTTATGAACGACTAAAGGGGTTATCACACTGAGCTATTTTTCCTCCAAGATCCTACCTCCAACATCCTTTTGTATAACTAGAATGTGACCTCGCTTACAGAAATCTAGACTTCTCTAAGGACATTTCAACAGTGTGTCTAACATTCGTATAGTTTTACCATTTCTTAATTCATCATTTAGTTTTGCTATATATGACAGAAAGATGATGTGATATTTGGAGATCTGAAAAATGAAATATTGTAGCCGAAGTCGTTTTTACTCAAACGAAGTCTTAACTGTCGGAGTTGGTGAAGTCCGCGGAAGTTTAGTGTGATAACCCCTTAAAGTAAATGACTAGGGGACGGATGACTGAAGAGGATAGGGGTTTGAGTAGGGACAAAAGGAGGGAAGGGGAGGGGGGATGAATTGGGTTTGGAAGACCAAAAGAAACATCTGATTGATCGTTTCCTCGGAAGGTTCGGCTTGAGAAGCTTCAGGAGGAGATTCTTCACCAAGACAATGACTTTTGGTTTTCCGCGCCGCCTGTCATAAAAGTGTTTCGTGGCGTCAAAAAAGTGGTCCGGAAAGTTGTCTAATCAATGATGAGAATGGGTCTTCCGCCAAACGACCTTGGCTCTAAGACACTTTCCGTTTCACTTCGACAAGAAGGTCCTGTCCTCGCCCATCTTTCACGGAAGATGTTGCGACGCCAGTCTTGATTGATATCCCGTAATGAGGTATTTGCTGCTTCATTAGGAGGCCTGCCCTAGATGTAAGCATATGTACAGCACACACACAAACACACGCACACACACACACACACACACACACATACACACACACATAAGCGCACACACATACACAAACATGCACAGAACAGCTTTGTCACGCGAGGCTTTTTATTCTAACCTTAAATACCACATCCATCACCTGTCGATCCGGCTTGCCCGGAGTTGGTAAGATCATGCAAGAAACATGATTGAGGATGGTGACGATAGACAGGGGTTTACCTGGAAGCCGCCAGGGTATTTTACCCATTCTGTGCCATTCTCGACTCGTTCCTTCTATTCCAGGCGGTATTCTATAAATGTCATTCCATCAGAAGGGAGAGGCAAGCCTCGGATCAAAGGAACGAGGGAAATGTGATGATATGCAGCCGTAGTGTCTAATTCTCTTGATGACACTATCCACGTAGATAGAAGCAATGGTGTATTGTCAGCGACAAAATACGATCCAAATGATTGTAACCGTGAAAGGATGAAAAAGAGGAATGACTTGTGTTTATGACAGACTTTTTATGTTTCACTCTACAGGGAGGGGAGAGCTCCGTTTTCTCTCAGCGCCCATGCGTGAGATGACGTCATATGTGGGGGAACTTTGCCTCCTGATGAGGGGGAGGAGCGCCACTTCCGGAGGGCGACTCGAAGCGTCCCGAAACACACGCATGCACGTACATACACGTACACACGTACACACACGCTAACTCACATACACACACACACACACACACACACACACACACACACACACACACACACACACACACACACTGTGCGAGAGAGAGAAAGATATAAATAGATAAATATAGAGATATAAATAGATAGGTTGAGATATATATATATATATATATATATATAGAGAGAGAGAGAGAGAGAGAGAGAGGGAGAGAGAGAGAGAGAGAGAGAGAGAGAGAGAGAGAGAGAGAGAGAGAGAGAGAGAGAGAGGGAGAGAGAGAGAGACAGGGAGAGCGAGAGAGAGAGAGAGAGAGAGAGAGAGAGAGAGAGAGAGAGAGAGAGAGAGAGAGAGAGAGAGAGAGAGAGAGAGAGAGAGAGAGAGAGAGAGGCGGGTGGATAAAAAAATGAGGATAGTGTGTGAGAGAGTGAGAGTGAGAAAATAAGAGTGAAAGTTGATTATTAGAGAGTTAAAATGCGAGGCATTATGGAAGTGAGATACTGAGATAGTGAGAGAGAGTGGAAGAAAACGGAAGGTATGTGTGTGTGTGTGTGTGTGTGTGTGTGTGTGTGTGTGTGTGTGTGTGTGTGTGTGTGTGTGTGTATGTGTGTGTGTGTGTGTGTGTGTGTGTATGTGTGTGTGTGTGTGTGTGTGTGTGTGTGTGAGTGTGTGTGTGTGTGTGTGTGTGTGTGTGTGTGTGTGTGTGTGTGTGTGTGTGTGTGTGTGTGTGTGTGTGTGTGTGTGTGTGTTGCTAGATGGGAGGAGATGACAAGCAGCTCCAATGGAATCTCGTGGGGGAAAAACATGAAGCTTAACAGAGCAAAACACCAAATGCGGTTTCCATAGATGGCCCAAAGGAGGAGGAAGATGAGGAGGAAGAAGATGAGGAGGAAGAAGAGGGGAAGGAGGAGGAGGTGGACGGGGAGGAAGAGGAGGAGGAGGAGGAGGTCGACGAAGAAGGAGAAGCAGAATGTCGAGGAGGAAGAAAAGGAAGAGGATATCGAGGAGGAGGAAGTCGAGGAGGAGGAAGATGAGAATGTTGAGGAGGAGGAAGAGGAGAAGGAGGGTGTCAGGGAGGAGGAAGAAGAGGAGGAGGTCGATGAGGAGGAAGAGGAGGAGGAAGAGGAGGAGGAGAAGGATGTCGAGGAGGAGGAAGAGGAGAAGGAGAATGTCGAGGAGGCAGAAAAGGAAGAAGATGTCGAGGAGGAGGAAGTCGAGAAGGAGGAAGATGAGGATGTCGAGGAGGAGGAAGAGGAGGAGGAAGTCGAGAAGGAGGAAGATGAGGATGTCGAGGAGGAGGAAGAGGAGGAGGAGGGTGTCATGGAGGAGGAAGAGGGGTAGGAGGTTGATGAGGAGGATGTCGAGGAGGAGGAAGAGGAGGTTGTCGAGGAGGAGGAAGAGGACGTTGACAAGGAAGAAGAGGAGATTGATGAGGAGAAAGTGGAGGAAGAGGAAGAGGGGAGGAAGAGGAGGAGAAGGAGAAGGAGGAGGAGGAGGAGGAAGAGGAGGTTGACGAGGAGGAAGAGGAGAAAGAGGAGAATGATGCCGAGGAGGAGGAAGAGGAGGATATCAAGGAGGAGGAAGAGAAGGAGAATGTCGAGGAGGAAGAAAATGAAGAGGATGTCGAGGAGGAGGAAGAGGAGGTCGATAAGGAGAAAGTGGAGGAGGAGGAAGAGGAGGTTGACGAGGAGGAAGAGGAGAAAGAGGAGAAAGATGCCGAGGAGGAGGAAGAGGAGGATGTCAAGGAGGAGGAAGAAAACGAAGAGGATGTCGAGGAGGAGGAAGAGGAGGTCGACGAGGAGAAAGTGGAGGAGGAGGAGGAGGAGGAGGAAGAGGAGGGAGAGGAGGAGGAGGAGGAAGAGGAGGAGGAGGAAGAGGAAAAGGAACACAAAGGAACACAAAGGAAGAACAAACAACAGCAGGCCTACTGGCCCTAACGAGGCTGTTTGTGTTAACTAAACTATACTACAGTTTAGGAAACAGGGCAACTAGGCCATAGAAGATGAACTAACACTACTGCTATCACTATCCTATCCAATTAATCCAATTGTGGAGGAAGAGGAGGAGGAGGAGGAAGAAGAAGAGGAGGAGGAGGAGGAGGAGGAGGAGGAGGAGGAGGTTTTGAAAAGGAGGTTGATGAGGAGGAAGAGGAGAAAGAGGAGAAGGATGCCGAGGAGGAGGAAGAGGAGGATGTCGAGGAGGAGGAAGAGAAGGCTGAATCTCGTCACCCCAAAGGAAAGCGTCTATTGTCTTGGGAAGAAGGAAGCCGAGAGAAACCTTGAAGGTAAGCAGGGAAAGGTCAACTCCTTGCCACCCAAAAGAGAAATCTGTCCTGCTTGTCGCCGCCCTCCTCATGTCCGTATTTCGCCGTTTCAAATCCGCAGGGACGAGGGTTGCCCATAATTCTCAGGTTCCTTTAAAAATCGAAGATCTATAAAAGTCTGGAAACAGGAGCTCTTTATATTTCGACTGCTAACTGCAGTCCTGGTTTCTGGACAGAGATTTCACTGAAGCCAGAACTCGTTTCTTTTCCAGTGATCTTCTTCAGTGGAAACAATCATTATTTAAGATAAAGTTCTCTTTGTCGACCGTATCCCGAACCGCGTCGGTATTCTAGGTAATGAAACAGCAGACACCGGAGCCAAGAGCGCCACATAGAAGAAGCCAGAACCTACTGTTATCCTCCCAGTCAGTCAACGCCTGACTAAGCCACAGTTCTACCACGCAGCCTGCTCAAAATGGCCTAGTCGTAACGAGACTGAGGCACCTTGATGGCACCAGAAGCCAGTGACTCTCTGCACCGTCTGGCCATGCAAGTGCAGAGCCTGGCCACCAGACAGGTTGTCCTCAAAGTCGTCACCTGTGCTTCCTGTGAGCAGGACATACAGTGACTTACATAAACCAGTGTCCCAGAACTTAGAGACCTCGGGAAGACCTCCCACCGGATGACCACGTCGCAGACAACTGGCTACTGTTAGTCAACAACCTGAAAGTCCTCTAACCTTCAGGCGGTATCGAGAATTCTGAGACCACCGGAGCTATCGGATCCTCCAGAGTGGTACAGGTCCAACGTTGTCCTGATGAGTTTACTCCAACACAGTCCCCGCGCCGACACACTTGTGTTCACACAACAAAGGACAAACTTTCAGCGCTGTGCCAGCTTTTCCTCAACGAAGGACAACCGTACAACAACAACAACTACAATTTTTTTCTTGCACTTATACATTTTTTATTCTTTTTTAACGGGGAACGTCTTTCTTTTGAAAGTTGGCAGGTACTGTTCAAAACAGGAATATTCATGTTGTGTTGGAAGTGTGGTGAGTTTGATTAGGTAATTGCTTGTGTTTTCACAAGGGCACAGCTGCTTGAGACCGTTCTTCTTGTTCATGATTATTCTAATGAGATGATGACGAGACCATGTGTTCGAGGAGTGACATTCGTCGGCCGAAATTTTTCGGTGAATGAATGAATAGATAAATAAATGAATAGATAATAGATAAGCAAATAAGTAAATAGATAAATATATAGATACATAAGTAATGCATGTATAAGGACAGAAAATGGAGGAAGAAAGGGAAAAAGAGGGGGAGTAAAAGGAAGAGAAGGGAACGGCGGGGAAGAGAAAGAAGGGGAAGGAAAAGGAACAGGAGTGGAAGGACAGGGAAGAGAAGGGAAGTGAAGTTAAGTGAAGTGAAGGGAAGAGAAGTG
>NC_134785.1:46288266-46293266 GCF_046742065.1 Oratosquilla oratoria
TCCTTCGAGTCTTGCCCTGCTGTCTTTATGAGGGATTCGAGAGAAGCTGAGAAGGATTACAAAAGATTACAAAGGAGGAGTATGCCGTCAGGAGACCTTTTAGTCCATAATTAGGTCGGATGTAAATATATATATATATATATATATATATATATATATATATACATATATGTATGTATATATATATATATATATATATATGATAAATACTTAAACAAATAAATAAAAATTACAATAATATAAATAATAATAAATAAAACAAGTAAATAAATAGGTAAAGTTAAATAATAAACAAAGAGGTAAATAGTAAATAATAATAAATTGACAGATAAATAACAATAAATGATAATCAAGGAAATAATAATAAACAGACAAATAATAAACAACTCAATAAATAATATAAAATAAATGGCAGGCATTACAGCATCTTGCATAGGTGTTTATATAAACGAATCTTAAAGCTTCGAACTGAAATACATTGCACTGCCTCTGCAGGAAGTTTATTCCATTCAATAACTACACGGTTGGTGAAGTTGTTTCTATCCACTTCCAAATTAAATGACGGAGGAGAGGCGAGAAGATGATAGATCGTAGAATCTAAAAGTGGGTCATTATTCCTTTATTACTGGTAATTTTCCATTCTTAAAAAATAAATAAATAAATAAACAATTGGGGCATACGCCAGGGAGCGCCTTGCTTCACTCACACGCCGACGCCAGTCCCCACGTTGTCTCCCTGAGCAAGCTCCCATACAGACGCCCACCCTTCCTTCCCATTCCAAACAACTCCCGACAAGTTCCATCCACTTGCACCCAGCCATCAATTCCGCGGGCGTCCGTCCCCTTCGCCTCCTCTATAGAGGGTTTCCTCTTGTGGAATCCGTCCTCAGGAGCCTGGAAAGATGTGTGACTTGGGGCTGTAGGGGTGAAAGAAAAAAAAAAAAAAACTTCTGGCATTATTTTCTTGAATTTCAGGCTCTGTTCACACTAGCAGTTTGTATCGCGCGGAAACCGCAGAGGTACCGCATTGTGCACGTTTCTATTGCCTCACATTGTAATTGAACCGCGGCGGTTGAAACCGGTAGTATGAATAGGGTCTCATGCAGTCAATGAATCTTGACTGAGTGTAACAAGATGGATCGGGTCTACTCGCTCGCTGTCCTAGAAACCTGGAAGTGTTGCCATACTGTGCTCCTGACTTTAGAGTTCTGTTGAGCAGGTGGTGACTAAGAGAACAGGCGTTACAGATCAGAAGGTGATAAAGCAAAATATGGGTGAATTTACGTTCTACTTAGTCTTTGTTTTTTTGTAATTTGTTCAAATATTTACCCATGACTTCATGAATCAATTTCCCTAATTCATATATTCGTAGGTTTATTAGGTTACGATGTCTATTTATCTATTCATGTGCTCAGAAGAAGTGAGGTTGTCTAATGTTTGTCTAAAAGAGGGTAGAGTGCCGGAGGACTGGAGGAGTGCCTGTATAGTTCCACTTTACAAGGGAAAAGGGGACAAGTGTGAGTGTAGTAGTTTCAGAGGGATCAGTTTGTGGAGTGTAGTTGGGAAGGCTTATGGGAGGGTTTTGATTGAGAGGATTAGGAGAGGAAGAGAGAGAGTAATTGGTGAAGAACAGTGTAGGTTTAGGACAGGTAGGAGTTGAGTGGATCAGATTTTTGTGGTAAAGCAGATAAGAGAAAGCTTTAGTAAAAGGTAAGGATGTTTTCTGGGGCCTTTATGGGTTTGGAAAAGGCTTATGGTAGGGAAGACAGGAAGGCACTGTGGGAGGTATTGCAGATATATGGGATAGGAGGAAAGCTGTTAAGAACAGTCAAGAGTTTTTACGAGAGTAGTAGACCCTGTGTTAGAATTAGAAGTGGAGAGAATGAGTGGTTTGAAGTAAAGGTATGACTTTGCTAGGAATGTGTTATGTCGCCTTGGGTGTTCAATTTTTACATGAATAGGGTGGTATGAGAGGTAAACGCAAGGGTAATGGACCGGGGATTGGAGATGGTTAAAGAAAATTGAGAAAAATGGGAGATAAGCCAACTGTTGTTTGCGGATGACACTGCGCTTGTATCAAGATCAGAAGAGGGATTGAGGAAGTTAGTGACGGAATTTGGGAAAGTGTGTGAAAGAAGAAAGTTGAAGATAAATGTGGGTAAAAGTAAGGTGATGAGATGTACAAGGAGAGAAAGTGGCAGCAAATTGAAAATGAGTATTAAAGGAGAGAGACTGGAGGAAGTGGATAGCTTTAGATACTTGGATGCGAATGTGGCGGGAAAGGGAGGAGTGGAGGTGGAGATAGAATGTATATTGAGAAAAGCAAATAATTGCCTTGGGGGATTAAAAAGTGTAATGAGAAATAGACATTTAGGGATGGATGCTATGAAGAGATTGTATGAAAGAATGATTGTGCTGACATCACTATATAGAGCAGATTCATGGAACATAAAAAAGGAAAAGAGAAGATGTTTGAATGTGTTTGAGATGAAATGCCTCAGAAGTATGTTAGGGGTTGCTAGGTTGTATAGAGTGAGAAACGAGGAGGTGAGGAGGAGAACGGGGGTGGAGAGGGAGCTGGGAGATAGAATTGATGAAAGAGTATTGGGATGGTTTGGACATTTGGAAAAATGAGTGAAGGAAGATTAGTAAAAGAGGAATGAACATGAGGTGACGACTAAGAATGAGGTGGATGGATGGGGTAAAAGGGGCATTGGGAAAGAGGGGAATGTCTGTTGAGGAAGGAAGGGAGAGGACAGAAGATAGGGATGAGTGGAGAATGGCTGTGTATGAATGATTTTGTGATGCATGGGAGTGGGTGGGGAGGGGGGATGAGGGAGTAAGTGTGAATGATATTTTGACGTAGCCAAAGGGATTTCTCCCCGTCTTCTCTTTTTCTGCATGGGGGGATGGAGAGAGGGAGGGTCAACGATTAGATAAAGCGGCCTTGCTGTGGATGGGCTGTCTTGCTATATTGCTTCAAACCCAGGGCAGTGGGCGAGATGCAGGGATGACTCGTCATCCAGGAGGAGCTAAGATAAGAGGGAGGGAGGGGGGTGAATGGGAATGTAGTATGTGGGGATCAAACGGGTGGGAATGGATTTAATGCCTCTATTTTTGGCTACCTCCCTTGTAAGGGGGGAAAAGCCGTTGGTATATGTATATGTATATATATATATATATATATATATGTATATATATGTATATATATATATGTATATATATATATATATATATATATATATATGTGTGTGTGTGTGTGTGTGTGTGTGTGTGTGTGTGTGTGTGTATGTTTGTATAAATACTAATATACGAGTATGTAGGACTGGATACATGTACAGATACACGAGAAAAATCTCTCCTTTATTTTGGAGGTTATCTATTTAGTGGATTCTTTTTTAGTCCGGCAAATAGTTAATGATATATACCATAGTGTTAAATAGTCAAAATATTTTGGTTATCTTTATCTAGGAGACTTTGTTTGGCACAATAACATCGTCTGACTTTACCTAGAAGGAAATGTATAAATCCACCATTGTGTTGAAGTCAGTGGATATTACAGCATCAAGTATTTCATCAGCTATGGCCAAAAGAGAGCCGAAGAGATAAGGGATAGCAGATCTCGAAAAGGATCAACATTACTCTTTGAGTGTGGGTGCGTTTCCCATCGTTAAAATAAATCTGCGTGACTCTAGCCTGTAGGGGTGCCACTGCCGTTCCTTGAAGTCGTGTACAGCTGGATGAAGAGTTTGGTTTCCGGAAACAGTCGTATTGCATCCCCCGCACACATGCGACCACAAGACACGGCTGAGCAACTTGGGACCGACCCTGCAAGCAGACCAATGGCTTCCGCGTCGTCGTCGCCGAACTCGGCAGGAGAAGTAGAAGAATCTGTTCCTCCTGACGGTCCCGGTTCACTTCGCGTCCGCCGGCCACCCGGTAGATTCTTCGGCGAGGCGCGGGCAGGAAGACATCTGGCGTTCTTCGCCAGCCGCCATCACCGCCAACCCGCCCACAACTGGGTCACGCACTCACGACGCCACTACCTGATTCAAAGACCTCGACATTCGAAGGGGTTATCACACTGGGCTATTTTCCCTCAACCTCCGATTCATCAGCGGTACCGCCCACCCCCAGAAAAAATTCCGCCGTAAAATCATTATTTCGTTTTCTCAACAATTTACATATGAATGTCATTTGATATGCTGGATGAAAAGAAGTTTTCTCCAGTATATCCGATTCGTTCCCGAAAGCTGCGGGCTGCAAATCTACTCCAACAATCGGGGGAAAGATAACCCAGTGTGTTAACACGTTTACTCCTCATACAACTCTTTTCCACTCTTTCTCCTTCTTGTGTTTCTCCTTCCCCTCGATTTCTGTTCACCTCTTCTTCATCGACTTCCTCTTTCGTCTTATCGAAATCGACGAACTCTACTGATTCCTCCGACTGTTCCTACTCCTCTTCGACTTTTCCTCTTCATCTTCCTCTTTCTCCTCTTATAATTTTACTCTCTTTTCCAACCAACTCATCTTCCAACTTCACCGGTTCTTCCTTCCGACACGCCCTCTTTTACCTCGATTGTATACAACATGAGAGCTGCCTACGCCCTGAGCTTCAACATCCTATAAGGTCTGTTTTCTTTTTAGAAATTGGATTCCATTAGTACCGGAACATAGCAGATAAATTTTCTTCTTCTTTTTTTTCTTATTCCCCTTCTTCCTCTTATTCCACTTATTAAATATCATTATTATTCCCATTCCTCCTCCTCTTATTCCCCTTTTTATTATTATTATTATTATTACTACTATCATTATTATTATTATTATTATCATTATCATCATTATTATTATCATTATCATTATTATTATCATTATTATCATTATCATTATTATCATTCTCATTATTATCATCATTGTTAATATTATTATCACTATTATCATTATTATCATTAATTATTACTCCCTTTCTTTTTTCTGTTTATCCTACATTATCTCCGTATA
>NC_134785.1:46300766-46303266 GCF_046742065.1 Oratosquilla oratoria
ATCATTATTATCATCATTACTATTATTTTTATTATTATTTTTATATCATTATTATTATTATTATTATTATTATTATTATTATTAGTATTATTATTATTATTATTATCATTATTATTATTTTTCAATGCTTTTAAAGTTTTTGATCCGAGATTCTAATATGCCATTTTTGGTATTCTGGATGCATATCTTTATGGATGGGGATGGCAGGTGGTAATGGACATGGAACTGCCTAGTGTAGGCCTTATGGTCTCTTGCAGTCTCCTTCAGTCTTATGTTCTTATCTAATAGAGGCATCCAAATAAGTCAAGGGCTTCAACAAGGGTGATATTACGATTGCAGGGACGACTCACAGTAATGGATTTAAATTGAACAAATTTAGATTTCAGAAGGAAATAAGCAAGAAATAGTTGACCAATAGAATGGTTAAAGTATAGACTTAGTAACTTTGTAGTGAGCGCTGCAACTATTGGTTATTTTAAGAGAAAGTTAGATAATCTTATAAATGGAAATGATAGGTGGTAATGGACATAGAACTGCCTAGTGTAGGCCTTATGGTCTCTTGCAATCTCCTCCATTCTTATGTATCATGTCAGTTTTAGAGATCTATTAAAGAATTTTGGATACACTTTTTCTCCTATTTGTTTTCAGTCAATGATATGGATCTTACACTAGGTGAGGGTTAATTTGGCAGCACACTAGGCTAACATGCTACTTGATTTTGATACTTCGTGTGGGTAGAAACGACTTCGGTTACATTATTCCAGACTTCCGTAGGAACATCTCGACAATGTGTCTAACATTCGTATTTTAGGTTTAACTTCTCTTAGTTCGTCCTTCAGCTTCTCACTATAAGATGCAAGAGTAATTTGACATTTGGAAATTGGAAAAAGAAAAGATCGTAACCGAAGCCGTTACTACTCAACTAGGTAGCAAAAGCAAGTAGCATGCTAAAGAGAAATGCCAAGTGTGCCGCCACCTTAGAGCGCAGAGTAACCATAGACGACACTGTGTGCTTGTACAAGTAGAAGTAGCTTGTTGGATATGTTTTGACGTAGAAAAGAATATATAAATAAATAAACAAACAAATAAATAAAATCATAATAAAATAGATAAATTAGAAAGATACATACATATACCAAGGCTTTTTCCCCCTTCCAAGGGAGGTAGCCAAAAAGGGAAAGGCATAAAAACACTCCCACCCCTTTCACCCCCAAATACACTCCACACCCCTCCCACCCTTCCTCTCATCTGAGCACCTCCTGGATGACGGGTCATCCCTGCACCCCGCCCACCGCCCTGGGTCAGAAGCAGTGTCGCAAGACACAGTACATCCACAGCAAGGCCGCTTCATTTAATCGGCGACCCCCCCCTCTCCGTCCCCCTTTGCATATAAGGAGAGGACGGGGAGAAATCCCTTCGGGCTGCGTCAAAATTTACTCACACATACTACCCCCCCCCCACCCCCCCCCTCCCATTCCTCCTCATGCAATCACAACATCATCCATATACAACCATTCTCCACTCACCTCTGTCTTCCGTCCTCTCCCTTCCTTCCTCAACAGACATTCCCCTCTTCCCCAAAGCCCCCTTCACCCCATCCATCCACCTCATCCTAGGACGTCCCCTCATGTTCACTCCCTCCACATCTGCCTTCCATACCTCTTTTACTAGTCTTTCTTCACTCATTCTTTCCATGTGTCCAAACCATCCTAATATTCTTTCATCAACCCTCTCTCCCAAATCCTTTTTCACCCCTGTTCTCCTCCTCACCTCCTCATTTCTCACTCTATCTAGCCTAGTAACCCCCGCCATACTTCTCAGACACCTCATCTCAAACACATTCAAACTCCTTCTCTCTACTTAGAAAGATAAAATAAAATAAAATAAAATAAATTATGATGTGAAGTTCATTTCTGTATCAGTGTCACCACATACAGTACATTGCCATCAACATCACCACCACCACCACTACCCTCACATACACGGACACGGACACACACACACACACACACACACACACACACACACACACACACACACACACACACACACATTCACACACACACATATACATTGACATGCGCGCGCGCACCTCGTAACATACTCTACTAAAATCTTGCCGCCCCGCACATGTAGACATAGACATAAGATGCCGGAACTTCGATCCAGTAGAAAGGTAGTTATTAATGAACAGTGAGCAACCTACTTCAGTCGCGCTGACTCATGATGAGGTGCTGAGAACATGTGTGCGTGCATGAGCGCATGCCTGCATGCGTTCACGCATGTATGCGCACTTTGATGTTTCCATATGTGGAGTTATGTTATCCTGTATGCCTTAAGCTGCTTATGAGCCTTATTCACCAGACATCTAACCGTGTATATACAGGTTACATGAGGGTAATGTGCGTGCGTGCGTGTGCGTGTGTGTGAATGTGTATGTGTGTGTGAGAGTGTGAGTGTTTTGTGTGTGTGTGTGTGTGTGTGTGTGTGTGTGTGTGTG
>NC_134785.1:46310766-46340766 GCF_046742065.1 Oratosquilla oratoria
TTTATTCATTTAATGAACTGGGTTTGCTTCGGTAATCGAACAAAATCCCTTTTGTTGGCTGTCAGTATACGTTATTGACAACAGTGATCAGTGGATTAACCAACTCTGCATTTGGACTCGAACCCTTGGATGTGCGACAGCAACCAAAAAGCAAGGACGTGACCGTTGTATCACACTTGATCGTACAAAAGGAAGGAATGTCACTTTTTAGATAGTTTTGTGTTTCATGAAGTTAAAAAGAAGACGAAGAAGAAGAAATGCAAAATATCCAAATTGGTGCGGCAGAGAAATACGAAATATTCGAGTGCCATCTTTACCGCCTTCTTTCCCTTCACTTTCCCTGGTGTAGTGGCTGCCATTTTGTTGTTTGAGAGACACTTTCTCTCTGCGCATGAATCACCTGGTACCTATAGCAACTGTTAAGGAGAAACTCCAAATATATGAGAACACTTCATGAAGCACTCTACCAGATTTCATCGAAGATTGATGACACGCTTTCTTAGATTTCAAAATCTCACCATCTTAACTCCCTCAGATTTCGTTCACACCTTTCACTGAGTGGAAGCTTTCCCTTGGATGAATGAAATCACCTGGCGGTAGCCAGAATAAATATACTAATGTCGTAAAACGGAGTGAAGGGTTGAATTAACACGTCATTTTCAGCGAAGTGGCCGTTCCTCCTACTCTTCTTCTAATTCCTTTTCCTCCTCTTTCTCTTCTTCCGGTTCCTTATCCTCCTCTTCCTTTCCTTCAACTCCTCTTCTTCATCTTCCACTTTTTTCCGTACCTTATCCTCCTCTTCTTTTAGTCCCTTCTCCTCCTCTTCCTCTTCTTTCCATTCCTTCTCTTGTTCCTCTTCTTTCCGTTCCTTATTCTCCTCCTCTTCTTTTAATTCCTTCTCCTCCTCCTCCTCTTCATTCCGTCCCTTCTTCTCCTCTTCCTCTTCTTTCTGTTCCTTATCCTCTTCCTCCTCATCCTCTTTCAACTCCTCCTCCTCCTCTTCCTCTTCTTCACATTTCTTATCTTCTTCTTGCTCTTCTTTCCGTTCCTTATCTTGCTATTCTTTCCGTTCCTTATCCTCTTCCTCCTCTTCTTTCAATTCCCTTACTTCTCTTGTTCCTCTTCTTTCCGTTCCTTATCCCCCTCCTCCTCTTCTTCCAATTCATTCTCTTATTCTTCTTTTCATTCCTTATCCTCCTCCTCTTCTTCCAATTCCTTCTCTTCTTCTTCTTCTTTCCGTTCCTTATCCTCCTCCTCCTCTTCTTTTAATTCCATCTCCTCCTCTTCCTCTTCTTTCCGTTCCTTAATCTCCCCTTTTTTCTGTTCCTTCCCCTCCTCCTATTCTTCTTTCCGTTCCTTATCCTTCTATTCTTTCAATTCCTCATCTTCCTCCTCTTTTTTTCCATTCCTTATCCTCCTCCTCTTTTTTCTCTTCTCCAGGTTCCTTATCCTCCTCTTCTTTCAGTTCCTTCTCCTCTTCTTCCTCTTCTTGCCATTCCTTATCCTCCTCCTCTTCCTTTTTCAACTCCTATTCTTCTTCCTTTTCTTTCCTTCCCTTATCCTCCTCTTCTTTCAGTTTCTTCTCCCCTTCTTTTTCTTCTTTCCGTCCCTTCTCCTCCTCTTCCTCTTCTTTCTGTTCCTTATCCTCTTCCTCCTCCTCCTCTTCTTCACGTTTCTTATCCTCCTCTTCGTTCAGTTCCTTCTCCTCCTCTTGCTCTTCTTTCCGTTCCTTATCCTCTTCCTCCTTTTCTTTCAATTCCCTCTCCTTCTCTTCCTCTTCTTTCCGTTCCTTGTCCTCTTCCTCCTCTTCTTTCCATTCCTTGTCCTCTTCCTCCTCTTCTTTTCGTTTCTTATTCTCCTCCTCCTCTCCTTTTCATTCTTTCTCCTCCTCCTCTTTCCGTTCCTTATTCTTCACCTTTTCCTCTTCTTTCAATTCCTTCTCCTCTACCTCTTCTTTCCGTTCCTTATCCTCCTCCTCTTTATTTTATTTTTCCTACTTTTCCTCTTCTTTAGGTTCCTTATCCTCCTCCTCTTTATTTTCTTTTACTACTTTTCCTCTTCTTTACGTTCCTTATCCTCCTCCTCTTTTTTTTTAATTCCTTTTCCCCCTCATCCTCTTCTTTCAGTTCCTTATCCTCCTCCTCTTCTTTCCGTTCCTTCTCCTCTTCCTCTTCTTTCCGTTTCTTCTCCTTCTCCTCCTCATTTTTTAATTCTTTCTCCTGCTCTTCCTCTTCTTTCCGTTCCTTATCCTTGTGATGGTATCGTACCATTGTGTGTATTATATTTACGTACTGCGTTGTAGCACCGTACAGTTATTTTTGTTTATTATACTTGCGAATTGTTCAATTGTGTTTCTGGTTTCTCATTACATAATTATCATAGATTTTATTGTATATTAATTTTATTTTTGTCATTGTATTGCAGGTATTTTATTACAATTCTTTGTACATTCTGTGAGAGCCAAGTAAACTCTGTATGTTTCGCGTGAAGCCAAGGCTTGGCGTCCAGTTGTAATTCTACTTCAGAATTGTACGCACACATTTGTCGGTTGCTGTGCTTCGTAAAATTGTTATTCAATATATTGTATTAAACATGTAGTAAGACTTTTATTTGCCCTTCCACTACATTGTGGTGGCGTGCGGTAAAGTCAGTTTACTTATTTTGAACGCGTTTGTACGGTGGACGATTCTCGAGTGATAAGAACTCAAGTGATCTTTGGCTGGCCAGCTTCATAGATCACGTGTGGTTCCGTTTTTTTTTTTGTTTTTTTTTTTTTTCAGGCAGGTTATTAATAGCAGTGACTTTGGGAATTATATATGAACAATCAATAACTGATTTTGGGAATTATATATGAACAGTGTATTCTTGTTGGGTGCCATGTGATTTTTTTTCTTCATCCCATGTGGTTTCCGGCTTGGCATCCTGCCTAGATTTTTGGATATCTTCGTCATCTATATTAGTCAGACGTTCTACTACCATTACTATGTGTGCAGTGATTCATCTGGAGGCCTGGATGGAAAAGGATTAATGAACAGATTACGTCTACGCAGATTACCTCCGTGTCTGCCTGTTTCAGCACGCTGTCTTTTCACAGTGACTGCATTGTTCACTAGTGTTCAATCTTGTGTATATATATAATATACATATATATATATATTGTTGTTAGCTATACATGCATGTCAAATGGTGTTATTCTGATTCTATTGTGATAATTGAACAACAGTTCATTTCTCTGGCCATGCTGCCATTTGTTTACGTCATGTTGCTTATGTCATAGTTGCGGCCATCTTTGTTACATCACGTTCGGCCATTTTGCTTTAATTTGCTTTTACATGGTTACCCCTTGCGGTGCCATTTTTTGTTTTGTTTTTTGTTTATTGTGAATCATAGTAAATTGGTGTTATTTGTATTTTTTCAGGCAGGAGTGATTTCCGTCGCTGGCCCAGTTTTCCTTAATAAGGTATGTGTTTTTCTAAGCACTTGCAATAGTTAAGAATTTATTGTTTTTGTTTTAATAATATTAAGGTTGGATTACTGTTACCTTGCTCTACTTTAAATATTCTAAGCCCAAATTGCCATCGTTTCGAAGCTCCCAAACTCTATCTCAGACGACGGTTCATACACTTACCCTTTTGCATCAGGATCCTTCTATAGTTAAGTTTTTGGGTCAGGATCTCAGTATAAGGCTGCAAATTTTATTCGCCGGTGCAAATATACTATAATCAATACTAATGTAACTACTGGGTCTGAGAAAATCTCATTCGTGAGATCTCAACTTGTGCCTAACTCATTGGCAGCTGAAATGATGTCAGCCTCTTATCTTGACCCCAAAACATTGAACTATAATTATGATACTTTTAGAGCTAATTTCCTCAAAATCTTTTATGATACCCCTGTAGGTGAAATCCCTGTAGCTGATGTCCATACATCCAGATTGGACACACTTAACTATATGCGTGCTCAGGCCCAGGCCAGCAAGATAGTTTTTAATACCTGCGAGTCATTGTTTCATTCAGATTGGGTAGAGTAGGATGCTATCACTTTGGATAGGTTCCGCCTTATTTTGGAATTTCTTTTTTATATACTATTACTGGTGCCTTTTGAGAGGAGAGCAGCATCTTCTCTCAGCTATAAGACGGATGAGTCCCTATTGTCTTTTGCAACACGGCTTTCAAGTAAATTAATGGCAGTGCGTTCTGTTTCTTTGTGTATTAGCAATGCACAACAACATACCAATGTTCCTAGTTCTCCTCCTCCACCCCCTCAGTCATTAGTACCTACTCAAAGCTCTCCTTCGTCTACATTTACACCTCCTGTACTTACATGTACCTATTGTAACAAGTCAGGTCACTCAAGTGCTTTTTGCTTTCGCCGTAAGCGTCACGAGCACAAGTCAATGCAGTCCCCTGTCCGTAGGAATTTATATGATGCCTCCTCTAACATGACGCATGATCCCTCTAGAGTACCGTCTCAGGATAAACTTAAGTACTGTCATATTAATAGCCAATGTAAACATTCGACTGATCAGGGTTAAAAAAAATAAGATAAAAGGCAGAGACCTCTCTTCAACTTAGGCAATCTCAGTCCCATTTTCACCAGCGCCCATATCACAAAATAAGGGACTGACCAATAATAGCCGGTCTCAGATCATCCCTTTGGTGGCTGCTGAGTCTTCTCAATTACTCACCTTCCAATTTCTTACGGAGAACACACCTATCTCAGTCACAGTAGATACTGGTGCAGAATGTAGTCTTATAGGTAGAAAGGCTTATTATGCTCTCAGGGATTTGTACAATCTCCCTTTATCTCCTTTTTGTAATAGTTTGCATTCTGTACAAGGTTCTCCCTTGCCTATTCTTGGGTCTGTTCGCATTCCCTTAAGGTTTTCCTCGCATGCTACCGTTTTCCATGTTACTTTTGTTGTTGTTTCTGGAATTGCTCTTATGTGTGATTGCCTCTTGGGTATTGATGCTCTTACAGCTCATGGCATAGATATATCTCCTAGGCGCCGTGTAGTGACTTTTCATAATTCTGTTATTCCTGCAACGGATAGGCCAGTTTCCATATGTAGCTCCCCTTCTGTGCATGATCAGACCATACAGTTGTCTTCAAAGGATTCTAATCGTTTTTACTCTCCTATTCTTTCTTATGTTGCTGTTGTTGTTGGCGAGCATGATAATGGACCTTCAAGTTCAGTTCGAGTTCCGGTGTGCATTTCAGGTGCTCCAATTGGATTTGACGTCTTATCTCAGCCTAACTGTTCGTGTTCATCGTCTAGCATTGAAAGGAACTCTCTCCACTATTCGTGAGGATCATGTTACCAAAGCTGTGGTAACCAACGTCACTGGTGCTCCTATCACCCTCTCTCCTGACAGTCACTTAGGTTCCTTTGATGTAGTCGACGTTGACACTGTCCAGGATTTGCCTCCTATCATAGCAGCTTCTGTGCTACAGTCTCCACAAGCAAGTTACGCAGCTCACTTGGCCTCTAAGTATGCGACGTATGTAGGCGAGAGTTATTTTTCTGAAGTTAACGAACCACCGTCAAGCTTTGGGTTTACCTGGTTATCCATTAAGAGTTACGGATCGTGTTGTTCATATCATTGGTTTTCAGCCAGGTGTTTATCCTGTTTATGTACCCTCTTACAGGTTGCCTCACTCTCGTCGGCTTGTAGTGTAGTCCTTGGTTGACGACTTGTTACGTAATAGCGTTGTATAAGAGTCTCGCGTCTCACTCAGAGTGGAACTCGCCGCTCCTCCTGGTGCCTAAGAGAGATGGATCTTCTCGTCCTGTTATTGATTATAGGCGAGTTAATGAGGTTACTGTTCTAGACCGTTACCCTTTGCCTGTGTTAATTGATCTCCAGTTTATTGGAACAGGTAATACGGTGTTCACCACCTTAGACTTAAAGGTAGGCTTTTAGCAGATTCCCTTGGAAGAGAAGTCTCGTAAGATCATGGCCTTCTCGACTCCAACAGGACATTATGAATGGCTTCGTTGCCCCATGGGGTTACGGAATGCTCCCTTAGTAAACTTAGTAACCATGTAGTAAGCGCTGAAACTATCAGTTATTTTAAAAAACGATTAGACAACTTTATGGATGGGGATGACAGGTGGTGATGGATACGGAGCTGCCTAGTGTAGGCCTTATGGTCTTTTGCAGTCTCCTTTATTTCTTATGTTCTTATGTTCTTGCAAGCGCTTGATTAACTCCATTTTTATGACCAAGTGGGGAACGGACTTTTTGTTTACCTGGACAATTTAATCTTAGTCTCCAAAGATATGGAAAGCCACTTCAATAAGTTGTCTATGGTTTTGCAACGTTTTGATGATGCTAGATTGAAACTCAATTTACTCAAGTGTTCTTTTCTTATGTCTAGCATTCAATTCCTAGGTTGTGTCGTAGACAAACATGGTATTTACACCACAGAAGATAAAGTCAAAGCAGTTAGGGACTTCCCTACACCTAGGTCAGTTGAACATGTACTTTCCTTCCTTGGACTGGCAGGATACTATCGTGCATTTATCAAGAATTTTGCTTCAATTGCATCTCCCCTTACTCGTCTCCTCAAGAAGGATACCTCCTTCCAGTGGCGTGATGTTCATCAGGAGAGTTTTTATTAATTGAAGCATGCCCTTACTGAGCCGCCTGTGTTGGCATTACCTGATTATAGTCTTCCCTTTATTATCTGTACAGATGCTTCTGGTACAGGTATTGAAGCTGTACTTAAGTAGCAAGTAGATGGATGTAAACCCCATGTTATTGCATATGCTAATCACATTCTTAACAAGCCTGAATCTCATTACTCTATTACACATTTAGAGACACTGGCAGTGGTTTGGGCTTTAAAGGATTTTCGGGATATAATTTTTGGATATCCTGTTACAGTTTCACTGACCGCACTACTGTCACACAGCTTTTCAAGGGCAAAAATCTTTCAGGCCACCTAGCCAGATGGTTCCTTACAATTGAAGAATTTAACCCGACCTTTAAGCATATTCCAGGACGTGCAATGTTGATGATGCACTTTCACGTACTATACCTGTATCTGCAGTTGCAGTGATTGACAACTTTTTCCTGCAGGATCTGGCTAAAGCTCAGCGTGAGGACCCTGTCTGGTCTGCTGTCATTTATGTTTTGGAATCTGGTGATGATACCACCTTACCAGATTTACTTGTACCCCTGTCCCAATTTTCTTTACAGGACAATGTTCTCATTCGTAATGTGGAAGTCTTTGAGCAGGATGTTGCACAGTTAGTGATCCCTGAGTCTCTAGTCCTTGTTGTTCTGCCTCTTGCTCATGATGCCCCTAAGGCTGGTCGCCCAGGTCGTGACAAAACTCTGGCTATGACTCGCAAAAAATATCATAGGCCTAAAATGCGTCTGGACATTACCACTCATGTAACTCAGTGTAGCTCTTGTGTCCAGAACAAAGGTTCTACTTACACTGCCCCTATCCTCGAGTACCCTACTCCTACTCGTCTTCTTCAGACTATGGCTATATACCTTTTACAATTGCCTCGTAGTACTCAAGGTTCTGTGTATGTCCTTGTGTGTGTGGACCATTTTAGTCGCTTTGTAATACTGGCTCCCTTATGTAGTATGTCTGCTCCTGTAGTTGCCCATGCTTAGGTTTCTCATGTTTTTTTCCATACACTACTCCTTCAGTGCTCCTTAGTGACAATGGGACTGAATTTAAGATTGGGATTTTAGCGAACATTTGGGAACGTTACGGCATCACTCAAGCCTTTGTGACTGCTTACCATCCTGCATCTAACGGTCTAGTAGAGAGGACGAATAGGAAAATTTTGGATATTCTCAGCCTCGTTGCTAGTAGCATCCATAAATCTTGGGAGGATTGGCTTCCGCATGTCAGTGCTTGCATTAATAGCACCATTAGTGTTAAAACAGGTAAGTCTTCTCATTACGTCATCTATGGAGTCGAAAAACGCCTCCAATATGATGTGTTAGGCAGTCATACTTGTTCTCTCTACACTTTCGATGATTATAGTAAACTTCAATCTCATACATTACATAGTATTTATGATTCTGTAAGAGAAAAACTTAATGACTCCAAGTCCAAAATGGTAAAACACCAGCATAGCCGGGCTACGCCTGTTAACGCAAATATTGGTGATCATGCTTATAAAATCATGCCTGACCGCCAATCTAAACTCAATTGTAGGATTACAGGTTACTGAAAAGTTGCACCCCAATAAGTTCAGGGTTTTTTATCCTTCCCAGGAACTGAGTGAAGTGTTGCATGCTGATAGGCTTAAGGTAACAAGAGTGCCTATCCCTGCATTTGCCCGGACTCCCCCAAGGCCCACTGTACAAACTATGCCTTCTGTATCTACCCCTCACAATTATAATCTCCGTTCAAGGGGTCCTATGCCTTAATATCTGTATTTGTGCATTGCTTATGATGTTATCCATGGTGTCTTGTATTGTATTCTTTGTAATGTTTACCATTTTTGTGTCCATTTCTTATGTAATTCTTATGTTGTATTCCTTGTAATGTTTACCATTTTTGTGTCCATTTCTTAGGTATAATGTGTAACTATTGTTTAGCTATTAAGTGTAATGTCCCGGACGTCCGGCAATTGTTATCTTTTGTCTCTTGTTTTTACTGGCGCCAGTACTTATTTATATGTATATATATATATATATATATATATATATATATATATATATATATATATATATATATGTGTGTGTGTGTGTGTTCTTATTTAGTATATATGTCCGTGTATGTTGTATTGTCTAGGGTGATTTCGTGTATACTTTTTTCTCCCCCACTTTTGTATGTACACTATGGTGTGTGTGGAGTAGATCATCCTTTTGATTTTGTTTTGCCTCGGTCATTCATTTTTCTCTTTTGCTGGGTGGGGTCACAGAGTGGTGGTGGCCGAGCGATGTGATAGTATCGTACCATTGTGTATATTCTATTTGCGTGTTGCGTTGAAGCATCGTGCAGTTACTGTTGTGCATTGTACCTGCGAATTGTTCAATTGTGTTTGTGTTTTCCCATTACATAATTACCATATATTTTGTTGTATATTAATTTTATTATTGTCATTGTATTATTTCTTTACAATTCTTTGTACATTCTGTGAGGAGAACCAAGCGAATTCCGCATGTTTCGCGCGAAGCAAAAGCTTAGCGTCCAGTTGTAACTCTACCTCAGTCTTGTAAGCAAGCGTTTGTCGGTTGCTGTGCTTCGTGAAATTGTTATTCATTATATTGCATTAAACGTGCAGTGAGACTTTTATTTGCCAACCCACTACATCCTCCTCCTCCTCTTCCAATTCCTTTTCCTCCTCTTCTTCTTTCCGTTCCTTATCCTCCTCTTCCTTCAATTCCTTCTCTTCCTTTTCCTCTTCTTTCCGTTCCTTATCTTCTTCCTCTTTATCATCTTCTCTTTCAGTTCCTTCTCCTCCTCTTCCTCTTCTTTCCGTTCCTTATCCACCTCCTCCTGTTCTTCATTCATTTCCTTCTCCTCTTGCTCTTCTTTCCGTTCCTTATCCTCCTCCTCTTCTTTCAATTCCTTCCCCTCCTCTTCCTCCTACAGTTACATTCAATTAACGTCAATTAATGTCATCTAAGTGATGACGTCATCAGACGCGTGACGTCATCATAATGACGTCACCTTTGTGGTCTTTATGTCACTTCTTTGGTCTTTAGTCCAAGTGGTAGTATGTTGACAGCCTCTGTACCTTTATTTTCATTTATTTATCTCTTTCCGAAACGAAGCATTGGGCGGGAGACAGGGATGGCCTTCATTCACAAGGAACTAAGATGAGAAAGGAAACAAATGGTTGTTAGATAAGTATGAGATGGATGAAGGGCGGGTGTTTGGCCTCTCCTTTATAATGAGGAGGAATCCTTTTTGGGTGGGTGCATGCCTTCTCTGACTGCCTCCCTTATATAAAGGGGAGCAGACTCCTTTTTATATACAGAGAGATACATGGAACTCCAAGTCACTTGTCGGCAATCCTGGTGTGAAGACCTTAAAGAAAGTTCGACTCTTCGGATTATACCTTGAGGACCGTCACCATTTCCCTTGAACCATCCGATTACTTTGGCTTTTCTTTTTGATGTTTTTGTCTCTGGAGATTCTTCCATGGGGAGTCGCTTGTGTCCAGCTGTCCGATCACGTCGTCCACCACTCGAAGAAGGACCTCCACGAAGTCAACGCAAAGAGAAGTAGGAGGAGGAGAGGAGGAGGAGGAGGAGGAGGAGTAGAGGGAGGGGTTGGAGAGAGAAAGAAGTAAGAGGAGGAGGATGAGTAGGAGGATAGGAGGAGGAGGAAAAGTAGGAGGTGTAGGAAGAAGAGTAGGTATAGGAGGAGGAGGACTAGGAGTAGGAGGAAGAGGAGGAATAGGAGGAGGAGGAGTAGAGGGAGGAGTTGGAGTTAGAAGAAGTAGGAGGAGGAGGAAGAAGAGTAGAAGGATAGGAGGAGGAGGAAAAATAGGAGGTGTAGGAAGAAGAGTAGGTATAGGAGGAGGAGGACTAGGAGTAGGAGGAAGAGGAGGAATAGGAGTAGGAGGAGTAGAGGGAGGAGTTGGAGTTACAAGAAGTAGGAGGAGGAGAAAGAGTAGAAGGATAGGAGGAGGAAAAATAGGTGTAGGAAGAAGAGTAGGTATAGGAGGAGGAGGAGGAGGAGTAGGAGGAAGAGGAAGAATAGGAGGAGAAAGAGTAGAGGAAGGAATTGGAGTTAGAAGAAGTAGGCGGAGGAGGAAGAATAGAAGGATAGTAGGAGGAGGAGTAATAGGAGGAGGAGGAAAAATAGGAGGTGTAGGAAGAAGAGTAGGTATAGGAGGAGGAGGACTAGGAGTAGGAGGAAGAGGAGGAATAGGAGGAGGAGGAGTAGTGGGAGGAGTTGGAGTTGGAAGAAGTAGGAGGAGGAGGAAGAGTAGAGGGATAGGAGGAGGAGGAGTAATATGAGGAGGAGGAAAAATAGGAGGTGAAGGAGGAAGAGTAGGTATAGGAGGAGGAGGACTAGGAGTAGGAGGAAGAGGAGGAATAGGAGGAGGAGGAGTAGAGGGAGGAGTTGGAGTTGGAAGAAGTAGGAGGAGGAGGAGGAAGAGTAGAAGGATAGGAGGAAGAGGAGTAATAGGAGGAGGAGGAAAAATAGGAGGTGAAGGAAGAAGAGTAGGTATAGGAGGAGGAGGACTAGGAGTAGGAGGAAGAGGAGGAATAGGAGGAGGAGGAGTAGAGGGAGGAGTTGGAGTTGGAAGAAGTAGGAGGGAGAGTAGAAGGATAGGAGGAGGAGGAGTAATAGGAGGAGGAGGAAAATAGGAGGTGTAGGAAGAAGAGTAGGTATAGGAGGAGGAGGAGGAGGAGGAGTAGGAGGAAGAGGAGGAATAGGAGGAGAAAGAGTAGAGGGAGGAGTTGGAGTTAGAAGAAGTAGGAGGAGGAGGAAGAATAGAAGGATAGTAGGAGGAGGAGTAATAGGAGGAGGAGGAAAAATAGGAGGTGTAGGAAGAAGAGTAGGTATAGGAGGAGGAGGAGGAGTAGGAGGAATAGGAGGAGGAGGAGGAGGAGGAGGAGGAGTAGAAGTAGGAGTAGGAAGAGGAGAAGGTATAGGAGAAGGAGGCTGATCTAGCACTGACGTCATACACTCAAGTAATTATCAGATAATCTTTTGTTCCAGAAGGTGTGTCGCTTTCCCAATCTATTGACCTGAGTGCGTCATGAATGTTCCTTAATTTCTATAAACTATTATTATTAACTGTTTGTTTACTATTCATCATTATCTATTTATCAATTTCATTTATCTATTTATTTATTTATCTATTTATTATTCTTTTTTCGCATCCGACCTAGTTATAGACCCAAAGGTATACTGTCGGCATGCTTGAGGTAGTCTATATAGACTTTCTCTCTCACCTCTTTTCTTTTCACTTTCCACTGTATTTCTTTTCCATTTTTTCCTCAGTCCCACATACACTTGTTCACACCGTTCACCCACTTGCTGTCACTGCCCTGAAACTCTGACATAAGAAAGAAGGTATGGAGTGGGTAAGTCTCAAAAGTCATCTTTCTAGTTCGAACTTGTGTTTCATCAAGCGTCTTCTCATTTCAAAACTTCTTTTTAAGGCAAAAATACGGTTGTAGCATGGGCTCTAATCTTTCTACTTTTTTTTTTCCAATCTTTATGTGGAGTATTTTGAGAGCCTTCTTCTTCCGCACAGCTAACCCTCGGGTATGATTTGGTTCAGTATGTCGATGACATTTTCACTCTTTAGGAAGAAAGTTGGGATCCCTTTAATGACTTTTTTAAACAAACGTAAACAATTGGCACCCAATCTCAAATTCAAGGTTGAATGGGAGGAGGAAGATTACCTTTTTAGACAAAAACACCCATTCAGGCAGACATCTTCACTTTTTTTAAGTTAGCATCCAGGTAATGTCAAAAGAAGTGTAACCTCGTGTCTTTTTCTACGAGCATTTAGAATTTGTAGCCCCCAATTTTTAGATCTAGTTACATTCTATCAGGTCCCAACTAATCAAATTAGCTTACCCTCTGTGGTTCCTGGATAAAGCCCTCAGCCAAACTAGAACCAGCTGTTTTAATAGCTTAACCAATACCACCAAACCATTCATCCATAAATATTCCTTTGTTATCCTTCAACCTCCCGGCAAAATTTCTTGCTAAAGAAAAGATACAATTAGTTCACAATTACCCAATCAACATAAGTAAAAAAGTAGTTAAAGTTCATCAGAGGTTGAAAGAAGAACACAACCCAGGTGTCTAATCGTTGCGTTGTAAGGATTGGAATCTAGTTTACATACAAGGAGAAACCTGGGGACAAGCCTGAATGACCACAAACGTTCGATCAGATACGGCCAAGATAATTCGGCAGTGTTCCAGCACGTGAATCAGTTAAATCACGTTTGGATTGGGACAAAGCTGATCTTATCTATAAATCTGGTTGTGGGTTCAGGAGGAAGATGGTTAATCCATATTAATAAAATATTATCTTAACATGAACATATCATAGGGGTCGCCGGATATTATATTCGTACACAAACATCATCAACAGGCATCTTCCTCCTAACCCCACACCACATGATTATCAAGTCTCTAATGGTTAAGGATAGTTGTCTATGTTACTTTCCCAGCTCCTTTTTCTGTAAGAAGGTGTTATTCAATGATAGAACTCTCCTTCAACTTTGTGCTACTGAAGAAGACTACAGTTAGCAGTATAATACACATACACACACACACACACACACACACACACACACACACACATATATATATATATATATATATATATATAGATAGATAGATAGAGAGAGAGATACCCTCGGGCCACGGGGAAGCTGACGACAGTCCAAGTTCCTCGATTGTCACTCTCATTACATGTTCTTACCAAAAACAGTACGAATCTCATTCCCCCCTCACTTTCTCCTCACATGCATTCCGCTCTCTCCTTTCTCCACTTTCTCCACCATCCCCTACCCTCCATCTCTCCTCCCCCTTCTTTTCATGTAATGACGTCATGCCTCGGTAATTCTTTCGGGAGAAACCTTCATTCATTTTGTCCCGGAAGCTCCTCTCATTCTCTCCCAGTTGAATATAATCGCCTGGCGACACGAGCAGGAACAAAATCTCTGGATCGCAACTTGAGAACAAACGGGTTCATCCCTTTAACCGAAAGCCCTTTTAAGCCTAAACGCAAATTAGGACGCAGGGCGACACAGCACAGAGCAAAGGCGAATATCATCTTGCTGAATTGAAGTATAATTTCAACTTCTCTCTCACCTGAAACACTGAAGTAGTAAATCTAGAAGCATTTCAAGTGAAAGAGGAGTTTAAACTGTACTTCAGTTCAGCAACAGCCTTTGCTCTGTGCTGCGTCGCCTGTGTCACCTGCGTCTCGGTTTGTCCTTAGGCTCAAGATCGACCGAGACCTATTTTTATCCGGCGTCTTTTCCTTCAACAGAGCGTTCGTTAAGGGGTTATCACACTGGGCTTCCACGGGCTTCACCAGCGCCGACAGTTGAGAGTTCGGTTACAATATTCAATTTTTTAAATCTCCAAATAAGTTGAGTTGATGAACTAGATTGTAAACCTATAGGAACGTTATACATATCACTAAAATGTTCTTAGAGAAGTCTAGATTTCTGTAAGGTAAGTCATATTGTAATTATTCAAATGGAGGTTGGAAGTAGGGTGTGTGTGTTGGGGGGGGGGGATATAGCCCAGTGTGATAAGCCCCTTTAGGGTTAGAGGGACTACACAACGAGTGTGCTCTTTCAGGACTTCAGGAGTTCTAGAGCCGGCATTGTTCTGCTTCGGTGATTCTACAGCTCAGTCCGTCACAGGCGAATCACTTGAGTGCTCCGTCTGATGACCAGTTCCGTTTGACACATTGTGATCTGGAATACAAAACGTCCACCGTTCTATTTTACATATAGCGGTGATCTTGTATGCCACACTTGAATCTTCACATTCTACAATGATTCGAGATTTCAGCCAGTTGTAAAACTGTGTTTTTGAGTATTGTTTAACTAGCAAAAATGTTCGGAATACGTCTGTTATATCTCAGTGGTTTTCAATATATTTTCCATTCACGTGTTTTGTGAGTGGTTTTGCAGTATATGTATATATATATATATATATATATATATATATATATATATATATATATACATACACACACAATATATATATATATATATATATATATATATATATAGACTGTATATATATATATTATATATTTATATATATATATTTTTATATATATATATATATATATATATATATATATTTATATATTTATATATATATATATATATACAGTATATATATATATATGTATATATATATATGTATATATGAATATATGTATGTATATATATACATATACATATATTCATATATATACATATATATATGTATATATATATATATATATATATGTTGAGACATTATGACAGGTTGATGTAAGCGGAATAGGAAACACAGGAGTCTTAGTCTTGAGTTTATTCCTGACTAGTTTCGCAGATATGCTTTTTCAAAGGAATATGTGTACAAACGGGCTGTGGGCATTATATACATGGGGTGGACCTCACCACCTCTCCGAGTTACCATAGTTGGTGGCGAATGTGAACATCACATTTTGGCTCACGTAACAATGAAGACATATTTACAATTAAATATGATAACACTACTACCAAAGAAATTATTAATAGAAAATGTAACAATAGTAATGATAACGATGAAGATAAATATTTAAATAATAATATTAACAGTAATAACAAAAATGATAGTATCAATACAGGAAATAATAACAATAAAATAAAATAAAAGTAATAATAATAAAAACAATAATAAAAATAAAAATGATAATACTAATAACCAAGAAAAAAATTGTTAATAGTAATTATGACAATAATAGTGAAAACAATGATAATAAAAACGAAAAATTAATAAAATATAATAATAGTGAAAACAATGATAATAAAAACGAAAAATTAATAAAATATTTAAATAGTAACAATAATAATAACAATAATAATAATAAAGATAAAGAAAGTAATAATAATAATGATGGTAATAATAAAAATAAAAATAAAAATGTAATGATAAAATTATAAATATATATAATGATGGAGATAATAAATAAATAATAGTTACAATAACAATGAGAATAATAATAGTGTTGAAAATAAATAGTAACAAATACCATTAAAAGAATAAATCATTATTATTATTACTTTCTTTATCTTTATTATTATTATTGTTATTATTATTGTTACTATTTAAATATTTTATTAATTTTTCGTTTTTATTATCATTGTTTTCACTATTATTGTCATAATTACTATTAAAAAAAAATTTCTTGGTTATTAGTATTATCATTTTTATTTTTATTATTGTTTTTATTATTATTACTTTTATTTTATTTTATTGTTATTATTTCCTGTATTGATACTATCATTTTTGTTATTACTGTTAATATTATTATTTAAATATTTATCTTCATCGTTATCATTACTATTGTTACATTTTCTATTAATAATTTCTTTGGTAGTAGTGTTATCATATTTAATTGTAAATATGTCTTCATTGTTACGTGAGCCAAAATGTGATGTTCACATTCGCCACCAACTATGGTAACTCGGAGAGGTGGTGAGGTCCACCCCATGTATATAATGCCCACAGCCCGTTTGTACACATATTCCTTTGAAAAAGCATATCTGCGAAACTAGTCAGGAATAAACTCAAGACTAAGACTCCTGTGTTTCCTATTCCGCTTACATATATATATATATATATATATATATATAGGTATATATATGTTTACATATATATATATATGTATATATACATATATATATATATATATATATATATATGTATACACACACACACACATATATATATATACTGTATATATATATATATATATATATATATATATTAGGGTGCTTCTAAGAAATGAAAGTTTGATTTTTAATTTCTCCAGGGCGTCAATCAATTTTTTTTAATCCAAAACTGATACAGAAAAAAGGGTTTTGAAATCAAATGATATTTAAAGGTCGCGCACTAAACTTCAAATGTTTATTTACCGTGCTTCAGTAAAATTGAACTGAACGACCAGCAATACTCAAACAAACGGCACCAAAGCTCATCAAACGATGAATTATTTCCTCCCAATGAGTTGGGATTTACAAATCCCAACACATAAATTTCAGCCTTCAATCTTTCTTCAAGGCAGCTGCTTTGGTCGAAGCGGGGAAAGATTTCCGGTGTGCTTCAACTACTTGAAGGACGAAGTGTTACTGCTCTTCGTTTCTCGTGAGTGAGGCATTGAATTCGGACATGAGCGCCACTCCTCGCTCCGCCAAGTCGTTGACCACGTTCAGAGATCCAACAAGGCATCGAGAATGGCGGTACTCTTCGTCTCCTGCCCACTCCCCAGGATCTTTCCCGAGAAAATCAGCTGAGAGCTGGAGGCACTTGAAGAATGTCATTGTGGCTGTTGTGACAAAATCCGAGAGGTCCTTCAAGCTGGCGGAGAGTGGCGGAAGCCTTTTCGGAGGGTCATTCGGGGTTACCCTTTGAAGATTCATCACCATTTTCTTCTTCTCTGCCACTGTGACTCGGTCGTCAAAGAAAGCAAAGGCAACAAGCACTTCCAACACGTACCACAAGTGGCGATTGAATGCGCTCGAAGCTGCCTTGCCAATGGCTTTGATGGGGAATGCCTCCAGGGATTGAAGGAAGTCGAGATCGTTCTTCGGAGCGAAGACAGCGGAGGGGACCTCGAACCAGTACTTCACGTAAACTTTTGTGATAAAGATGGCCACTTCCTCCAGATGGTTCCATGTCGCCTCGCTCCGTGACGGCCGACGAGAAGGTCCAGGTCGATCTTCGATGGGGGTACTGGGTTTTGAAGAGAACCACCTTGAGTGTGTAGATGGCACAAGCCATCCATCTCGCCCGATGAATTGCTCCAGGCTGCTTGAATCGGATCCCTCCCGGCAGATGATCACCGAGAAAAATTATGGTCAGCTGGAGGAGTTCCTTGTAATCATCCCTCGGTTGTTGCTGCTGGAGCTGAGTCTTGCAGAACAAGATTACCTCCTCCTTCCATCCTTTGACCAGAGGTCCCAACTTCTCATTTTGAACGCTCGTCGTGAATAAATTTTGGCAAATTCGGGGCCAGTAGTCACGGAACATGTCAATGCTCGGGGATGCGGAAGTTTCGAACATTCCGAACACCTTTTCCAAGGCGATTTCAGCCACATAATGCCAGCAGGCAAGATGAAGGAGATGCCGGCCGATTTCCTTCTCGAGGATGACACAGACCCCTCCTTTGTGGCCCGTGTTAGAGGCCGTTGTGTCAAAGCACAGCCCGCTGACTCGGTCTCTCACTCCCCATTCATCCACTGTCTCGAGAATCGCCGTTGCCATCACCGAAGCAGTCCCCGAACGAAGTTTCGGAATGGCAAGAAGCTTGACAACGTTGTCATCAGACACAAGGATAGGTAGTCAGTCGACGGTTTCCTTGCCGGGAAGGGAGAAGTCCTCCATGATCTTTCCGTCCTAGTGGAGAACTAGAGGGACTTGTGGGTTGAAGGCCTTCTTCATTTCAGCGGCCAGGGCAGCTCGGCACTTCATTCGAGCCCGCCGGATCCCACTGGGGCTGATGATGAGTTCCTCGACATCTTCGAGGCGGCTGGAGGAGCAAATAATTTAACTTCGATGCGCGACCTTTTAATATACATCGATTGTAAAATGATTATTTCTACGACGTTTTTTTTTTGTTTGTTTTTTGTTAAATGAAACAAGCTAACACCCTGGAGAAAGAAATTTTATTACTTTGAAATTTCGCCTATATACGATGGAAGCACCCTAATATATATATATATATATATATATATATATATATATATATACATATATATATATGTATATGTGTATATATATAATTATGTGTATATGATATATATATATACATATATATGTATATATCATATATATATATATTTATATATAATATATATATATATATATATATGTACATTATATGTATGTATATATATATACATATATATATATATATATACCTATGTATATATATATATATATATATATATATATATGTATATATATATATGTATATATATATATATACATGTATATATATATATATACATATATATATATATAGATGTATATATATATATACATATATATATATATATATATATATATACATATATATATATATATGTACATTATAAATGTGTCTATATATATATATAATATATATATATATATATATATATATATATATATATATATATATATATATATATATGGTTTTATTATACTTACCAAACACTTTCCAACCAATTGTAATACGTCTTTTTATTACATTATCATGATCTTTGGTTATTTTCACCATCTAACCTAAATAATTATATTCTTCAACTTTGAACTTTCGTGTTGAATATCACTTTGGTTTTACTTTTATTCATTTTTAAACCTACTTTGAGACTTTCCTTGTTCATATCACTCAGCATATCTTGCAAGTCTTCTGCTCTCTCTGAAATAAAAATAATGGCATCCACAAATCTTAGGTGGTTCAAATATTCGCCATTAATCTTCAAACCTTTCTCTTTCCAACTCAACCCTCTGAAAATTTCTTCCAAGCAAGCTGTAAATATTTTGGGTGAAATCATATCGCCTTACCGTACTCCTCTCTCGATCTTAACATTTTCTGTATCCTTATGTAGTCGAATTATAGCGGTACCTTTCGCATAAATCTTTTCTAGAACCCTTACGATCTGTTCATTTGTACCCTGCTTGCGTAACGAGTTTAGTATTACTATTTCTTCTACCGAGTCAAAGGCCTTCTCGTAATCTACAAAAGCTAAACAGAGATGTATATTGTATTCTGTCGCTTTCTCGATTAGTTGGTTCATCACCTGCAAGTGGTCAGGAGTCGAGTATCCGCTCGTACAGCCCGCCTGTTCTCTCGGTTGGTTTCCGTCTATTTGTAAGGATTTTGGAGAATACTTTATATACATTTGATAGCAAGCTAATCGGTCGATAGTTACTAAGGTCCTTCTGGTTTCCTTTTTTATGAAGCCAAATCGCTATAGCATTGCACCACGATTCAGGAACGCTTTCTTGACGTAAGCATTGGGTGTACAACTGAGCTAACTTTATACGAGCTTCTTTCCCTGCGTCTTTCAACAGATCTATCGATATACCATCTTCCCCGTTTGGTTTTCCTCGTTTCATATTTTTAGAGCAAATTCTACTTCTTCCTTTGTAATCTCTGGTACACTATTAACGTCTAGAGATGAATTTACTGACTCAACTACGGTCTTCTACGACGAGTAAAGCTCTTGGTAAAATCATTCTACTCTTTTTACCATTCTGTCTCTATATTTAACCCTGAACAGGGAACGTCCAAATTTATGATTTTGCATGGAAGTTGTACCACTTCTGGCACACGCACTTTACTTTATAACTTAGAGCACTTCTTCTCATAAACCTTTGGTTTTTATTGTTTCTAAAAGTGGGCGTGCCAGAAGTGGTACAACTTCCATGCAAAATCATAAATTTGGACGTTCCCTGTTCAGGGTTAATGATCTCTCCATTCCTATCTTTCAAACATATCATTTACTGTCTTCCTAAGGCATGTCTGCGCTCGGTCCCTTTAATACTTTTACCTTTCCGAATAGTTTCCTCTATTTCATCCATGTTTTTCTTTCTTTCCTCTGATCTCTGCCATTTGTTGATAAGCTTGTTTAGTTCTACTCTTTCTATTTCATCTCTCCTGCTTTTAATCTGCATGGTCCTTCTTCTTTTAATTAGGTCATTTGTAGCTTTGGAGTATTTGTTTCCTCTAATCGTTTTTGTACTTCCTACTTTCTCTGCCGATACCCTAATGATATTCACTAAATTCAAATTCATATCTTCGACGGTGTCCACGTTAGTTCTTAGAGCTTCGAATCTATTTTGAATTTCTGACTGAAATTTCTTATTATTATCCTTAACCTTTGCAAGGATTATTTTCTTTCTTAAAACCAGTTTATTTCTCTCGGCTCTGAAATTTAATTTTGCTGTGCAACCTATCATTCTATGGTCATTACTTATGTTGACTTTATTAATGACCGTAACATTGTTAACGCTCCTGCTCTCATCTCCTAATATGAAGTCTACTTTGTTCTTTGTTGTTCCATTTGGACTTCTCCAGGTCCATTTACGACCTACACGCTTTTGGAAGAAAGTTTTCATTATCCTAATGTTGTAGTTCTCTGCAAAATTGACTAACATCTCGCCTCTGTCATTTCTTTCACCTACTCCAAACTTCCCAATGCACGATTCATCTCCCATCTTCTTCCCCACTTTAGCCTTAAAGTCGACTATTACCAACGTGTACTTTTTCCTTGATCCATTTCCTGATTAAATCATCATAGAAGGACTCAATTTCATCGTATGAGCTCTGTGAAGTTTGTGCATAAACCTGAACTATTTTTAGAGTGTACCTTTTACACAGCCTATTCACAATCCAAGCTACCCTGCCTGATAAACTACTGAACTTGTCTACGTTACCAGCAACCTCTCGGTTTATCAAGAATCCTACTCCACTAGATCCTCCTTACCTCTATAGCAGAGCAGGTGGTGACCATCTTGTAATTGTATCAGCTTTTCTTCCGCTCTTCGGACTTCGTTCAGTCCTACGATGTCCCACTTGATGTTGTCTAGTTCTTCCATTAAACTCTCCAGCCTGTGGTCTTCTGAGAGGATTCTTACGTTGTAAGTATAGATCTTCATTTTCTTCATGTTGTTTAATGTCTAAGACTTTGATCTGCTTGGACATATGTATATATATATATATATATATATATTGGCAGTAAAAAAAATTGTAGACATGTCTTTTTAAAAACCAGAGCTAAATCAGTTTCAACGATCTTCTTAGTTGTTTTTTCCTTTCGTCTTATGTGCTTTTTAAATTCCATGAGTAAATTAAACACAAGTCTACCGAGATCCATGGTATATTGATATAAATTATAAAAATATAAAAGCGAGCTTTGGATTATTACATGCGTATAAATTGGCAGAAAAAGTTCAAATATTCCAAAGGTTTATATGTTGGCGGGGCTTTTATGGTTCGAACTTTGTGAGTATCTGGAGTGGAACCAAGGGAGGGTAGATTCAGGGCGAAAGCCTCGGGGTTGGGGGGGGGGAAGGGGGAAGGGTAGCGTCTGTTGTTGTTATGTGTGTGTGCAATAATATCTCTGGCATTGATGTTCCCGTTTAAACTTACTAGGAGGAATGGAGAGTTAAGATAATCTAAGTTCTTTGCTTGAGGGCACACCAAATGGTTCAGACACGAGAGGAGAGTGTTCCACTAAAGCCCTCTTAAAAATAAAATAAATAAATAAACAAACAAATAAATAGATAACCAAAATAGATAGATAATAAAAAAATAAAAACGCGCGCGCGCACACACACAAACACATACACACACACACACATATATATATATATATAAATTTTTGGACATCTCCCCCGTTCGAGTTTTCGCTCATGACCCGGATCTCCCGATGAGGTGTATCAAATAAAATTGGTAAAATGGATGAAAAGGTTCATCCATCAACGCGATAAAACTATTCTCTGCACGAAGACCTCATTCACTCCTACACACACACACACACACACACACACACACACACACACACACACAAAAACGGCTTCATGTTGCATGACATAATGATGCTGTTATCTACGCCTGAATGGGCATGAACATGTAATTGAGAGCTTTTACCTCTCTTTCTCTCTCTCTCTCTCTCTCAAGAGGAGGAGGAGAAAGGAGAAAAAGAAGAGGGAGAAGAAAAAGAAAAACGAGAAGGGGAGGAAAATAAAAAGGAGGTGGAGGTGAGGAGACGAAAAAGTATACACACACACACACACACATATATATATATATATATATATATATATATAAATGAATATACATGAATATATATGTATATGTATATAAATATATATATATATATATGTGTGTGTGTGTGTGTGTGTGTGTGTGTGTGTGTGTGTGCGCGTGTGTGTGTATACATTACACACCCAACCCCTTGCTCAAAGGGAACATTAACGAATTACATTATTGCGATGCTTTTCAAACCCTGAGTGTGACACGATCTCAGGTCTCCCACGCGGTATTACTCGACGTTAATAACTGCACATGTCTCGGGCGAGGTCAATATTCCTCCCACGTCGTGTGACGGTGTCATCGCGGACCGTCACCGTTACGTCACACTTTCTCACACGCCATCGTGTCACATGACACACCTTGTCAGAAGTGTGTCACCAGGTCGACAAAGGCTCTAGTCGCCAGTTCGACCCCTAACCTCTTTCCTTATGGACGGGAATGGGTGGTCTCCTCCTAGGGCTTATCACACTGGGCTATTTTTCCTCATTGTACCACTTATCTCCAGCACTTTTTCCACTGTCAAATCACTGTGGCAAACTATTTTGTTTTCTCAACACAAATACATAAAATATCATTTGATATGCTGGAGGAAAATTGTTTTTCTTCCAGCATATTAGATTCCTTCCTGAAAGCCGGGAGCTGCAAATCTGCTCCAACAGTTGAAGGAAAAATAGCCCAGTGTGATAAAGCCTTTAGGACATCAATACCCCGTTCAGGCTGGATCTTATCTATGCTTACAATGCTCTATGAAATCACCTGCCAATCTCAGCGAGTTCTGATTCCACTCGTTAAAGGTGGCGGCACAATAGGCTAACATGCTACTTGATTTTGCTACTTCGTTGGAGACTTCGGTTACAATATTCTAGAACTTCGGAGAGGGGGGGGGTCGCCGAATTTACGAAGCGGCCTTGCTGTGGATGTGCTATGTCTTGCGACACTGTTTCTGATCCAGGGCAGTGGACAGGATGCAGGGATGACCCGTCATCCAGGAGGTGCCAAGATGGGAGGGAGGGAGGAGGGTGGAGGGAAGTGGAATATATGGGAAATGAAATGGGTGGGAGTGATTTTCTATGCCATTTTCTTTTTGGCTACCCTCCGTGTAAGGGGGAAAAAGCCTTTGGTATATGTATGTATGTATGTAAGTTTAACTTCTCTTTGTTCGTCATTCAACTTCTCTATGACGCAAGAGAAATTTGACATGCGGAAAAAAAAAATCGCAACCGAAGTTATTTCTACTTAAACGAAGTAGCAAAAGTAAGTGGCATGCTAGCGAGAAATGCCTAGTGTGTCGCCACTTTAAGTCGTCTATACTCTTGCCCGCCATTCTGCACGGTTGGTACAACTGCTTAAATAGCGTAATTGGCAGCAGTGGCTGTCCAGACGATTCCTCAGGGTTACACGGACATCGTCCTTTCTCGGGGAGGGATGGGGGGGGGGAGGAGTCGCAACTGTGACTCATAAAGGTTCTAGGGGAGAGGGAGGAGGGAGGAAGAGACCTGATATATACAGTATATATATATATATATATATATATATATACATATATATATATATATATATACATATATATGTACATATATATATATATATATATATATATATATATGTACATATATATATATATACATATATTTTTTGGAAGCTCTGCCATGGGATTCGAACCCTGGCCCGTGCAGTCCTTTTGAACCATCCCATGTAGCATGGTTGCTAGCGTCTTGGCCTCGTGATTATCGACGCACGGGCCAGGGTTCGAATCCCATGGCAGAGCTTCCAAAAAATGTTCAATCTGTCTTTAACATACATATATACATATATATATATATATATGTATATATATATATATACATATACATATATATATATATATATATATATACATACTGCAAAGATAATCACAATAACGCGTGACTAAATAATATTGCAGAAACCACAGGGAAAATAAGGTGAAATACTAAACGTTTTCGTCTATTACGACATCCTCAGAGCAACAATACATACATACATAGAGACCTAAGAGAGAGAGAGAGAGAGAGAGAGAGACAGAGGGGGGGTGAGAATAAACGACGTAGACGGCATTGAAAAAAAAAAAAAAAAAAAAAAAAAACCACGAAGAGGAGAAGGACGGACTGCCGAGGGAAAGGGGCGGGCGGGCCGCCTGGATGGTGAAAGCTCCGAACCAGGAAGAATTGGCAACTGCAAATCTGCGAAACTGATTGATTTCCTCAATTAACGCTTCCTGTCTCTCATGAACGACCTCCTCGATTCAGCTTTTCCCTCCAACCTCCGACTTACCGGCGGTACCGCCCACCTTCAGAACTTTTTCCGTCGTAATATCCCTTTTATGGGAATCTGTTTTGTTATCTCAACAAAAACATATATAATGTCATTTGATATGCTGGAGGAAATCTATTTTCCTCCCGAAAGCTGCGGACTGCAAATCTGCTCCAACTGTCGGAGGAAAAACAACCCAGTGTGATAGCGCCTGTATGTCAATGCATGCCTGTTTGCCTATGTATCCTTGTGTGTCTTTCGGTGTTTAATGGGCAGCGGAAAGGGTAAGTCTGGTCACCATCAAACTAGGCTAAAAAAACCGACAACAAATTTTGGATTAAGATAAAAATATCTTCTGATTTTGACAGAAAGACCTGAAGCATCTGTAACATTCTTCAGATGCTCTGAATACTTCGGATATAATTATTTCATTCGTCTCAGAATCTTTTTTTCTCCTTCTCACCCTCTCCTATTCTTCCTCCTCGTCTTCTTCTACTCTTCTTTCCTCTCCGCCTCCTCCTCTTTAATTTCCTTCTCCTCTCCTGTCATCCTTATTTTTCTTTATAATTCTCCTTTTCCTCCTTTGTTCTCCTCCCTCTTTCTCCTTTTCCTCCTTCGTTTTCCTTCCTTGTCCTTCTTCTTTTCCTCCTTTGTTTTTCTTAATTATCTTTCTCCTTCCTTTCTTCGTTTTCGTTCCTTGTCTTTCTCTTTTTCCTCTTTCATTTTTCTTCGTAACAATTCTCCTTTTCCTCCTTCGTTTTCCTTCCTTGTCCTTCTTATTTTCCT
This sequence comes from Oratosquilla oratoria, assembly GCF_046742065.1. Lineage (NCBI taxonomy): Eukaryota > Metazoa > Arthropoda > Malacostraca > Stomatopoda > Squillidae > Oratosquilla > Oratosquilla oratoria. The sequence goes on from NC_134785.1 coordinate 46,336,304, forward strand.
CCTTTGTTTTTCTTAATTGTCTTTTTCCTTCCCTTCTTCGTTTTCGTTCCTTGTCTTTCTCATTTTCCTCTTTCGTATTCCTTCCTAACAATTCTCCTTTTCCTCCTTCGTTTTCCTTCCTAACAATTCTCCTTTTCCTCCTTCGTTGTCCTTCCTTTTGTTTCTCCTTTTCTCTTTAGTTTTCCTTTCTTGTTTTTCTTCTTTTCCTCCGTTTTTCTTCCTTGTCTTTCTCCTTTTCCTCCTTCGTTTTCCCTCCTCGTCTCATATTCCTTCCTTGTTTTCCCCTTTTTCCTCCTTTGTTTTCCTTCTTCCTTGTCTTTCTCCTTTTCCTCTTTCGTTTTCTTTTCTTGTCTTTCTCCTTTTCTTCCTTCGTTTTCTTTCCTAATAGTTATCCACTTTCTCCATCTCCCTTCCATCTGTTTCCATCGAAATTCTTCTCTTCAGCTTTACTTTCTCCTTTCGTTTCGTTTTTCTTCTTTCTCACAATCTTTATGAGTAATTAATTCTTATTTTCTTCATTTATGTCAGTATTGTCCTCCTTGTCTTTCTTGATCTGCACAGTCACCCACCTCTTAGGCTTCTTCCTTTTATATATTTCTTTTCGTTTCTTTTCCTTCTTTTCTCGTTTGATTCCGTCGTCCTCATCTTCCACACCACCACCAGTACCACCACCAGCTATAATCCGAACAACTTCTTTTCCTCCTCATCCACCTCCAACACCACCACCAATATCACCACCAATACCATCACCAACACCACCATCACCACCAGTTCTACTCCGTACAACTCCTTTTCCTTCTCATCCACCACTAATATCACCACCACCACCACCACCTCCACCACCAGCACAAATACCACCATCACCACCGGCTCTGCTACGATTAACTTCTTTTCCTTCTCATCCACCACCACTACCACCACCTCCTCTTCCTCCTCCACATTCTTTACTTGTTTTTTCCACTCAAACGCTGTTATCGTTGAGTCCCTTCAACATAGTGGAAATTGTATTTCGTTACTTGTAATCAGCGCTTCTATCCTTGAGTGCTGTGTCGCACCGAAGAGGAGGAGTCTTAGAGGTGGGCAAGGACAGGTCTAGGGAAGGAATCAGGAGGGTAGTCGAAGTCAAAGGATATATATATATATGTATATATATATATATGTATATATATATATACATATATATTTATATATATATATATATATACATACATATATATATATATATATATTCACATATATATATACATATATATATATATATACATACATATATATATATATATATATATTTATATATATATACACATATATATACACACACACACCTATTTGTTGTCCCTTTCATCTCAGTCCCTTGTGGATGAAGGTCCATCCCTTACCCCCGCCCTACTGCCCGGGTCAGAATCAATACAACAAAAGACAGCACCTTACAGCAGGGTCGACAACCGAAGCTGGTGTACGACAACCGAGGTTGGTGTACCCCTACCGATTCAATTACATGGCGCCCCCCCCCGACTACGATTGAAATGTCCCGATTACAGATTAGATGAATAAATTAGCATTAATACTAATGACAACCAACCACCACCACCACAACCATCATCACCACCACAACAACTATTACCTCCAACTACTCCACCAACACAACAAGCACCAACATCACCAGTACTACCTCCACCACCACCACCACCAATATTACCACCGTCAACAGCACCACCAAGATTACCTCCAACACCACAACCACCAACACAACAAGCACCACCACCACCACTTACAGCACCTACACCACAACCCCCAACTCCACCAACACAACCCTCACCAACAACACAAGCACCACCACCACCATGTATCCATCTTCCGACGACGTCTCTTCCTCGCCAGGAGAAGGGCGGAGTTTACGAGGGGGGCGGGGTTTCATTTAGCCCCTCCCCCTTCCCCACTCAGCTCTGCAGCTACCGTGAACTGCACTGGAGGAGGGGAAGGAGAAGGTGGAGGTGAAAGAGGTTTGGGGAGGAGGAGTTGGAGGAGGAAGAGAAGTGGGTAGAGGAGGTAAGGTGGGTATAAGAGGGGGAGGAGGAAGTGTAAAAGGCTGAAGATCTGAAAGGGCGGAAAAGAAAAGGAGACCAAGGACAAATGGAAATAAGGAAAGAATAGGGGAATAAAAGAGGAAATTCAGGAGGTAGGAGAAGAAGAGGAAGAAGAGAGAGGGTAGAAAGAAAAAGTGAGAGGAGATGTGGGAAAGAAGAGAAGGTAGAAAAAGAGTATGGGAAGAAAAGAGAAGAGCGAAATGCAGAAGGTAGAAGGAAAAAGATAATTAGTGAAGGAAGAGAAAGAAAGATGGAAGAGGAAGGAGAAGAGGAGAAGAAGGACGAGGATGAGGAGTAGCAGGAAGAGCCAGAGGGAAGAAAAAATGGAAAGAGGAGGAGGAGGAGGAGGAACGAGAAGAGGAGAAAGAGGAGGGCGAGGAGGAGGAGGAGTAGGAGGAAGAGAGAAGACAACAACATGGAAACGAGGGTCGGGGAAGGTGAAGAGGGAAAAGAGGAGGAGGAGGAGGAGGAGGGATAGTGGATGAGGAGGATGGGGAGGTGGAGGAAGGGGAGAAGACAGGAAGAATAAAAAATAAATAAAGCAGGGGAGGAGGATGGGGAAGAGGAGGCGAAGGAGGAATAGATGGGGAGGTGGAGACAAGGAAGATAAAAAAATAAAGCAGGGGAGAAGGATGGGGAAGAGTAGGCGAAGGAGGAATAGATGAAGGAGGAGGAGGAAGAATAAGTCGAGGATAAGGAGGAATAGGTGGAGGATGAGGATGAGGAGTAAGAAAAAGAGAATGAGAAGAGGAAAAAAAAGGGGGGAAGAGGAGGAGTAGGAGGAAGAGGAGGAGGAGGAGGAGGAGAAGGAGGAACTGGTGCATTGATCCTTTTGCCGCTCTTAGATATCTTCGGTTTCGCGTCCTGGGCGCAAACTGAGACGCAGGTGACACAGGCGACGCAGTACAGAGCAAAGACAGACTTCCTGTTGCTGAATTGAAGTACAGTTTGAACTTAAAAAAATCTAGATGTACTAATTCAACACTTCAAATGAGAGAGAAGTTCAAACTGTACTTCAGTTTAGCAACAGGAAGTCTGCCTTTGGTCTGTGCTGCGTCGCCTGTGTTGCCTGCGTCTCAGTTTGCGCTTAGGCTTAGGCGCCATGATGGTATTGAGTGGTTCCATGAAGGCCTTTTCTATCTTTTAAGTTATTTCAGATTAGCTCCTCTTGACATCTTGGGCGCGGTGACATTATTCATTAATTTCATTCAGGTTACCAAGGAGGGGCCAGGGGGTGAATAAAATGGCTTGGCACCAACTAGGGTAACAGGAAATGTACCACTTGGTCAGTGGTATGATTCAGCCGGTTCTTAACGTTTCGTGTTCTTGGAATTTCATGAGCTCCGCGAACCAGTTATTCATTTTTTTCTTATACAGGGTATAATACAGCCTAAATGGTATCAGCATGCTGCTGGCCTAATTTTGGTTACTGCTGGCTACTACATGTTATTGCACACGCCACAGGCTCACAGCATTGTGCTAATCAAGCATTAAATAGCCATACATTATTGCCATCAAATAAACAACTAGGCCTAATTGAAATAACAATCCATTATCACAGTGACAAATGGCAATGGATCACGGTTGCTACCAGTTATAAAATTTATAATAAAGTAATATAAGTGTAAAAAGTATAGATGTGTATATATAGATAGGCCTCTATCATATCGTATTACACATTCATGAACCATAACATTATACAGTCTCCTCAATGTTAATGTAATGGTGCTACCAATGTTTTATACAACTGTTACATTTGGGAAAATACTGTGTGTGGCAACCCAAAGATCAAGATGGGAGAAGACAACAGCGGGTAGGGTCCTGGAGAAAGTGCAAGGGCAGACCTTCTTGCAGAAGTGGTATGTATTACAAAGGATTCGACAGAAACAAAGCACAGAGAGTTCCCTTTATTTGGAATCTCTCAAATTTGGAAATCCTTAAATATTCGGTACCCATGAAGTCGAAGGGGAAACAGCAAACCATGCGTGTGGCTTCAGCAGTACTACCATGCCCCCTATCCTTCCCTCCTTCTTTCTTTCTTTCTTTTCTCCTTTCCTTTCTTCCTTCCTCCCTTCATATATTATTTCCTTCCTTCCTTCCTTCCTTCTCTCCTTGCTTGCTTGCTTTCTTCCTTCCTTCTTTACTTCCTACTTTATTTCCTTCCTTTCTCCCTTCTCTCCTTACTTGCTTCCTTCTTTCCTTCCTCCCTTCCTTCTCTCATTGCTTGTTTGGTTGCTTGCTTCTTTCTTCTCTTCCTTCCTTGCTTGCTTCCTTCTCTCTTTCTTTCCTTCCTTGTCTGCAGGTGACCTGGATTCCTCCTTCACCTCAAGTACGCGCGCCGAAGCCACAATGGCCTACCTTAACAGCGCGCCAACC